>NW_004443996.1:4909344-4933915 GCF_000243295.1 Trichechus manatus latirostris
TCCATCTCCAAAAACTTGAAACAAGACCCATACCTCACACCATGCACAAAAACTAATTCAGAGTGTATCAAAGACTTAAATATAAAATTGAAAACAATAAGGATCATGGAAGAAAAAATAGGGACAACACTAGGAGCCCTAATACATGGCATAAACACAATATGAACCATAAATAACAATGCACAAGCACCAGAAGACAGGCCAGATAATTGGAAGGTCCTAAAAATCAAACACTTATGGTCATCAAAAGACTTCACCAAAAGAGTAAAAAGACAACCTACAGACTGGGAAAAAATTTTTGGCTACTACAAAACTTCAACTACTAAAAGACAAATAACCCAATTAAAAAATGGGCAAAGAATATGAACAGACACTTCGCCAAAGAAGATATTCAGGTGGCTAACAGACACATGAAGAAACACTCACGATCATTAGCCACTAGAGAAATTCAGATCAAAACTACAATGAGATATCATGTCATCCTAACAAGGGTAGCCTTAATCCAAAAAACACAAAATAATAAATGCTGGAGAGGTTGTGGAGAGACTGGAACACATACACTGTTGGTGGGAATGTAAAATGGTACAACCACTTTGGAAATCAACTTGGTGCTTCCTTTAAAAGCTAGAAACAGCAGTACCATAGAATCCAGCAATCCCACTCCTTGGAATATATCCTAGAGAAATAAGAGCCGTCACTCGAATAGATATATGCACACCCATGTTAATTGCAGCAGTGTTCACAATAGTAAAAAGATGGAATCAACCTAGGTGCCCATCAGTGGACGAATGGATAAACAAATTATGGTATATCCACACAATGGAATACTATGCAATGATAAAGAACAACGATGAAGTCGTGACAGATTTTGTAACAAGGAGGAATCTGGAGAGCATTATGCTGAGTGAATTTAGTCAGTCAAAGAAAGACAAATATTGTATAAGACCACTATTATAAGAACTCAAGAAAAGGTTTAAACACAGAAGAAAACATTCTTTGATGGTTACGGGGGACGGGAGGGAGGGTGAGGGTTATTCACTAACTAGATAGTAGGTAAGAATCATCTTAAGCGTAGGGAAGGACAGCACACACTACAGGGTAAGTCAGCACAACTGGACTAAACCAAAGCTAAGAAGTTTCCTGAATACAATCAAACACTTTGAGGGACAGAGTAGCAGGGGTAGAGGTCTGGGGACCATGCTTTCAGGGGTCATCTAGGTCAACTGGCATAACAAAGCTTATTAAGAAAATATTCTGCATCCCACTTTGGTGAGTGGCATCTGTGGTCTTAAAAGCTTGCAAGCGCCCATCTAAGATGTTGTTTTCATGCCTGCTAACACAACATTCATTCTGCAGCCCATGGATCAAGGAATAATTTTGACTTCTAAGTCTTATTATTTCAGAAATGCATTTCATAAGGCTATAGCTTCCATAGATAGTGATTCCTCTGATGGATCTCGGTAAAGTAAATTGAAGACCTTCTGGAAAGGACTCACCATTCTAGATGCCATTAAGAACATCCATGATTCATGGAAGGAGGTCAAAATATCAAGATTAATAGGAATTTGGAAGAAGTTAATTCCAACCCTCATGGATGACTTTAGGGGGTTCAAGACTTCAGTGGAAGAAGTAACTGCAGATTTGGTGGAAGTAGCAAGAGAACTAGAATTAGAAGTGGAGCCTGAAAACGTGACTGAATTGCTGCAATCTCATGATAAAACTTTAACAGATGAGGAGTTGCTTCTTATGGATGAGCAAAGAAAGTGGTTTCTTGAGATGGAATCTACTGCTGGTGAAGATGCTGTGAACATTGTTGAAACATCAACAAAGGATTTAGAATATTACATAAACTTAGTTGGTAAGGCAGCAGCAAGATGTGAGAGGATTGACTCCAATTTTGAAATAAGTTCTGTTGTGGGTAAAATGCTATCAAACAGCATTGCATTCTACAGGGAAATCTTTCATGAAAGGAAGAGTCAATTGATGCAGCAAACTTCATCATTGTCTAATTTTAAGAAACTGCTACAACCACCCCAACCTCCATGAACCACCACTGTGATCAGTCAGCAGCCATCAACATTGAGGCAAGGCCCTCCACTAGGAGAAAGATTACCACTCTCTGAAGTCTCAGATGAGGGTTAGCATTTTTAGCAATAAAGTATTTTTTTATTAAGGTATGTACATTTTTTTAGGCATAATTCTATTGCACACTCAACAGAATACAGTATAGTGTAAACATAACTTTTACATGCACTGGGAAACCAAAAATCTCATGTGACTAGCTTTATTGCAATATTCGTTTTATTGCAGTGGTCTGGAACTGAACCCACAATATCTTTGAGATATGCCTGAATATCCAACTGCCCAATTAACATCTCTACTTGATATATAATTGGTATCTCAAACTTAACATGGACAAAATGGAACTCTTGATTTCCACCCCTCATTCTGCTTCTTCATCAGTCTTCTTTTCAATAAATGGTACCACCAGGTACCTGGCAGTTTAAGCAAAAATGTAGCAGGCATTCCTGATTCCTCTCTTTCCCTTATTGCTAGCTGCCCCCACCCCCATAATTAGTCCACTAGCAAGTTCTATCAGTTCTACTTTGTCCTAAATATCTTCTCTCTTTATTTCCACCATCGTCAACTAGTTCAACCAAGACTCAACTCTCACCAGGACTACAGGAATAATCTCCTATCTGGTTTTCCTGATTCTATTATTGCTCCCCTACAATTCCCAATACAGCAGCCACAGTGATCTTAAAATGTAAATTGGATCAAGTCTTTATTTTTTTTTTTTTTTTGGCATAACAAACAAAAATTTATTTTCTCACGGTTTAGAAGACTAGAGTTTAACTTCAAGCCCCTGGCTGTAGGGAAAGGCTTTCTCTCTCTGTCAGTTCTGGGAGAAGGTCCGTGTCTCTTCAGCTTCTGTTTTGTGGTTCCCTGAAGATCTCCATGTGGGTTGGCATCAATCGTCCCCAATCTCAGCTTCTCCAGTTTGCTTGTTTAATCTCTTTTATATCTGAAAGGAGATTGATTTAAGACACACACTACACTAATCCTGTGTTATTAACATAACAAAGACAACCCATTCCCAAATGGGGTTATAACCACAGGCATGGAGGTTAGGATTTACAACATATATTTTGGGGGACACAATTCAGTCCATAACAACATCAAAAACTAGATCAAACTCAGTGCCCAGAATATCAACTAAAGGCATGCTTCATGGGAAGTGTTTAAAGTTTTTTTTTCAAGAAAAGTTATTTGGTAGGCACTTATCATTTTAGAAATTGGACTCCAAGAGTAGTAATAAATACATTTATCAATTATATGTAATATAAAAGATGAAAACTATACATACAAATACACAAAAACCACAATTTATCCAAAACTTCATTTGAACCATGGATTCAATATACTTCCTTGCCAATCTAGTTCTGGGGCGCAAATATGCAGAAAAATAGGCTAAGTGTGTTTGATATATTCATTCTTCCTATACCTAACAGAAAATTAAGCATATTGATAAGGAAAAACAAAAAGAGTGGCCTACAAAAATGCATATTTGGACCTTCTGAATAATTGGTAAAAGGAATAATCTGGTTCTAGAAAGGAAAGGTGACTGCCTTTTAGGAGATTATGTACGTTTAAGAGGAGACACTAAAGAAATTTTATTTTATATAACACAAAAGGATCTCTACTAAACATCTATCAGAATATTGGAAATCTTTCTGAATTACCAAAACAATTTGGATAGCGCAGGAAGTGTGTCAACTTCTTTCTAGCAAGAAAGGCAAAGAGAAGGTTATGGTAGTTTAAATGTTTGTTAGGTTTAGAAATATTTTCTTTAAATGTTCTTTAGGGGGTTTTGAGAGATTTCTGAAATAAGAGAAACTTCCTTTATCTCTACTGAGAATTTAGTTCTACCCTGGTAACAAACACTGTATTACTGAACAAAAAAAGAAAAATTTGTGTGTCGTCTATAAACTGTAAAACATTCCATAAAGCACTACAAGAAAAAAAAATCACCATCATATGATTGTTGTGCTTCCTCACAAAGAACTATTTGGTAGCTGTATGTGAGAACCAACACTACATATGGACTCTTGATTCAAGAATGTACACCATGCCACTTAAAAATCAGCAGCCCAGTAATAAGTCTTTTCCACTTTTCAACTAGCTTGCAACACTTGTTTTCAACACAAAAAATTTAAGGTCATTCTTCTACCTGTTCATTCATTTGCTCACCAAACACTTGTTGAACACCTGGGTACTCTGTGCAAAAGAGATCGCTAGACAACGGGAATACAAATAGAAATAAAACACAGTCTATGCCCTTACAGAATCCACAGTCTATAATTTGTAAGACAAAGCATATCTCCTGTCTAAAAATAACTAGAAGTAACTTTCCTAATTAGGAAAACTTTAAAGTATCTTTGATGATACATAAGTATTATACATAAGTGTAATATGTATATACAGATGTGTGTGTGTGCATATACACACATATATTGTATATATAAAAATGAAATTGATCGAACATGCAATCAGGGTGCATTGATAATTACTGGTGATTAGAATGTGAAAGTTGGAAACAAAGAAGGCTTGGTAGTTGGAAAATATGGCCTTGGTGATAGAAATGATGCCAAAGATTGCATGACAGAATTTTGCAAGATCAACCACTGCTTCACTGCAAATACCTTTTTTCAACAACATAAACAGCCACTATTACACATGGACCTCACCAGATGGAATATACAGGAATCATACTGACTACCTCTGTGGAAATTGACGATGGAAAAGCTCAATATTGTCAGAACAAGGCCAGTGGCCGACTGTGAAACAGACCATGAATTGTTCATACATAAGTTCAAGTTGAGGCTGAAGAAAATTATAACAAGTCCATGAGAGCCAAAGTACCACCTTAAGTATATCCCACCTGAATTTAGAGACCATCTTAAGAATAGATTTGACACATTGAACACTAATGACCAAAACTCAGATGAGTTTTGGAACTATATCAAGGACATCATACATGAAGAAAGCAAGAGATCATTAAAAAGACAGGAAAGAAAGAAGAGACCAAAATGGATGTCAGAAGAGACTCTGAAACTTGCTCCTGAATGTTTAGAATGGAAGAAATGATGAAGTAAAAGAGCTGAGAAGAATATTTCAAAGGGTGGCTCACAAAGACAAAGTAAAGTATTATAACGACATGTGCAAAGACCTGGAGTTAGAAAACCAAAAAGGAAGAACACGTTCGACATTTCTCAAGCTGAAAGAACTGAAGAAAAAATTCAAGACTCAAGTTGTAACAGTGAAGGATTCTATGGGTAAAATACTGAATGACGCAGGAAGCATAAAAAGAAGACAGAAGGAATACACAGAGTCACTGAACCAAAAATAATTAGTCGACGTTTAATCATTTCAGGACGTATCATATGATCAAGAACCGATGGTACTGAAGGAAGAAGTCCAAGCTGCACTGAAGAAATTACGTGTGTGTATATAATATTTTTCTAGATATAAATTTATAAAATTTATTTTATAATTTTTTTAACTCTTCAATTTTAGGTGGCATAGATAATGTGACATCATGGAAAACGTACTAGTCTAAGAGTCAAGACTTATGTTCGAGTCAATCTCAGCTGCTTGCAAACTATGTGACCTAGGACAAACCACTTAACTTTCATCAGCCTGTTTCCCAATGCATAAAATGAAGGTAATAATACCTGTTTTACTGGATCAAGTCATTGACCTACTTAGAACACTCGAATGGATTTCTATTACTTAGAATAAATTTCATACTCCCTTTCCATGGCTTAGAATGTCTGATACCTCCTTACCTCTATGACCTTATTACTTAACACTCTTCGCTTCACTCACTATGCTCTATACACACTGGTCTTTTTTTACTATTCTTTGAACATACCAAGCTTTCTATTCTTACGTCATGAAATTATTTGCTCCCAGATCTTCACATGGCTAGCACCTTCTTGTCACTCATGTCTCAATGCAAATGAAGCCTCCTCAGACAGGTATTCCCTGCCTACTCTACCTAAAGTAGGCCCTACAGTCAGTATTTATCACTTTAATGTTTTCTTTACATCATAATAATATACAAAAAATTATATTATTCATTTGTTTACTTGTTAACTTTTTTTCCTCCCTCCACTTGAATGTAATCTCTATAAGGGCAGGGATATTGTCTTCTTGTACATCTCTATTTATTTATCACCTAAAATAGTGGCTACAACATAATGGTGCTCAATAACTACTCATTGACTAGCTGAATGTAAGAATGAATGTATGAACGAGGAAAATTTGCTTTCTCAGCTCTAGCTACCCCTTTTATCTCCTGTTGCAAGGAAAGAAAATCCTCGACAGATACTAACTTAGAGGGCTAAGGAACTGCCATTTTTTCTAATAAGAAGAGAATGAAGGTACCACAGTTCTTATTATTACCTATTCAGAAGCTTAATTAGAGGGAATGTGAGGACCACCGTGTCAAATCTAAAAAAATATATAAATTTCTGAGTAGCAGTTATGCTAGGTTTCTACCCAGACATCAATTTCAGGGTGTAAGGAGCTGTTGAGGTATATGAGGAATGTCATTCTAAAACATTTAAGCTAAAAATTTGTGCTCTTCTCTGATGAAGTTAGATGGTGGAAAATCTAGAAATCAGCAATTATTATCCCAGAAATTTGAATTTTCTCCAGATCTCCATGTAGCAGCTGTGCCTTTTGGCTCAGCTGCCTAAACTCAGTTGGCAAAGATGCAGAAATGGCAATTTGCTAATTGGCTATCCTAAGGTTCTAGGGAAGAATTAGAGGAAGAACCAGCTATTCTAAAAGCTGTGATGAGATACTTCACTCAGATCACAATAAATTGCCATTCTTGTTAAACTCCCATGAGATTCAAACATCCCTGAAAATGTACAAGAAAATGATAGCGTGATATTATGTCAATAATTTATGTTGGCACCTTCTTGTCCTTCATGTCTCAATGCAAATGCAAACGAAAATTTGTTTTCAATGTCCATGAAGCTTACTTTGTAAGTATGGCATACTCATTTTCATTCTCATTAGCAATGAGAACTGTAAACACAGCTATCACACTATACTTCCCTAGTAATTAATATGGGTTTTCTAAGTAATTTTGGGCTGATCTTGCTTTTTTGATAAAACAAATAAGAAAGGACATCAATACTGTATCTAACTACATACGTGCTAAACCACCTCCTATAACTCTATGGTTTTCTACACTTCTTTTTCTTATTTCTTGGTATTCAACCAAATATTTTAGTATCTATTTTATTCTCTCTAATTACAGTTAGATTTACCACTGCATGTATGGTATTACAAAATAAAAATTAAAGGGATGTGTTAAGGGTGTAAGAAGTTGAAAAATTATTTGCTGTAGTCTAGATTTATATACATTTCAAATTTTTGGCAGCTTTAGACTCACTATTTTCTTGCTTGGCTGTAACTACTGTTAATTTTCAAGTGGCGTACAGTTGGCATCTCAGTCTAATAGCTTCAACCTTTTTCAAAGGAACAAGGATTTATGACTTCTTGCTTTTTCTTATATGATAAAAGAACAATGGGCAATCAAAAGGTATGTTCATTTGGAAATTATTGAGATTCAGGGATACTAGTTAATGTGAAAGTTCTGGCTAATGACTAAAGATAATTGTATTGATTATGCTGAAATATCATTTCACAGTGGCCAAATATTCTCAGTAATTGATTAGCACTTTTATCTCAGGGTAGGAGATGACAGTGATATTATCACTGATTTATTTTATTACTTCAGGACTGTTTCCACAATTTCTTTTTGTCATGGTGCATAGAGAGAACCTTTTGTTGTGGTACTGAGGGAAAATGAGAAATATGAGTGTTTTTCTCTTTAAAGATGGCTATGTGTTTACCTCTTATTAACAAAGTCCATCATGATACAATCCATTAGTGCCCTAACCTTGTGGAGAAGAATTAAAACTTTTAAAAGGAAAATAATGTCTCAGATAAACCTTTTTGATAACTTTAACTTTGGGGAATTCTGACTCAGTACACTTTACACAACCTACTTATTTAAACAGAACTAAGTTTGGTACAGGCATAACGGTAATGGGACAGTCAAAGGTGCTTTGCTGTAGGCTTTTTCTTATCTACCTCTAAATATGCAAAATACCACTGTCTCCAAAAACCAAATTCTTCATGAACCTTATTGAAACAAATTGTACCTCACAAATTTTTTTTCAATGTCCATGCAGACTACTTTATAAGTATGATGTACCCATTTTCACTCTCAGTAACAATAAGAACTGCAAAGAGAGCTATCACACTATGCTTCCCTAGGAATTCATATGGTCACCAACTAAACCAATAATATAAAATACTACAATATCACAAAAGCATTTTCTCTCCCACCTCCTCTTGTACTCTCTGGATATCAATATGAGTCAGTTTATTCTGGCAACATTGAAAGTCCACACAAGTTTGGAGAGAAGTTATTTACATTGATATTTATACTTAGCCTAAATTAGACCACAGCCTTCAGTATGGATTACGCTTCAACATATAGAAAACAAAAATGCTCACAACTGGACCAATGAGAAACATCATGATAAACAGAGAAAATTTGAAGTTGTCAAGGATTTCATTTTGCTTGGATCCATAATCAACACCCTTGGAAGCAGCAGTCAGGAAATCAAAAGAAACATTGCATTGGGCAAATCTGCTGCAAAAGACCTCTTTAAAGTGTTGAAAAGCAAAGATGTCACCTTGAAGACTAAGGTGTGCCTGACCCAAGCCATGGTATTTTCAATCGCATCATATGCATGCGAAAGCTGGACAACGAATAAGGAAGACTGAAGAAGAATTGACGCCTTTGAATTGTGTTGGAGAAGAATATTGAATGTACCATGGACTGCCAAAAGAATGAACAAATCTGTCTTGGAAGAAGTACAACCAGAAAGCTCCTTAGAAGGAAGGATGGCAAGGACATCATGCTTGGTAAAGTGCAGGGTCAGCAAAAAAGAGGAAGACCCTCAACAAGATGGGTTGACACAGTGGCTGCAACAATGGGCTCCAGCATAAAAACAATTGTGGGCATGGCGCAGGACAGGGCAGTGTTTTGTTCTGTGGTTCATAGGGTCGCTATGAGTTGGAACCAGCTTGACGGCACCTAACAACAACAACAAATTAGCCACTTAACATCTTGTCCGTAGTGAAAGGATCAGAGTAGACCAATGGCTGCCACAACTCCCCCAAACTTTAAACATTACAGACACATGAACTTGATGTTCATATGAATCCTCAATAAATGTGTTAGAATGTTTCTGTCTTGAAATAAATATATATTGAGCACCTGTTCGAAATGTAATTGACACTGTACCGGGAGCCATAGGCAGCTCAAAGAAGTATAATAAAACTCTTGCCATCAAGGAGATTGTGGTCTATTTATGCAGTGACAAGCACTAATGAAAAAAAAAATTAAAAAATACAAAACAACCATATAGAAGAGATCATTAGGCAGTAAATAAGTAATACACACAGTGAGGGCTGCAGCAGCTCATTGGAGACAGTGATCACCATAGCCTGAAGTCAGAGAAATCTCTTTGGAGCAGGTAGGACTAGAATTCCTCTAGGGGACCAGTAGGACTTATTTTTTCCATCAGTGTTAAACAGTGTTCAGGTTTTAGATTTACTATGCTATTTTGCTCAATTGCTTTAAAAAATAGAATAAATCTTTCAGGATTTATATGTTCCACATTGTATTATTTTCCACTCTTTGACTTATTGCTTTGCAATTGTTTTCAAGTTTCAGGCATGCGGTTTTGTTACCCAGGCCCACACTCACCCTGAGTCAACATCGTAAAGGTTTCAGTAGCTAAAACTGTCAATAGTAGCCTTTGTTATTTCTTCCCCTTCCCATCAACAACCAGGTAGGCTTTAGAGAATACTTAGGAAGCATGCCATGAAAAATCATACTTGAAATGTAGCAGGTAAAGTATGCAGAACATAATTTAGTGTGCAATGTGAATCAAAGTTAATTTTATACACATTTTGCTCCTCCCAGTATACTGTAATCTTCTTGAAGACTGGAACCTTGTTTAATTCATGTTTGTATAACTGCTTCCCTACTATGCACATTTTGCATGGTGGTCAATCAATAAATGTTATTGAATTGAAACCAGTGTTAATGGTATAAATGTGGGAGATAGTAATGGCAAAATTCATGAGAGATGAACAACAAAGCAATTTAAATTCAGATATCTTGTTTGGAAACATTTTTATCTGCCAATAATATTTTTTATTACATCCCTATTTGTATTTTTGATGTCCAACCCGATAATGTGGTATTTTAGTTTCTAGGGAAATATATATATATATACACATGCATAAAATAATAGTGTTTTCTTGGAAAAGTATATTTGCTTTCCTTACTAATGTTTGTTTACTGCTGGATTAGCAATCAAAAACAGGTTTTAATCCTTTATTTAAATCAATTCTATTTCTCACCATCATCACTTTATAAGTTTAGTAAGATGATGCACAAATAAATTATTGTGTGTTTTTAGAACACATCAATACCTACTTGTGTGAAAACTTCCAATACTATAAACTTACTCATACTATGTGTCCCATATGTCAGAATATCTTAGTTATCTAGTGCTATTATAACAAAAATACCAGAAGTGGGTGGCTTTAATGAATAGAAATTTATCTTCTCACTGTTTAGGAAGCTAGAAGTTTGAATTCAGGGCACTGGCTCTAGGAGAAGGCTCTCTGTTTCTGTTCTTTCTGAGGAATGTCCTTGTCTCTTTTCAGCTTCTACTCCTAGGCTCCTTGGCGATAAATGTGGCATGTATTTTCCCCTCCATTCGTGCTTACATACTTAATCTGCTCTTTTATATCTCAAAAGAGATTGATTCAAAAAAATCCTACACTAACACTGCCTCATTAACATGACAAAGAAAATCCATTCCCAAATGAGATTATAACAACAAGTATAGGCGTTAGGATTTACAACACCTATTTTTGGGGGACACAATTCAATCCATAATACAAAGTAAGTAATGAATTTGAGGATTTTTTGTAGATAATTAAATGAAGAATCAATTCCTTTTGCCAAGTGTCTTCAATCTGGGATTAACAAACTTTTGAAAGAAGAAAAATGAAGGCAGATCTCATAATGACTTCTAACATAAATTGATCTTGGGGTGTTCTAATTATCTCTGCCTTACAATACCAAGCTTCGAAAGTAATCTTATAATTATATAATATTCTCAAATCAAGAAGAAAGCAATTTGGACTGCCAAAATATATTGCTAGGTAGACTTAGAGCCACATGCCCTATGTCATCTAGCTGAGTCACATAAATGTTAAATGTCTACAAATATGTCGCATGTGTCACAACTCTGATGATGCAAACCTGCCGAAATTCATTTTGGAAGTTTTCTCATTAATTGTAATATTAATATTGTGGAACCACATTGATTTTGTTATCTTGTGCACAATTCTAGCTATAACTGACCAACCACAATTATGTAGATGTAAGAATGCTCATTCAAGTTCCAAGATGATTTTGGGATGATTCCACTAACTAGATAATATCTCTCTCCAGATAGTAAAAGAGAAACTTGCTCATGTTTGTATTTAAATCATGTCCAGTTTGTAAAAGAGAAAACGTGTACATGGGATGTGAGTCATACCCAATAGTTTTTCCAAAACTTCTATTGAAATAAATTTTAAAAAGGTGTGAGGTTTTCTAATTCTTATCTTAATTATCATTTAACTATTCCAAATTTCTTTTTTGGAGTCTAATAATATAAAATGGATCTGATGCTATTTTAAAATATTTTCTTGAATGTTATATGACGGTTGCCAGTAACTCTATTATGCCAGATTTAAATCTAGTACTGTTGTCTCAGAATATATACTTGATTCTTCTCAATTCCCGGAAAACTTATCAACTGTCCCATCTCTGCTCCAAAATTCTATTCAGAGTAAAATTGTATTATATTTAGAGCAACTCTAATCAGAGTAAAATTCTCTATATAATCTGTATCCTCTATCATATCTGGAGGAGTAACTTCCTGATGATAGAGAATAATCTTTACTTGCTTGGGATACAGATTTAGTAACGTTTAAAATATTTACTTGAGCTCATCCAATTAGTCAAGAACATTATTGTCCAGCCTGCATCTTCTTGGAAGGTGTTTTCTCTTCTCTACCTTCCACTCTTCTGTTCATCATTCAGTACTCAATTCAAATCTTGGAGCATTCATTTATCCACTAATTCAATAAATATTTATTAAGCTCCTATTATGTGCCAGGTAGTAGAGATGCAATGGTGATCAAAATAAGACATGGTTCCTGAAATCATAGAGTTTAAACTTTGGTAAGGGAGACAATCAAATAAGTACCTTTAAAAATATAAAATAGCAACTGTGATTAGTGCTATTTAAGAAAGTAACAGTGTCCTGAGAACTTAGAATAGGGATATTTGCCTCTTGAGGATTTTGCTTCATTTGTTCCCGGGTAGTGTTAGTCACCACCTCCTCCATGCTCCACTCACTTTCCTGTGCTCCCATAGTATTTGGTATACATATCTCTATTATAGCACTTATCAGATTACATTATAATCATATCTTAATATGGCTGTATCTCTTATAATATTGTAAGCTCAGGCTTTGAAGATAGACATGGGTTCAAATCGTGTTCTACCATTTGGGGTCTATGAACTTGGGCAAATTACATAATATTTCTGAACCAGTTTTCTCACCTGTAAAATGGAGATAATAATATCTTCCTTGGACACGGGTTATAATTGTCTTATTATGGGAAGCAGCAAAGACAATGCTGGAAATAAGTTATCTTTCAAAATGGTCAGAGGCATTTCATATTAATTTTTGTTCCTTAAACAATACCTAATCCATCATAGCTGTTCAATACATGTTGCTGAATAAACTAAGTACAAAACACCCTTACTTTGAGACAGGAAGCACTCCTGGAGAATACACTAAAAAGCAGATTGTACAATTCAGAATATATATGCAAGGTATCTTGATGTTCTGGAGCTGCCGACTCACTCTGTTTTGACATTAGAAGACATTGTTGAATGCATGGGTAATTTTTTTTAATAAGAGTGGGCCTTTCTTGAGCAGCCCCAAATGAGAAGGTAGTGAAAACATTCATAAGGGACAAAATTGTAGGCTGCATTTATTAATCAACAATTCAATTTTGTGCCAGGAAAAAGAAATATAAGACATGATTTCTGCAGTTAAGGAACTTACTGTCTAGTTGAGAAGACTGACTCATGAAAGTCTTATAACAATTAAGTCAAAAATTGTGTGTTGCTGATTCTTAATGCAGTAGGAGTCCAGGAAAGGGAGAAATCATTGTGAGCTGCAGAATGTCAGCAAAGGCTATTAAGTTAAGCCTTCAAATGAAAAGGTGATTTTTTTTTTATGCCTAAGAAGACAAGTGCTGAAAAAATAAATTATTTTAAGACCCTGACTGTGCCACTGTGCTTTCCAATTCCATACTTGAAGAAAGAAATTGACGTACGCCTCACACCCTTAAGCTAAAACATTTATTCTCATAGTTGACACAAAACCCTTCTTTACATGAGGCCTGTTATAAAGCATTTGTAACTCATAATGTGAAAAAAGAAAACAGTATTACGCATAACAAAAAAAAAAACATTGCTGTCGAGTCGATTCCGACACATAGCGAACCTATAGGACAAAGTAGAACTGTCCCATGTGGTTTCCAAGGAGCACCTGATGGATTCAAACTGCAGACCTTTTGGTTAGCAGCTGTAGCTCTTAATCACTACACCACCAGGGTTTCCTTATGCATAATATATAATAATGATAATCCCCATATAAATGCTTCACTATCATATTATGAAATTTGATATTATTTGCTAATTTTAAGATTTTACTTGTAATTATATGATTCTTAGATTATGGAATAAACCATTTCCAATTTGTGTTAAAGTCCATGTAACATAAAAAAAATTAAATTGCACTACCATGTTTCAGGTTTTATTTTAAAGACAAATGTTAACTTTTATTGTTAATAAATTTATTATTTAAAAAAAATTTCTGACATGTCATTTTTCTGTTTCTTATGAATTTTGTATTTTAGAAGTTTTTCACTAGTATATTTTAATGGAAACACTAAACGTGGAGTAGTTTAAGGATAAATAATTTCTAGAAAATTGACAGTTCCATTTTATGACTGGGTATGCATTCCTGCAGACAAGATAGGGGTAGTGGTCTTAAAGTATGGTTGCTTCAAACTTTCCAGAAACTAGTATAATATTAACTATAAATCTATCCCACTGGATCACAAAATGCATTATCTTTCCCATGTTATATATCAATCTCCTGTGTTACCGAATTATCAATAATATAAAAAGAATGAATCAAAACTCCCCCAAATGTAAATTATTCTAGAAGAGATAAGAAAGATGATGACACATTTTAGAAAATAATCATGGAATATAGGAATAAATGACTCAATTCTGGAAAAATTTATTAATTATTCTTGGAAATGGATGACTAAGCACCAAATGATTCTATAATCCTTCCGATTTGGATTAATAGCATATTTCTAATGTGCATTTCTTTACTCAGTAGATAGGTTCCTGGAAACTTGGATGTGAATATATGCATATGTATAATGTGAGAAATAATATTTGATATGATTTAAGGTTAATCATTACTCAAGCAATTATATTATAAATTAAAAATTATTGTCTTTCATAATTCAATGGGAGAACAGTTACATAGCACTTTTATATAAGAATAGTCATATAGATGACAAGACAAACAATCATAACTACAAAGTTGGTAATTGTGCTACAGTTGAGAATGCAAAAACATTTTTCATATGATAGTAGAGGTCCTTCAATACTGCTGTAAGGAGTTTGGGCTTTATGCTGTTGACTATAAAGAAACTTTAATAAAATAGTAAAAACGAAGTCACTTTTTAAGGAAGATTTTTTTTGAGTCCTGCAGGCAATGTGAAAAATATATTAAAATAGGAAGAAATTAATGCCATGGAAAAAGTTGTTGGCCATTGTAGTAATCCAGGAGAGAATTATTGAGGTCCTAAACTATGATAATGTTAGCAAGCTTTTAAGGAAAGGGAAAGATACAAGAAAGATGGCAAAGGAAAAATCAAAAGGACTTGATAACTATTTGGATGTGGGGAAGTGAGCGAAGAGAAGATAACAATGCCATTTACAGAGTTTGGAAACACAGGAAGTAGTATAAACTTGAGGAAGAAGATGAATTCCATTTTGAATGTGTGTTAAATTTGAGATAAGAATAGAGATTCATGTAGAAATATCCAGAATGCATTTGAAAATATGTATCAGTAGATCAAAATAGAAAGCCACAGAATGAGACAAAAAACAGCTACAATTATTAACAACAATGATAATAGTAAAAGACTTTTAAAAAACATGATACTTCCCTCAGTGGACACATTTTTATAATTTTTTACTGGGATGGAGAAGGATAGAGATAATTTGATTTACTACTTTGGTTGTCACTATGCTGCCAAAGTAAAGTATGCTATTTCTAAGATATCTGCAGGGTTTTATACCTTTTACCTAAACTTTTGACATTTACAAAGAAAAATATTTGTAAAGATATAATTATCTCAGTCTAGACATAATCAGTGGTGTTCATGTCTGAGGCAGAAGAAATAGTAAATATAAATATTATAGAAAAGTAATATCCTTTGGCATAAGAATCAAAAGAAACAATAGTCACAATCTCTAATGGATAATCATCAATAATATTTGGATAGGGGGATAACCTTAATACCACAATATCTTACCTGAGAGAAAAAATATGAATGCCCTTAAAGTAAAACATCATTTCTTAATAATCAATTAGATATTAAATTAAAAGTTTAAAAACAGATCTTGTGTAATAAAAAGTGGGTATAGATCTTCCTGGAATATCTTCTAGGACAGTTCATTGAACTGCTTTCCAATTGATCTCATTTTAACCATAAAGTTGAATGCTTAACTCGGAATAATTATATGTAAATTTTCTTTTAACTTTAAAGTTACTTTTCCTCTAACTTTTAAGTCAATCTTCTGAGTTAAATTTGCAGAAGTTTCTAGGGCTGAAATGTAAACCCTTAGAGAGAGTTTACGTTAAATACCGTTGCTAGCAGAATTAAGCTAGTGGCAGTGGTTATAATGAAATGCTTCCTTGGCTTTAGAGGAGATGGAGGAGGAGATTTGTTAAAAATAAAAATAAAAAGTGTTAGCAGCTGAGAAAAACCACACCTTTTATATAGGAGGTTAGTTCTTGATCTACTTCGTCCATGTGCAAGTGAGAACATAAGAAAAAGTGTCATGCTGCTTTGAGGGGAGAAGGATTTGGACACTGAATTTTCTTCTGCCAATCTTTGCTCTGCAATGACCACTGCAATAAGTTCTGTAATGATAGCAATCTTATTGTGAGCCAACCCAGAAAAACCATTACATCAAAGTTGGGGCTGTATGATTTGCAGATCCCAGATTTAGGCATCTCTGGGGAAAAAAAATATCATTCTTCAAAATGAAAATGCTTTGTTTGAATATCCAATTTCTTATGAATTCTGAATCATATATTCAAAATCCAGAACTACAAAACACCTAAAAGTAATTTCTGGTTGTATCACAACGCATAACATATAACCAAACAATACTTTTTTTTTTTTAAAGCTCAAAAATCAAAGACTATTTAAATATGTACATATGAGATATTGGGAAGTAGATGGCATTACACATACAGTAAAAGTATCACTGTTCCACAACAATGTAATTGGTTTAAAAAGTTTTGAATTAAAAATATGAATTAAAATTGATAGTTCTATGTTAAGATTGATCATGTGCTGTAAGTTTTGGTAGTATGTGTTTATGGAGCCTACTAAATGTGAACAAAATGCCATTTCAGTGATTTAAATTATTAATGGTTTCCTTCAAATACTGGTTTGAAAGTCTGGTCTTTTATCATAGTTCAGAGGCAAAAATAATTTGGGTCTTAGTAAGATCTTTTGGTTTTCAATTGGGACTATGTCACTAATGGGCTATGTAGCCTTAGTAAAGTAAGTTAACCCGTCTGAGACTGACTTCTGTCCCATGTAAAGTAAGACTGTAATACCCACTTCAAAGAGGTATTGTAAGACCAAAATAAAACTATAAAACCAAAAGAAAACTCTGAAAAGCTCAGTACACGATAGATTTTTAAAGTGTTTTCTAAATAAGGTATGGAGAAAAGGTGGACAAATTATTCAAGATATGGTGTTACAATTATTTGGAAAAAATAATTTTAATTCCTACCTCATATCATACACCAAAATAAATTTTAAATAAATGTAAGCGTTCAGTATAAAATTTAGAACTATAGAATATCAAAGAAAATATAAATGAATTATTAATTATTTGATCTATAACAATGAAGGTATTTCTATGTGTTAGAACAAAAAAAATGGGGAATAATTAATGGATTTGATAACACCATAAGCAAAATGCAAATAACAAACTGGAAAAAATATTTGCAACATATATTATAGATAGAGCATTAATGCCTGTACTATAGAAGGCAGACTTCTTATAAGCCAGTAAGAAAAATACTAAAACTTAATTATTTTTTTTTTACATAAATAAGCTAAGGCCATGAATAAGCAATCCACAAGAGAAGACATTTCTTTAAAATCACAGTAATTAAAGAAAAGCAAGTTAAAATAAGATGCTATTTTCCCCTTATCGATTTGGCAATTTGTAATAACAACATTCAGAGTCAGAAAAGGTGCAATGAGAGGGTCTACCGCTGGTAGTATTGTAAATTGTTAACATTTTTCTGAAGATAAATATGATAATATGTATTCAAAACCTTAAAAATGAGTATAAACTTTGACCCAACAATTACAATTTCGGTTTGTTCTAAATAATACGAGGTTTGAACAGACATTTGTGTACAAAGGTATTAATTTCATAACAATAATGAAAGAAAACATTGAAGACAACCAACATATCCAACAGGGGATTGAATAAATCATCATAAGCTATACAATTGAATAATATGTCATCTTTAATAGTCCATGTTGTGAAAAAATTCACTTTATATTGAGTGAAAAAGTATTAAAAGAAGATTTGAATATAATCCAAATTTGGTTATGTACAAATACACACACACACTTGAAAGATACACAGCAAAAAGTTACCAATTTTTGCTGATATTATTTATTTTGTAATCTTTCTATAATAAATATATATTAATCATAAAAAAATATTATTTTTATTTTATCATTGTAAAATACATATAACATAAAATTTGCCACTATAATCATTTTTAAGTATACAATTCTCAGCAGAAATAATTGCATTCATAATGTTGTGCAACCATTATCACTATCTATTTCCAAAACTTTTACATCACCCAAAACAGAAGCTCTGTAGCCATTAAAAAGTAACTGCTCTTTCTCCCGGCCCCGCTCCCAAGACCCTGGTAACCTCTAATCTGCTTTCTGTCTCTATGAATTTACATATTCTTGATATTTCATATAAGCAGGATCATACAATATTTGTCCATTTGAGGTTGGCTTTTTTCACTTAGCATAATGTTTTTAAGGTCAATTCATGTTGTAGCATGTATTAGAATTTCATTCCCTCATTGTTTGTATAATGCCACCTTTTGTTTATTCATTCTTCTGTTGAAGGACACTTAGGTTGTTTCCACCTTTTGCCTATTGTGAGTAATGCTGTAAAGAACATTGGTGTACATGTATCTGTTTGAGTCCCTGCTTTCGAATCTCTTGGGTATAAACCTAGGAATGGGATTGCTGGGTCATATGGTAATTCTATGTTTAACTTTTTGAGGAACTTCCAAACTGCTTTTCCCAGTTGTGCCATTGTACATTCCCGCCAGCAGTGCACAAGGGTTTCAAATCTCCACATCCTTGCCAACACTTCATATTTTTCAATTTTATTGATAGCCATCCCAGAGGGTGTGAATTAGTATCTCACTGAGGTTTTGATTTTCATTTCCTTAATGACTAATGAGGTTGAGTACATTTTCATGTGCTTATTGGCCATTTGTATATCCTTTTTGGAGAAATATCTAATCAAGTCTTTTCCTTATTTTTTTTTTTTTATTTGCTTGTTTGCGATTTTGTTGTTGTGTTGTAAGAGTTCTTTATATATTCTGGATACAAGCTTTTATAATATATATAATTTCCAAATAGTTTCTCCCATTCTGTAGGTTGTCTTTACACTATCTTGATAATGTCCTTTAATGTTCAGAAGTTTTTAATTTTGATCAGGTCTGATACATCTTGATAAATTAATCTTTTTCTTTTGTTGCTCATGTTTTTGGTGTCATATCTAACAATTCATTGTCAAATACAAGATTTTGAAGATTTAGTGCTAAGTTTTTTTATAAGAGTTTTTTTGTAGTATCCCTTATATTCAGGTTGTCTATACATTTTCAATTAATTTTTGTATTTGGTGAGAGGCAGGAGTCCAAATTCAAAGTTCTGCGTGGGGTATTCCAGTTATCCCAGCACCATTTGTTGCAGAGATTAAACTAACCCCATTGAATAGACTTGGCATTCTTGTCAAAATTAATTGAACATAGACATATGTGTTATTTCTGGACTCAATTCTATTTCACTGATTTATATGTCTAATCTTATGCCAGTACCACACTGTTTTGATTATTGTAGCTTTGTAGTAAGTTTTGAAACTGGCAGATGGGAGTCTTCCAACTTTGTTCATTTTGAACATTGGAGCATCTTGCAAATTCATATGAATTTTAAAATTGGCTTTTCCATTTCTGAGAAAAATTTGTAAGGATTTTCATAGCAATTCTTTTGAATCTGTAGATCACTCTGAGTGGTACTGACATCTTAACAACATTAAGTGTTTCAATCCAAGAACACAGGATGTTTGTCCATTTGTTTGTTGTTGTTAGGTGCCATCGAGTTGGCCCCGACTTATAGTGACCCTATGTAAAACAGAACAAATCACTGCCCTGTCCTGTGCCACCCTCACAATCGTCGCTGTGTTTGAGCCCATTGTTGTCCATTGTTGCAGCGACTGTGTCAATCCATCTAGTTGAGGGTCTTCCTCTTTTTCACTGACCCTCTATTTTACCAAGCATGATGCCCTTCTCCAGGGACTTGTCCCTCCTGATAGCATGTCCAAAGTACTTGAGACAAAGTCTCTCCATCTTCTCTTCTAAGGAGCATTCTGGCTGTGCTTCCTCCGTGACAGATTTGTTCATTCTTCTCACAGTCCATGGTGTATTCCATATTCGTCATCAACACCATAATTCAAAGGCATCAATTCCTCTTCGGTCTTCCTTATTTATAGTCCAGCTTTTGCATGCATATGAGGCATTTGAAAATACCATGGCTTTAGTAAGGCACACCTTGATACTCAAGGTGACATCTTTGCTTTTCAACACTTTTTTTTTAATTTCTTTTTTTTATCGTTGTACTTTAAGTGACAGTTTACAATTCAAGTAAGTCTTTAATAGAAAAATTTATACACATGTTGCTGTGTGACACTAGTTGCTCTCCCTATACTGTGACAGCACTCTTCTCCTTTCCACCCCTGATTTCCCATGTCCATTCAAACAGCTCCTGATCCTCTCTGCCTTCTCAACTCGCATCTGGAAGGGAGCTGCCCATTTAGTCTCATGTATCTACTTGAGCTAAGAAACACACTCTTCAAAAGTATCATTTCATGTCCCATAGTCCAGTATAATCTTTTCCTGAAGAGTTGGCCTCAGGAATAGTTTTAGTTTGGGGCTAACAGAGAGTCCAGGGGCCATGTCTTCTGGGGTCCCTCCAGTCTCAGACCATTAAGTCTAGTATTTTCGCTAGAATTTGAGTTCTGCTCCACACTTTTATCCTGCTCCGTCAGGGACTCTCTTTTGTGTTCCCTGTCAAGGCAGTCATTGGTGGTAGCCAGGCACCATCTAGTTCTTCTGGTCTCAGGCTGATGAAAGTCTCTAGTTTATGTGACCCTTTCTGTCTCTTGGGCTAAAACTTTCCTTGTATCTTTGGTGTTCTTCATTCTCTGTTGCTCCAGGTGAGTTGGGATCAATCGATGCACCTTAGATGGCAGCTTGCAAGTTTTTAAGACCCCAGACACCACTCACCAAAGTGGGATGCAAAACATTTTCTTAATAAACTTTGTTATCCAATTGACCTAGATGTCCCCTGAAACCATGGTCCCCAGACGCCCACCCCTGCTACTCTGTCCGTTGAAGTGTTTGGTTGCAGTCAAGAAACTTCTTAGCTTTGGTTAAGTCCAGTTGTGCTTACTTCCCCTGTAGTGTGTGTATGTCCTTCTCTTCACCTAAGATACTTCTTGTCTACTATCTAGCTATTGAATACCGCTCTCGCTCCCTCCCCACCCTTGTAACCATCAAAGAATGTTTTCTTCTGTGTTTAAACCTTTTCTTGAGTTCTTATAATAGTGGTCTTATACAATATTTCTCCTTTTGCAACTGATTAATTTCACTCAGCCTAATGTCTTCCAGATTCCTCCATGATATGTTTCATAGATTTATCATTGTTCTTTATTGTTGTGTAGTATTCTGTTGTGTGAATATACCATAATTTGTTTATCCATTCGTCCATTGATGGGTACCTAGCTTGTTAGCTTGTTTCCATTTTTTTGCTATCCTGAATAGTGTTGCACTGAACACGGCTGTGCATATATCTGTTCCTGTGATGCCTCTTATTTTTCTAGGATATATTCCAAGGAGCAGGATTGCTGGATAATATGGGACTTCTATTTCTAGCTTTTTAAGGAAGCACCAAATCAATTTCCAAAATGATGGTACCATTTTACATTCCCACCAACAGTGTGTAAGTGTTCCAGTCTCTCCACAACCTCTCCAGCATTTATTATTTTGTGATTTTTGGATAAATGCTAGCCTTGTTGGGGTGAGACGGTATCTCATTGTAGTTTTTATTTGAATTTCTGTATTGGCTAATGATCGTGAGCATTTCTTCCTGTGTCTGTTAGCTGCCTGAATGTCTTTAGCGAAGTGCCTGTTCTTATCCACTGCTCATTTTTTAATAGAGATTTTTGTCTTTTTGTTGTTGAGGTTTTGCAGTATCTCATAGATTTTATCGATTAGACACTGATCAGAATTGTCATAGCCAACAATTTTTTGAGTCTGTAGGTTATCTTTTTACTATTTTGGTGAAGTTTTTTAAAGAGTATAAGTGTTTGATTTTTAGGAGCTCTCAGTTAACTATTTTCTCTTCTGGAGCTTGTGCATTGTTACTTATGGTTTGTATTCTGTTTATGCCATGTATTAGGGCTCCTAGCATTGTCCCTGTTTTTTCTTCCATAATGTTTATCATTTTAGATTTTAGATTTAGGTCTTTGATCCATTTTGAGTTCGTTTTTGTGTATGGTGTGCGGTACGGGTCTTGTTTCAGGTTTTTGTAGATGGATATCCAGTTATTCCAGCACATTTGTTAAAGAGACTGTCTTTCCCCAATTAATGGTCTTTGGGCCTTTGTCAAATATCAGCTGCACAGAGATGGATGAATTTACTTCTGGGTTCTCAATTCTGTTCCATTGGTCTATGCATCTGTTGTAGTACCAATACCAGACTGTTTTGACTGTCTTGACAGTATAATAGGTTCTAAAATCAGGTAGCCTGAGGCCTTCCACTTTGTTCTTCTTCTTGTGTAATGCTTTCCTTATCCGGGGCTTCCTCCCTTTCCATGTCAAGTTGGTGATTTGTTTCTCCATCTCATTAAAAAATACCATGGGAATTTGGATAGGGATTGCATTGTATCTGTAAATAGATTTGGGTAGAATGGACATTTTCACAGTGTTGAGTCTTCCTATCCACGAGCAAGTAGGTTTTTCCACTTATGTATGTCTCTTTTGGTTTCTTCCTGTAGTGTTTTGTAGTTTTCATTGTATAGCTCTTTTACATCTTTGCTTAGATTTATTCCCAACTAATTTATTTTCTTGGGGACTATTGTAAATGGTATTGATTTGGTGATTTCCTCTTCGAAGTTGTCTTTGTTGGTGCAGAGGAATCCAACTGATTTTTGTGTGTGTTTATCTTGTATCCTGACACTTTGCTTAAATCTTCTAATAGTTCCAGCAGTTTTCTTGTGTTTTTTTTGAAGTTTCCTGTGTATAAGATCATATCATCTGCAAATAGAGTAACTTTTACTTCTTCCTTACCAATTCGGATGCCCTTTATTTCTTTTACTAGCCTAATTGCTCAGGCTAGGACCTCCAGCACAATGTTGAATAAGAGTAGTGATCAAGGACATACTGGTCTAGTTCCTGTTCTCAACGGGAATGCTTTCAAACACTCTCTCCAAGTTCTGGCAAAATGGCGCACTAGGCAGAAGCAGCACGCCATCCCTCCACAGCAAAGATCCTAAAAACTAAGCCAAACAGAGAATACAACAATCCTGAAACCCTAAAACATCAAATGAAGAGATAAAGAACTCAGCCAAGCACCAAATGGAGTGAGAAAACTGACAGAGAACGGAGATCGAGGAGAGATTCATGCAGAGGTCCCCTACCAGCTAAAGCAGTGTGGATCCGCCATCTTGGACTCTTATCGGAGACCAGCAAACAGGTGGTAAGAGAAAGCAGCCTCACGGAGCTTCCAGCGGGAGACAAAACAACCAGTAATTTGCGATATACACTTTCACACCTCCCCACCCCTCTTCACCCCGATTCAGACTCCTCTGCTTCCCAAGACAACGATCTCTTGACCAGGAAACACCGGCTGCTTGGATTCCACACACCCGAAAGGGCAGCTCTCTGAGTGCCATTTGTTGGCTGCTGGTGTTGCTTTTTTCCGCTTCTTTTTACTTCTTCCTTGCTTCTCGCCACCTCCCCCGCCTTTTGCTTGAGTACCTGGATCCGTGCGCCATCTTTGCGTCTTCCTGAGGGGCTGCAGAGCTCCATTCAAGTGTGGAGCTGCTTCCCGGTCTGGGCTACCACGCTGGTGGGATGGCGGGGCTTTTGTTCATTTGTTTGTTTTGAATTGGTTGTTTGTTTTCTTTTCCTTTCCTTGACTGGGAGCCCTTTCCGGCCAGGCAGACCTGTGTGGAAAGGAGAATCCCCTTCGGCTTCCACAGACGTGCAGAGGGATCTCTGAGGGCATTTCTTTTTTTGGTGTTTTACTTTTTCTGTTTTTTGGGGGGCATATCTTGTTCTTTTTTTTTAATTTGTTTTGTTTTGTTTTCCCTCTTTTTCCCTTTTTGTCTCTTTTCATTGCTCAGTTTCTCGTCTCTCTATATCTTCCTTCTCTTCGTGGTCCCTGAATAACTGGCATTGTATACCTCTACGCCTTCTAGCCAGGCTGTACTGCAACACCTGAGAGCGACTTCCCCAGAACTCATAACTGCACCGGTGGGATCCCCGAGAACTTTGCGGTTCTTTAAGCTTTCTGATTTTTATTTATTCATTCTTTTCTTTTCTTCCTCTTCCCTTTCTGTTTTTCTCCATTTCATAGTCTCTCATCTCTCCACTCCAACGGCA
>NW_004443996.1:4944940-4977695 GCF_000243295.1 Trichechus manatus latirostris
GTCTTTTTTGTGAGTTAGAATTCTGTTCTACATCCTTTTCCAGCTCTGTCCAGGACCCTCTATTGTGATCCCGGTCAGAGCAGTCAGTGGTGGTAGCCGGGCACCATCTAGCTGTACTGGAGGCCGTGGTAGCTGTGGTCCATTAGTCCTTTGGACTAATCTTTTCCTTATATCTTGTTCTCTTCCTTCTTCCTTGCTCCCAAAGGGGTGAGACCAGTGGAGTATTTTAGATGGCTGCTCACAGGCTTTTAAGATCCCAGACGCTACTCACCAAGGTAGAATGTAGAACATTGTCTTTATAAACTGTGTTACGCCAATTAAGCTAGTTGTTCCCCGAGACCATGGTCCCCACAGCCTTCCGCCCAGCAATTTAGTCCCTCAGGGAGTTTGGAAGTGTCTGTGGAGCTCCATGACCTTTCCTAATACAAGTTGTGCTGGGCTTCCCCAGTAATGTGTACTGTCTTACCCTTCACCAAAATTACCACTTATCTATTTAGTTCCCCCCCCACTCTTCCCATGCCTTGTAACCAACAAACATTGTTTCTTTTTGTGTATAAACTTTTACATGTGTTATACAGTAGAGGTGTCATACAATATTTCTCTTTCTGTGATTGACTTATTTCACTCAGCATAATGTCCTCCAGTTTTGTTCCTCTTACTCTCTTCTGCTGAATTCCTTTTGTTTGTGGATTTTTGTTTCATTTCTTTAGTTTTTGTAGGTTTTCTTTTTACTGAGACTTTATGTGTTTCTTCTTTATTTTGATAGTAGGTTTGTTAACTTCCTTTGTGGTTACCTTGAAATTTACCCTTATCTTTCTAGATTTGAACCAGTCTATTATTACTTGGTATTGCTTGACTTCCTCTCCATTAGAAGGTTCTATATCTACACTGTTTATTCCCTCTTTTAATGTTCTGATGCTGTTGTAATTTACAGATTAACCTCTCTGATTCCCTTTTGTAATTCTTTTGGTTTTGCATAGAACTTAAGAGTTCATTTTCTAGGTTGGTATCTAGCTAGTATAATCCTGTCTCCTAGATTCAGCCTGTGGTCTGATATTGTTTGTTCTCAGATCAAAGGACTTCCTTTAATAAGTCTCGTAAGTTTGGTTTGGTTTTTACATATTCCCTTAATTTCTGTTTATTTCGAAATTACCTAATCTCACCATCATATTTGAATGAGAGTTTTGCAGGATAGATTATTCTTGGCTGGCAATGTTTTCCTTTCAAGGTTTTATATATGTCATCCCATTGCCTTCTTGCCTGCATGGTTTCTGCTGAATAATCAAGCTTAGTCTTATTGTTTCTCCTCTGTTTGACTTTTTGTTTTTCTTGAGCTGCTCTCAGAATTCTTTGTTTGTCTTTGGTTTTAGCAAGTGTGATTATGATAAGCTTTGTTGATTTTGCTGTGGGGTCTATCCTATATGGGGTTCGTTGTGCTTCTTGGATGGTCAGCATTTCATCTTTCATGATATTGGGGAAGTTTTCTGTCAGCAGTTCTTCAATGATTTTCTCTGTGTCTTCTGTTTTCTCCCCCTGTTCTGGAACTCTGATCACTCGCAGATTTTTGCTTTTGATTGTATCCCACATAATTGTCAGGGTCTCTTCATTTTTCTTTGTTCTTTTTTCTGAGTTTTCCTCAAACAGACTTGTATCCAAGTGTTTGTCTTCAATTCCACTGATCCTGTCTTCCACCGTTTCAAATCTGCTCCTCAGCCTTTCCATGACACAGTCCATTTCTGAAGTCTTGTTTATCTTTTGGATTTCTAATTGTTGTCTTTGTATAATTTCTAGCTGTGAATTTATTTTTGCATTTTGTTCCTGCATTATTTTCCTGAATTCTTCCATTTTTTGTTTGTATTTTCCATGAATTTGTCTGCCTTTTCCATGAATTTGTCTAGCTTTTCCTAATTTTTGTGTCATTATGTTCTTGAATAACTTTTTTAAGTTCTGCTACTACTTTGTGTGTTCTTTGGAAATTTCTGCATTTTGTAGAATTTGTTTTCTAATTTCTAGAAGAGTTCTGTATATTAATCTTTTGTATTCTGCCTCTGATAATTCCAAGAAATTCTCTTCCTCCAGAGAATTTATTGATTCTTCATTTTGGGAGCTTACTGAAGCCATGATGGACTGACTCTTTATGTGATTTGATATTGACTGTTTTCTCTGAGCCATCAGTAAGTTATTATAATTTTATTTTATATTTGTTTAGTGTGTCCTAGCTTCTTGTTTTGTTTTGCTTTGTTTTGATATGCCCAAATAGGCTGCTCATATGCATTAGTTTGATTATTGGCGCCTTTGATGCTCTAAAGTCTTGTCACCAGGTAGTTAGTTCCATAACTAAGTACGTGCACACAGAAGTCAGTTAAATTTTCCTGTATGGGTTCAGCTGAGGTGTCCAGGCAGTTGGTCACCAAGTGTGTGGTGCAGGCTCTCACCTACGGTCTCAGAGAGGCATGGGTGATTGGTGTAGGCACAGGTATCTGGCTGCAGTAGGGGGTTACACACTGAGCGAGGCAGAGGGCTGATGGCTGCCCCTGAGTGTCTGAAAGGAAAATGTGTCCCTATTCCCTAGAGCAAGTAGGTAGGTGAGTTTTGCAGCTGGACTATGAATACCCTACTCTGTTGGCTGTAAAGACTCGGGGGGGGAGCACCACTTACTCTTGGACCCCTGTAGCAGGTGACTAGGTGGTGTAGGTGGAGCCACCAGTCCTCAAGCCCCTGGTGCGGATTGGTAAAGCTGCCTGCTCGAAGGGCAGGGCTGTCTCAAATGTCACAAATCTGCCTCTTCACAGCTGAAACAGCTAAAGTTAGATTTCAGGTGTTTGTTGTACAGTGGTAGTGAGGTCTTATGCTGTTGAGATTGGTCCACACAAGTCTATACAGGGGTGGAAGGCACTCAAAGTCTGCAGACCCCTTATGCCTGTGCCTAGAAAAGGAGCTGTGCCTACCCTGAGTTCTGGCTTAGGGGAGCCAGTAGCTTATTTGTTCCATCTCCAAGGCCAGGAGAATGGGTCAGGGTGCCTTTTGGGATCTACTTCCGTCCCAGGGGACTCAGAGACTTCAGAAGACCAGACTGGTGCAGAGTGGGGAGGGAGGAGGTAAAAGGGAGAGAGGTTTTTTCCAAATTGGCTTTTTTTTTTCAAATCCCCTCAAAAGCCCACATGCATGCACTTATCTTTAGCCACTTGGGAGCTGCTTTTCCCTGGTTTGGAGTGTCCAAGCAGATTCTCTTCTTCCGGATCTCTCTCGATGTGGAAACTGCCTCCCTGATGCACACACGAAGCTGTTTGCCTGCTTCACTGCATACCTTGGAGGCTGTCAGGGCTGAAGAGCTGCAGCTCCAGCTGAGTCTGGTCTGGCACTTCTCGCTTCTTCAGAAGTGTCTCTCTCTCCCCCTGCCACTCAGCCTGATTCCTCAACTTTGCCTTGTTCAGGGCTCCTAGATATTCACACACAATCAAATCACTTGTTTTCCCAGGTCTTTGTTGTAAGAAGGATATAGGAAGCCGTCTGACTACTCTGTCATCTTGGCCCCGCCTCCTTACTTCTTCATTACCAATTTGGATTCCCTTTATTTATTTATCTTGCCTTATTGCTCCAGCTAGAATTTCCAGCACAATGTTAAATGAGAGTGGTGATAAAGAGCATCCTTGTCTGGTTCCCATTCTCAAGGGGATTGTTTTCAATCTCTGTCCATTGAGAATAATGTTGACTGTTGGTTTTATATAAATTTCCTTTATTAAGTTGAGGAGTTTCCCTTCTATTCCTATTTTGCTGAGAGTTTTTATCAGGAATGGGTGTTGGACTTGGTCAAATGCCTTTTTTTCATTGATTGAGATGATCGTGTGATTCTTTTATTTATGCAGTGGATTATGTTGATTGATTTTCTAATGTTGAACAATCCTTGCAAATCTAGTATGAATTCCATTTGGGATGTATTTTTTTTTTACATGTTGTTGAATTCTGTTGGCTAGAATTTTGTTGAGGATTTCTGTGTCTATATTCTTGAGGGATATTGGTCTGTAATTTTCATTTTTGTGGTGTCTATTCCTTCCTTTTCTATACTTTGAAATAGTTTGAGTAGTGTTGGTGTGAACTCTTCTCTGAATGTTGGTAGAATTCTCCAGTGAAGCTGTCCAGGCCAGGTTTTTTTTTTTGTTTGTTTAGATTTATTAACTCTACATTATCTTTTTTTGTTATGGGCGTGTTCAGTTTTTCTACCTCAGTTTTTGTTAGTTTAGATAGGTAATGTGTTTCTAGAAATTTGCCCATTTCCTCTAGGTTTTTAAATTTTTGGAATACAATTTTTCATACATTCTGTTATGATCCATTTTATTTCCGTTGTTTCTGTTGTGATGTCACCCATCTCATTTCTTATTTGAGTTATTTTCTTCCTCCCCTGCTATTCTTTGTCAATTTGGCCAATGATTTGTTGATTTTGGTAATTCTTTCGAAGAACCAACTTCTGGACATATTGATTCTTTTTATTGTTTTTCTGTTCTCTATTTAATTTATCTGCTCTAATCTTTATTATTTCCTATCTTATGGTGATTGTGGGCTTTTTTTGGTAATCTCTATTTGTTCAAGTTGTAGGGTTAATATTTTTATTTTGGCCCTTTCTTCTTTTTTGATATGTGTGTTTATAGGTATAAATTGACCTCTGAATGCTGCTTTTGCTGTGTGCCAAAGATTTTGGTAAGATTTGTTTTCATTCTCTTTTGATTCTAGGAATTTTTTTATTCCATCTTCAATTTCTTCTATTACCCAGTGGTTTTTAAGCAAGGTGTTATTCAGTTTCCATGTATTATTTTTTTCCTTGCTAGTCCTTTTATTGATTTCTACTTTTATGGTGTTGTGATCAGAGAATATGTTTTGTATTATTTCAATGTTTTGAATTTGTTAAGGCTTGCTTTGTAGCCTAAAATGTGGTCTATTCTGGAGAATTTTCCATGTGAGTTGAAAAAGAATGTATATTTTGCTGCTGTTGGGTGGAGTGTTCTGTATATGTTTATGAGGTTGAGTTGGTCGATTGTGTCTTTTAGATCTTCTGTATATTTAAGTTTCTTCCCAGATGTTCTGTCCTTCACCAAAAGTTGAATTTTCTTACTATTATTAAGGAACTGCCTATTTCTCTTTTCAATGCTGTTAGAGTTTGTTTTATGTATTTTGGAACCCTGTCATTAGGTGCGTATGTATTTATTATGGTTATCTTCTTGTTGGATTGACCCTTTAATCTTTATATAATGTCCTTCCTTATCTTTTATGGCGGATTTTGCCTTAAAGTCTATTTTATCAGAGATTAATATGGCCACTCCTGCTGTTTTTTGGTTATTGTTTGCTTAATATATTTTTTCTCATCCTTTGAGTTTTACTGTGTTTATATCTTTTTGTCTAAGGTGTGCTTCTCATAGACAGTATATTGATTGTTCCCTTTTTTTATCCATTCTGCCACCCTCTGTCTCTTTACTGGTGCATTTAAGCCATCTGCATTCATTGTGATTATCAATAGGTATGAGTTTACTTCTATCGTTTTGTTGTCCTTTTTTGTGGTGTTGATGGTTTCTTTGTTCCACTTAATTTACTGTGCTGGATTCTTTTTGTTTGTGGATTTTCTTTTTATTTGGTTCATTGTTGTTGTTTTGTGTTTACTCAGTCTTTATGTTTTTCTTCTTTTTTATTTTGATGAGTAGGTTTGTTAACTTTCTCCTCTGTGGTTACCTTTAAATTTTCTTTTATCTTCTGAAATTTAAACTAGTCTTTTATTTCTTGATATCCCTTGACTTCCTCTTCGTATGAAAGTTCTATAACTATTCCATTTATTTCCTCTTTTTTGTTTTGATATTGTCGTCATTTACTGATTAATGTATTTTATTCCTTGTTTTCAGTATTTTAGCTTTGTTTCATTTTTGAGAATTCTTTATCTGGGTTAGTATCTGGCTGATGCTGTCCTGTATCCTAATCTCAGGTTGTTGTGTGATGTTGTTGGTTCTCTGTCTGAAGGACTCCCTTTAATATTTGCTGTAAGTTTGGTCTGGTTTTTACAAATTCCCTTAATTTCTGTTTATCTGTTATTGGTATATTTGATAATTTTGCTGGATATATAATTCTTGGTTGGCAATTTTTTTCTTTCAAGATTTTATTTATTTAATCTCATTGTCTTCTTGCCTGCATTATTTCTCTTGAGTAATCAGAGCTTAAGTCTTGTTGTTTCACATTTGTAGGTGACTTCATTTTTCCCGAGCTCCTCTCAAGAGTCTTTCTATGTCTTTGGTTTTGGCAAGTTTGATTATGATAAATCTTGTTTACTTTCTTTTGTGGTCTATCCTGTATGGAGTTTGGTGAGTTTCTTGGATGTATATCTTCTCATCTTTCATGATACTAAAGAATTTTTCTGCCAGAAAATCTTCTACAATTCTCTCTGTGTTTTCCATTGCCTCTCTTTGTTCTGGAACTCTGATCAAACAGAAATTTTTCCTTTTGATAGGATCCCACATAATTCTTAGGCTTTCTTTGTTTTTTCTCGTTCTTTTTTCTGAATATTCCTCAGACAAATTGGTGTCAAGGGATTTGTCTTCAATTTCGTTCAGTCTGTCTTCCATTGTTTCAACTCTACTCCTATATCTTTATGTTGAGTTATATATTTCTGAAATCTTATTGTTAATCTTTTTTATTTCTATGTGCTTTTTTGTATGGTTTCTAATTGTCTGTTTATTTTGTCATTTTGTTCTTGTATTGTTTTCCTGAATTCTTCTCTTGCTTTGTCTGTGTTTTCCTTGATTTTGTGTGTTTCCTCTGTGTTTTCCTTTATCTCTTTCTTGATGTCTTGGAGAGCCCTGTGTACTAGTCTTTTGAATTCCTTATAAGGTAGTTTTATTGCCATTTCTTCCTCTGGAAAATTTTCTGATTATTTTGGTCACTTGCTGGAACCCTCTTGTCCTGCTTGTTTGTGATTTGATATTGTCTGTTGTCTTTGATGCATCAAGAAGTTATTTTATTTATTTATTGTGTGTTTGCTGTATCCTGAATTTTTGTTTTGTTTTGTTTTGTTTTGATATAGCCAAGTAGGCTGAGTTTGTGTGCTACTCTGGTTGCTAATCTGGCCATCTTGAAGCTCTCACCTCCTGCCTCTGGGTGTGTGGGACAGTGACAGGGTACATGAGCACAGAGCTCCATTCCATGTTCTTGGGGGGCTGCTGAAGATGTAGCTACTATTTCTGGTAAGGTGATGTATCCGTCTGCCTGATCACCTGGCTGTGAGTGCAGGGGGCATTCTCTCTGGTTGCTGGATTCTTTGATGTGTGTGCACTCTGCCAATTGCCAGGTAGTCAAGGCAGGGATGCCCAGGTTGTCTATCACTGGGTGTGTGGTGTGGAAACTCTCAGCAATGGTCCCAGTAGACAGGGCTGCACAGGGGTGTTAAAAGTGAACACAATCCTCTGGTTGTGGGAGGGCAATGTGGGTGGAGAGACAGGAGACATGCTGTCTGTCCACAGGTGCCAGGTTGAAGGGCATGCCTGTGTCCTTTAGAGTGCATCATGTGTAAGGTTTTGCAGTTGTCTTTAGGCCTCTGGAATGAGTAGCTGTAGGGAGTGGGAGGCTTCTCTGGAGATGTAGGAGGCACTGCAGGACTTGGGCCCTTGGAAAGAGTGGATGAGCCAAGGGGTGGGCACCCCCAGTTTGTAGGCTCCAAGCCTAAGGGGTAGGGCTATAGAAACTACCACCAGACTGTGATCACAGACAGGGAGTGGGATGGGTGAGGAGAGTGGGGGTCCCCAGGCCTGAAAGCCTCTGACACTGGAGACTGGGTTGGGCATGGTGGGATGGGATGGGTGCACTTAACTTTTACAGAGCTGGAAGCACTCTTAACTAGCTCTGAATGTGAGTGCAGAGTTGCTCCTGTTTGGTTGTACCAGGTGATGGGGGTTTCAGCAGGAAGCACTGCTTGCTTTGTCTCAATATGTTCACACTGTGCAGTTTTGGCTACCAGGGTGCTGGCGATCCACAATTCTCCATGTCTGTTGCTTCTACACTGTCTCTCCTTCCACCTAGCACTTGGTCCGATTCTTCAGACTTATCTTTGATTCTCAGGGTGTCAGAGATACTGTCTATATCCAATTCACTCGTCTCAGATCTTTGTTGTAAGAGGGACACTATGAAACATCTGACTACTCTGCCATCTTGGACCACTTCTCAACAAATTCTTTTGGTACAGTGACTCTGTGTGTGTGTGTGTGTGTTTGATATGTTCTACATTGTTCAATATTATGCCCATAGAATACTTCAGTATTACAACCTGAGGCTTGAATGTTCTCTTTAATTCTTCCAGCTTGAGAAATGCTGAGCACATTCTTCCCATTTAGTTTTCAAACTACAAGTTTTTAAATATTTCATTATAATACTTCATCTTGTCTTTTCCAGCCACCCTTTGAAATTTTCAGTTCTTTTACTTCATTATTTCTTCTGTTCACTTTAGCTAATCTTTACTTAAGAGAAAATTTCAGTCTCTTTTGACATCTACTTTGGTCTTTTTCTTCTTTTCTGTCTTTTTAATGACCTCTTACTTTCTTCATGTATGTTATCCTTTATGTCATCCCACAACTCTTCTGGTCTTCGGTCATTTGTGGTCAGTGCATCAAATCTATTCTTGAATTGGTCTCCAAATTCAGGTGGGATATATTCAAGGTCATACTTTCACTCTCATGGACTTGTTTTAACTTTCTTCACCTTCAATTTTAACTTGTATGTGAGCAATTGATGGTCTACTCCAAAGTCAACCCCTAGCTTTGTCTTGACTGATAATATTGAGCTTCTCCATTATCTCCTTCCACAAATATACTTGATTTGATACCTGTGTAATCCATCTGCCAAGGTCCACATATAGAGTCATAATTTGTATTGTTAAAAAAAGTATTTCTGAAGAATAAGTCTTTGGTCTTACAGAATTCTATCATGTGATCTCCATCATTCTTATTACCAAGGATGTATTTTCCAACTATTGCTCCTCATTATTTGTTTCCATGTTTTGCATTCCAATCACCAGTAATTATAAATGTGTCTTGATTGCACATTTGATCTGTTTCAGACTGCAGCAATTCATAAAAATCTTCAGTTTCTTCATCTTGGAATTTGTGGTTGATGTATAAATTTGAATTATAATCATATTAACTGGTCGTCCTTGTAGGCCTATAGATATTAACTTACAACTGACATCATTGTACTTCAGGAAGGATCTTGAAACAATCTTTTTAATGATGAATGCAATGCCATTCCTCTTCAATTTGTCTTTCCCGGGATAGTGGACCTTTTTTAAAAAAATTTATTCTTCCAACCTGTGATTTTTTTATTGGAGAGTTTAATCCACTTACATTAAAAATTATTACTTATTAAAAATAAATTACTTCCGCCATTTTGCCCCTTGTTTTGTTTGTTTTTTGTTTTTGTATGTCTTATAAATTTTTTGCCCTCATTTCCTTCAATATTGCCTTGTTTTGTGTTTAGCTGATTGTTTTTTTGTATTAAACCATTTTGATTCCTTCTCCTTTCAATTTTTGTTTATTTTTTAGATATTTTCTTTGTGGTTACCATGAATATTATATTTACCATCTTAAATTTATGAAAATATAGTTTAAATTTATACCCCTTTAACTTCAATAACATATGAAAGCGCTGTTCACAAAGAACTCCATCCCCTTCACCTGTGTCTTAGTCATCTAATGCTGCTTTAGCAAAAATACCACCAGTGGATGGCTTTAACAAAGAGAAATTTATTCTCTCACAGTCTAATAGGCCGGAAGTCCAAATTCAGGGCATCAGCTCCGGGGAAAAGCTTTCTCTGTCAGTTCTGGAGGAAGGTCCTCATCTTCATCAGTCTTCCCCAGAACTGGGAGCTTCTCTGCACAGGAAACTCGGGTCCAAAGGATGCGCTTTCTCCCGGTGCTTCTTTCTTGGTGGTATGAGGTCTCTCTGTCTCTACTCTCTTCCCTTTACTTTTTATCTCTTGAGAGATAAAAGGTGATGCAGGCCACACGCCAGGGAAACTCCCTTTACATTGGATCAGAGATGTGACCTTGGTAAGGGTGTTACAATCCCATGCTAATCCTCTTTAACATAAAATTACAATCACAAAATGGAGGACAACCACACAATACTGGGAATCATGGCCCAGCCAAATTGATACACACATTTTTTGGGGGACATAATTTAATCCATTACCACCTCTAAGTTGTTGTCACAAATTACATCTTCATACATTGTGTGCCCAGTAGCATAAATGTATAATTATTTTTATGCATTTTTTTTCATATCATATAGGACATAAAAAGTGGAGTTACAAAATTAAAATACACTAATGTTTGCCTATGTTACTTTTACCAGAAATATTTACTTATTCATACACCTTTGAGTTACTTATAGTGTACCTTCATTTCAACTTGAAGGGTTTCCTTTAGCGTTTCTTATAAGCCATGTCTTATGGTAGTGAACTCTTTCAGCTTTTGTATATCTGGGGATGTTTTACTTTCTCCCTCATTTTTGAAAGACAGTTTTTCCGGATATGAATTATTTGTTTGACAGTTTTTTTTTTTTTTTTTCCTAATCCAGCACTCTAATTATGTATCACACTGTCTTTTGGCTTCTGTTGTTTCTAAAGAGAAATTAACAGTTAATCTTATTGGAAACCCTTGCATGTGACAATTTGCTTCTCTCTTTCTGCTTTCAAGATTCTTTCTTCATGTTTGGTTTTTGAGAGTTTAATTATAACATGTTTTAGTGTGGATCTCTTTGAGTTTATCCTAGTTGGAATTTGTTGAGCTTCTTGGATTTATAGACTCATGTCTTTTGGAAAATTTTGACAAATTTGGAAAGTCTTTGGCCACTATTTCGTCAAATATTCTTTTTTTCTATTTCTCTCTCTTTTCTCCTTCTGGGACTCCCATAATGTGTATATTGGTATGTTTGATGGTGTCCCACAAGTCCGTTAGGCTCTCACTTTATTCATTCTTTTTTTTTTCTTTTCTCATATCTGACGTGATAATTTCTATTGTCCTATCTTCAACTTCATGAGGGCAATTGTGGTTTAGTGGTAGAATTCTGTCCTTCCATATGGGAGACCCAGTTTCTATTCCAGGCCAGTGCATCTCTTGTGCAGACACTACCAATCTGTCAGTGGAGGCTTGCATGTTGCTATGATGCTAAAAAGATTTCAGTAGAGCTTCCAGACTAAGACAGACTGGGAAGAAAGTCCTGCTCATCTATTACTGAAAATCAGCCAATGAAAACTCTATGAATCACAACATTCCAATCTGCAACTGATCATGGGGATGGCATAGGACCAGGCAGTGTTTAATTCCATTGTGTATGGTGTCACCATGAGACAGAGGCAGACTCAACGGCAGCTAAAAACAACAACAATCTTCAAGTTTATTGATTCTTTTGTCTACTCAAATCTTCTTATGAATCTTTTCAGTGAATTTTCATTTCAATTATTATAATTTCATGTCCAGAATTTCTGTTCTCTTCTCTTTTTATAATTTCTCTTTATTCATACTCTTATTTTGTTCACGTATCATTTTTCTAATTTCCCTTAGTTCTTTGTCTAGGTTTCTCTTTAACTCTTTGAGCATATTTAAGAGAGATTTTTTTTAAAGTCTTTAACTAGTATGTCCAATATTTGGGTTTCCTCTGGAATAGTTTTTTCACTTTATTTTGTTCCTTTGAATGGGTTATACTTCCTTATTTCTCTGCATGACTTGTGTTTTTCTGTTGAAAATGGGACATTAAATATATAATGTGGTGACAGTGGAAATCAGATTCTCTCCTTTCTCAGCATTTGATATTTTTTAAATAATTTTATTTATGTTGTTGTTGAGAATAAACACAGAAAAACATACCAATTCAACAGTTTTTACATATACAGTATAGTGACATGATTACTTTCTTCAAGCCATGCAAACATTCTGACCCTCCTTTTCTGAGTTGTTCCTCCTGCATTAATATAAACTCACTGCCGCCTAAGTTTCCTATCTAATCTTTTGAGTTGTTATTATCGACTTGATATCATATAGACAGTTTTTAAAAGAGCATAATGCTCAAGGGAGAAATTTTTTACTAGTTAAGCTAAACTATTGTTTGGTTTTAAGAAAACTTCAGAGGATACTATTGGTTTAAGGTTTAAAGATTATCTCAGGACAATTATTTCAGGGGTTCATCTACCCTTCATGGTTCCAGGAAGTCTGGAGTCCATGAGAATTTGAAATTATGTTCTGCATTTCCCCCTTTTGAAGCAATTAACCATACATTCCATATTCTGCTTTTATTCTTAACTCTACTTCCTCTATTGTTCCAGGTGAATAGAGATCAGTTGTTGTGCCTTGGCAGGCCACTTGCAATCTTTTAAGACCCCAGGCACCATACGACGAACTAGGAGTTAGAACAGAAGCACTAAACACATTATTAGTGGCCAGTTAACTGGGATATCCCTTGAAACCATGACACCAAACCAAGGAATAAAATCTTATAAGGAGTCTTGTTATACATAAGCACCTTCAACAGCTACTCCTTTTTTTATAATTGTTGTAAATGTATCTATCATACAACTTTTGCCAGTTCAACTTTTTACAGGTGTACAAGTTATTGACAGCAATTACAATAATTGGCCGTGCAATCCTACATTTAGTCAATGCATTTTCCCATCACCACTAACCCCCCTTTTACCCCTCCCACCTTTGGTAACCACTAATAAACTTTGATGTCTATACATTTGCCCTTTCATGTCTTTTTATATAAGTGAGGTCATACAATATTTGTTCATTTGTGTTTGACTTATTTCACTCAGCATAATGTCTTCAAGCTCCATCCATAATGTAGCATGTATCAAGACTTCATTTCTCTTACTGGCTGAGTAGTATTCCACAATATGTATGTACCACATTTTGTTTATCCATTTATCTGCTGATGGACATTTAGGTTGTTTCCACCATTTGGCTATTGTGAACAGTGTTACAATGAACATTGCTGTGCAAGTCTCTTTTTAAATCTCTGCTTTCAAGTCTTTTGGTTATATTCCTAGGAGTGGAATTGAGGGTCATTTGGTAGTTCCATTTTTAGTTTTTTGAGGAACCACCACACTGTTTTCCATAATGGCTGTACCATTTTGCATTCCCGCCAGTAATGGATAAGGGTTCCTTTGTTATTTTCTTCTTCTTTTCTTAATCTTATCCATCCTAGTGGGAGTGAAATGGTATCTCATTGTGGTTTTGATTTGCATCTCTCTGATGGCTATTGACACCGAGCATATTTTCATGTGTTTGGTGACCATTTGAAAGTTCCCTTTGGTGAAATGTCTGTTCAGGTCCTTTCCCATTTTATGACTGGGTTATTTGACTTTTTGTTGTTAAGTTGTCAATGTATTTTTTATATATTTTAGTTATTAGATTTTTGCCCTGAATTGTATTGAGGAATTTCCCTTCTATTCCAATCTTCTTTAGAGTTTTTTTAATCAAGAAATGATGTTCGAGTTTATCAAATGCTTTTTCTGCATCTATACAGATGATCATGTGTTGTTGTTTTTTTTCCCTTTATTCTATTGATGTGGTATATTATGCTGATTGATTTTCTAATGTTAAACCATCCCTGCATTCCTGGAATAAATACTACTTGGTCATGGTATATAACTCTTAATATGCTGTTGGATTCTCTTTGCTAGTATTTTGTTGAGGGTTTTTGTGTTCATATTCATAAGAGGTATTGGTCTGTAGGTTTCTTTTCTTGTGGAGTTTGTATCTGGTTTTTGTATCAGGGTTATGTTTGTTTCATAGAATGAACTAGGGAGTCTTCCTTCCTTGTCTATCTTTTGGAAGAGTATAGATAGTATTGGTGTCAATTCTTCTCTAAATCTTTGGTAGAATTCCCCAGTGAAGTCATCTGGTCCAGGCCTTTTTTTTGTTGTTGCTGAGAGATTTTTGATCACTGATTCGATCTCTTCACTTCTTACGGGTCTGTTGAGACATTCTAGCTCTTCTTGAGTCAGTTTGGGTAGGTTGTTTGCTTCTAAGAATTTATTCATTTCTTCTTGGTTAGCCATTTTGTTGCCATACAGTTCATAATATTCTGTAATAATTCTCCTTATTTCTATTGGGTCAGTTGCAATGTCCCTTCTTCTATTTTTTATTTTAGTTATTTGTACCATTTCTTTTCTTTGTCAGTCTAGCTATAAATTTGCTAATTTTATTAATCTTCATTTGTTTGTTTTTTGTTGTTGTTGTTGTTGTGTTTTGTTTTTGCTATTGTTGAAGGCTGTAGAAGTTATTTGGTTTAGTGACTTTTCTACACTGTTTTTCCAAAGACTCGATTTCCTGATGTATGTGGTTACTGAAGTCTCTCCTCCTTTAACTTGTGCTCAGCTGATGTTTTTGACTGTGATATCCTTGAATAACAGTAGTTAAAAAAGGGAAAAAAGAAAAAAAAAACAACAACAAAGGAAAAACAATGGGAAAAAAACACCTTTTGCCATCTTTGCAGATTGGATTGGTGCAGAGGCACTCCTTCAACACTTATCCAGGTTTACACTTAGGCTAGAGATCAGTCTGAGGTAAATGCTTAGGATTTACCCAGGTTTATTCTTACCATGTTTCTTGCCCTAGCATGCATGTGGCTTTCTAAATTTCCTCATAGACACAGGTGCTTTCGAATACCACTATTTCCCAAGGAAATTCTTTCTCTAGCTTCTCCTCCTAGGCCTTAAATGTTTGATTGTATGTATCAGTTGTACTCTTTTGTTCCAGGTGGCTACAGGCTTTCATTCACCTTACAGTGTTTTGGGTCATGTCTGCCACTTTTCTGCCCTGCATGACTTCCAAGATGGATAAACACAGACGAACTCTTTGACTCAGTCCTGTAGGTAGCCATCCTACAGGTTAAAACAGGCAAACACAATAATTTATGAATAAAGTCTGCTCTGATCCCTCTGGAACCATGAACAAGGAGAACAAGCTGGGATTAGGGGCTGCTACTTCAAGCAGGCTGTTGAGCTGCGGAGGGTAGGAGGGTCATAGGCTAGTAAAAAAGTCACAAAGCTTTTATACAATTTTGAAGTTGTGTTTTTCTTAATTTAGTATTTGTTTGGTTGCTGCGAACTTTTGACTGTTTACCAGAGTTCTGACAAGATTGATTCTGACCGTTTCTGCTTTTTTATTTATTTATTTTTGATCTTTTGTGAAGGATGGAAGTGCCACCATCTTTCTGACATTCTCTATATTATTTTTAAAAGCTTGTAGTTTTGTACCATAATGTAAATATTTGAACAGAAACAAATAGAAGAACCACTAAGATAATTCGTATAAAATATTTAGAACATAGTAAGTGTTCTAAGAACATTCAATATTATTGTTATTACTATTATCATCATTGTTGGTATTTAGCAGAAAACGAAAGATTTAAAGGTTTTTTTTTTTTTTTTTGTACCTACTAAGTGATTTAGACATTGTACTGAAAGGATACTTAAAGATACTCTGGTTCAAGTCTCTCATTTTATCATGAGGTTTGCAGAAATGATATGACTTGCTTAAGCAAATATAGTTGGGTTATGGAAAATTAGGGATGAAATTTTTAAATTTCCTCATATAATCCATGTACACATTGCTATATTGGGATAACATTTGTTTTATATCTCATCAAAGGAATTGTTAAAACTGGAAATGACCCTGAAAACTTAGCAAACTCTGGTACCCTGAAAACCCTCCATACTTCAAGGGCATACAAGTTCTCTCTCTTCAAAGGAATTAAGTTTGAGTACCTTAAGCTTAGTCAGCTATTCTAATCTCCACACACCACTTTCTCAATGACTTGTTTTTCATTTTTTTAAACAATGAAATACTCCAGGCATGAAAAAATCATAGACAGTAATATTTTGAACAAGCATACCCAGTCCTCAACTTCAGAGAACATCACTTATACAACTGAAATCTCCCATTCCCATCTCATTTCCGTCTTCTGCCCATTGTTATGTAATGACAAATTGCCTCATAAAGTATTTGTACTTCTGTACACTTCCACTCTCAGCGTTTGAAAGCCCTTGTTGCTTCACATCATTCCCAACAATTGTTATTGTCAGACTTCTGATTATTGTCAATATTATGGGTGTGACATAGTATTTCTTTGTCATTTTAATGTTCATGTTCTTAATCACTAGTGAAGTTATACTGTGTTCCTTGGCCATTCGTGTTTACTCTTCTGTGAAAAGTCTATTCATGTCTTCTGGCCATTTTTGTGTTGGATTTTATTTCTCATTGATTTGTAGCTTTTGTTTTTTTTTTTTTTTAATTCATTATATTGTTGCTGTTAGGTGCCTTTGAGTCATTTCCAACTCATAGCGACCCCATGCATAACAGAACAAAAAATTGCCTAGTCCTGCACCATCCTCACAATTGTTGTTATGTTTCAACACACTGTTGCAGCCACTGTGTTTATCCATCTCGTTGAGGGTCTTCCTCTTTTTTGCTAACCCTCTACTTTACCAAGCATGATGTCCTTCTCCAGAGACTGGTCCCTCCTGATAATATGTCCAAGATAAGTGAGATGAAGTCTTGCCATCTTTGCTTCTAAGGAACATTCTGGCTGTACTTCTTCCAAGAGATTTGTTCATTCTACTGGCAGTCCACGGTATAATCAATATTCTTCACCAACACCATAAATCAAATCACCAATTCTTCGGTCTTCCATATTCATTGAACAGCTTTTGCATGCATATGAGACGATTGAAAATAGCATGGCTTGAGTCTGGCGCGTCTTAGTCCTCAAAGTGATATCTTTGCTTTTTAAGACTTTAAAGGGGTCATTTGCAGCAGATTTGCCCAATACAATACGTCTTGATTTCTTGACAGCTGCTTCCAGGGGCATTGACTGTGGATCCAAGTAGAATGAAATCCTTGACAACTTCAATATTTTCTCTGTTTATCATGATGTTGATTATTGGTCCAATTTTCTATGAATACTAATTTAGTTATAAACATTGCATACATGTTTTCTTAGGCTGCAGATTTTTTCCAATTTCTTTATAGTGTCTTTTGATGTAGATACGATTTTATTTCAATATAATTAAATATGTCAATCTCTCCTTTATTGTTTAGGCTTTTTGTATTTTATTTAAGAAATTCATTCCTAACAGAAATTATAAAAACATTCACCAACATTTTTCTTTAATGATTTAAAGTGCTGCCACTGTCATTGAATACTAATTTTGGATAAAATTTATGTTTCTGTAGAGTGTAATGTTGTTGTTGTTAGTTCCCGTAGAGTCAATTCTGGCTCATGGTGACCCCATGTGTACAGAGTAGAACTGCTCCATATGGTTTCCAAGATTGTAAACTTTGAAAAGCAGGTTGCTAGGCCTGTCTTCCAAAGCACCGCTGGGTGGGTTTGAACTGCCAAACTTTCAGCTAGTATCGAGTACTTAACCATTTACACCTCCCAGGGACTCCATGGTGACAGGTAAAGAGAGATAATTTTTCCCCATTTATTGGTAAGTCTACCTTTGTCATATATCCATTTTCTATATACGTATATTTCCAGGCTGTCTAATTTGTTTCATTTATTTGTCTCTATATCTCTATGCAATTGCATTTTTAAAATTATTATAGCATTAAGTCTTAATATCGGTTACAGCAAGTCCCAGCATCTTTATCTTTTTTAAAATTTTCTTGGCTATTTTTGATGCTTTTCTCTTCCACACTAACTTTCAAATTGGCTTGTCAACTTTCATGAAAATCTCTGCTGATCTTTTGATAAGAAATGAATCAAAATTTGCACCTTCATCTATTGAGTCTTCCTACCCATGAACTCGGTATATCTTTCCATGTATTTAACGTGTCTCAGCAATATTGTATAATGTTTTATAATAAGTGTCTTTACATGTTGAGTTTGATCCTAAGTAACTTGTATTTTTGTTGCTATTTAAATGTAATTAGTATACTTGTATATATGCATATGTACCTGTAATATGTGTATGTATATATATGTATGTATATATATGTGTATGTATATATATGATTTGAATTCTTTTTGATCTAATAATTTGTAAATTATCTTCAGTTTACCAAGTGAACAATAAGTTTTGTGTTTAATGACAAATTTGTATTTTCCATTGTAATTTATTATTATTATTTTGTATTGTTCTTCTGTTCCTAGCCACTAGACTTCAACACAGTGTTGAACATAAGTAATGATAGTGAAAATCCTTTATCATATGATTTATTTTCTTTTAGTTTAGTTTTTATTTCAAAGTCACTGATTCCAATGTTCCACTTTTAACCATGATGGTTGCTCTAAGTTTTTGATAGATCCCTTTATCATGTTAAGGAAGTGTCTATGTATTATTATTATTATTATTTTTGCAGAGGTTCTAACATGAATAATTGTCGGATTTTGTTGAATGTTTTTCCTGCATCTACTGTGTTGATCATATAGTTTCCCCTTGAATTAGTTAATACGATGAATTACATTAACAGATTTTTCTAAAACTAAACCAACCTTATATTCTTGGAAAAAAATAAAGAAAAAAAAACTGTGGCCACTATACACTATACACACGTGCACACACACATACACATAAACATAGCAAGATTCATTTGGAAAAATATTCATTTAGGATTCTTATTCAGTTCTTAAATTTGATATTGGTTGTCATTGGACATTCTTGTAGTGTACTTACCTCATTTTGGTTTCAAGACACCTAAATTCTTTGGTTACTAGTCTTCATAATGAGTTAGGAGTGTTTCCTCTTTCTCTATCTATGGATAATATTATCTAAGATTGAAAATATATATACTATAAATGTTTGGTAAAACTTACTAATAAAACCATCAAGGACAGAGAATGCTGGAGAGATGGCAGTGTGAGCAGTCTAGGTTCTGAACTGGTGGACAAAGGACAGCTGTGGGGACATGCAGATGAACACAAGTCTACTTGTCAAAGAGTCTCATATGGTAGGAACAACACTTCCCTCACTATCTCTGCCCCTCCCCCTCCTGGCCTTGTAGAATATAGCCTGCTGTGGACTACAGAAGTGAAACCCACAGTGGAGTCTGCTCCCCCAGGAAACACATTACCTGTCTGTGCACAGGGACAAATTCACATCTCTGACTCTGATATCAGCAGAACAGATGTCTTTAGGGGTTTGTTCAGGTTGTGCCTGACCTGTCCCTTCCTGCACAGAGGACTGTTGGCTGCTGCATACTATGGAAGCAACACCTGCAACAAATCCTGCTCCCCAAGACAGTACATTGCCTGTCTGTACACAAAGAAAGGCCTCCAGATATGTTTCTAAAATATTTGAGGTATGACTACCCCCTCCCTCCTGGCACCAGGAATGTCTGCTTGTGCTCACCCCTATATCCATCTCTGAGATAAGTCACACTTACAGACCAAAGAAAGGAGCCTTGAGAAGGAACTGAGGACAGCACTTTTGCCCACACCCAGCCCCACCAAGAGTTTGTTCCATGTGGACTTTTTGACTGAAAATGTGATCACAGAAACTCAGCACACAAAGAGCAGAGGAGGGAGCAATACCAAAGAAAGAAGACTGTATCTTCTGGTGGACAGATTGATTAGTGCACGTTCTCTGTTCTGATTGGGAGAAACTTGACAACAGAAGTACTTTTAAAATCCTAGTTAAAACAGAGGAACCACAACAAAAGACCAGAATTACTGGTCTGACAGAGTCTGGAGAAACCCCTAGAGTGTGGACCCTGGACACCCTTTTAGCTCAGTAATTAAGTCACTCCCGAGATTCACCCTTCAGCCAAGGATTAGACAGCCCCATAAAACAAAATGAGACTAATGGAGCACAACAGTCCAAGGAAAAAGACTAGAAAGCAGGAGGGGACAGGAAAGCTCATAATAGGGAACCCAAGGTTGAGAAGGGACAGTGTTGACATGTCGTGGGGTTGTTGACCATTGTTGTAAAACAGTATGTGTACTAACTGTTTAATGAGAAACTATTTGTTCTGTAAACCCTCATCTAAAGTACAATGAAAAAAGAAAGAAAAAACAGAAAGGAAGAGAGAGAATTGAAAAACTGAGCACCCTGTAAAATTTTAATGTCCAAATTTCAACAACAACAACAAAAAATAGAAGACATACAAAAAAAAAAAGAAAACATTGGCCCATCCAAGTAAACAAGATGAAATGAGAGGAATCATACCTACGGAAACCCTAATAACAAACAGAATGGAAGAACATAATACAGCAATATTAAAAAGGTCAAATTAAAAAAAACTTAATAAAAATGCAAAAACAAAAAAAAACCCAAAACCTAAACAAAATTAAAAATACAATGCATGAACAAAATGAGAATTTATAAAAAGAGATAGACACTATAAAAAGACACCAAACAGAAATATTCGAACTGAAAGAGAGAATAACTGATATGAGAAACACAGTGGAAGGGTTTAAGAACAGATTTGATCAGGCAGAAGAAAGAATCAATAAACTAAAGTATCAAACCAAAACCCATTGCTTTTGGAGTTGATTTCGACTCATAGCAACCCTACAGAACAGAGTGGAACTGCCCCATAGGGTTTCCAAGGAGCAGCTCATGGATTCAAACTGCCAACCTTTTGGTTAGCATCTAAGCTCTTAACCACTGTGCTACCATAGCTCCATACTAAAGGATAAGGTAGTCAAAATTATGGAGGCTGAAAAGCAAAAAGGAAGGAGGCTTAAGACAGCTGAGCACACTATAATGGAATTACGGGAAATTATCAAGTGAACCAACTTATGAATAATGGAAATCCCAGAAGAAGATGAGAGGGAGAGAAAGTGACAGAAAGAGTATTTGAAGAATTAATGGCAGAAAATTTCCCAAATCTGACACAGTACAAGAACTTATAAATCCAAGAAGCGCAATGAACTTCAAGTAGGATAAAATCAAAGAGATCCTCACTGAAACACGTTATAATCAGGTTTTCAAAAACTAAAGGTAAAAAGAAAATCGCAAAAGAAGGAATCCCCAATAAGATTAAGTACCAATTTCCCCTCAGAAACTTTGGAAGCAAGAAGGCAATGGAATGATATATATATATATATATAAGGTGCTGAAAGAACAGAAATGTCAACCAAGAATACTATGCCTGGTGAAACTCTCTTTCAAGAATAGAGGCAAAAGTAAGATGTTCCCAGATAAACAAAAGAGATTTCATATCCTCAAGACAAGCCCTACAAGAAATGCTAGAAGGTACCCTTAAAAGGAAAAAGAAAGGACATTAGAGAGTAACTTGAAGCTATCCACAGAGACATCTCCATTAAAGATAATTGGATAAGCAAATATAAGCACAAGTTTTCAGAATTTTTGCTTGATAATTCTAATTGTTATGTCATTAATGCTTAATAATTACAATTGTCTACAAAGTAAGTATAAATTTATGTTACGGTGTACATGATGTATAAAGATATAGTTGGTGAAAACAACAGAAATGGGAGAGGAGGAACACTAAAGGTATAGAGTGTTTGTATGTTATTGAAGTTAAATTGGTATTAATTTAAGCCACGTTGTCATAAATACAATATTTTAAAGGTAATATTCATGGTAACCACAAAGAAATATGTAAAAAAAAAAAAAGAAACACACAAAAAAGGAAAGGAGAGGGAAATCAAAATGGGTTGCTACACACACAAAAAAAAAAACAGAAATCAACAAAACATAAAAGTTGGCACGTTAAAGGAAATAAGGTACAAAGAAGTTATAAAACTTACAAAAAACAAATAACAAAATGGAAGAAGTAAGTCCTTCCTGATCTATAATTACACTGATTATAAATGGACTAAATGTTCCAATCAAAAGGCAGAAAGTGGCAGAATAGATAAAAAATATAAGATCCAACTATACGCTGTCTACACGAGATGTATTTTAGGCCCAAGGATACAAATAATTTCAAAGTGAAAAAATAGAATATATAGTTGATACAGATAATAACAAAAGAGAGCTGGGGTGGCAATTTTATCAGACAAAATACGTTAGAAGACATAAAGCAAGGTACAATATAATAATAAAAGGGTCAATTCATCAAGAAAAAATATATATCATTAAAAACCATTAAAAAAAACCATTGCCATCGAGTCAATTCTAACTCATAGTGACCCTATAGGACAGAGTAGAACTGTCCCATGGGGTTTCCACGGAGCAGCTGGTGGATTTGAACTGCCAACATTTTGGTTAACAGCCAAGCTTTTAACCACCGTGCATATATATCACTAGAGCCCTAAATATATAGAATTGAAGGGAGAAATACATGGCTTTACAATGTTGTAGAGCAACAATTTTCACCAAAACCTTCTGCAACAAAGATATTTTTATTGTGACGTATCAGAAAATAAAAAAGGGAAATTGGCTGCAAGCACTCAGGCTATAAGCAGATTAAAATCCAAAGAATTACACTCTATAAGTTCTTTTTATATAATTTTGACAGGTGCTGATTCATTATGAGTAAGGGTCTTTCAACATGCCCTTTACAATCATTGGAACACATACCTATGCATAAATAACTTACAGACTACGACTGGTTAAAGACAAGACAAAGAACTAAGCTCATGTTTGGCCAACATTTTCTTGCTTTTCTTTTCTAACAATTTTGTCTCTTGGCTCAGGGGACCTGGATCTGTCATATGATGGCTGTTTTCTGTTATGTGGGTTATGTGTGATATTGGGTGGATCTTTATCTTGCTTCTTGGGTAAATTGTTATTTAGTTTTGGTACACTTGCCCACAGTCCACTGAACCAGTTAGAGCACTCTGGTCTACACTTTGATGTGGTTTTTTATCGTTTTAAGCTTTACAGATTTTGATAAACAAGTTGGCCTTTTGTGGTTTTGGCCTGCTGTGGTTAAGTTAACTCTGTCAACAATAATAGTTGGAGACTTTAATACTTCACTTTTAATAATGGACAGAATATTTATAAAGAAGATCAATAAGGAAAGAGATGTTCTGAACAATATTACAAAGCAATTAGACTTAACAGACATATGTAGAACACTCCATCACACGACACCACGATATGCATTCTTCTCAAGTGTAAATGGATCATTCTTCAGGATAAACTACATGTTAAGCCATAAAGCTAGTCTCAATAAATTGAAAAAGACTGAAATATTACAAAGTATTTTCTCTGATCACAGTGGAGTGAAATTAGAAATCAGTAACAGAGAAGAGATGAAACAAAATGGCAGAGTAAGTAGTCACTCCCATTTATCCCCCAGCAAATTGAATAAAAATGAAAAATGAATAAAAAGAAGCACAGACTGAGATCTCAGAACTCTGGACTGCAGCTGAAGCATTGAGAGCTGAGGTGAGTCCAAAAACAGGGTAAAGGAGGAGTGGGGGAGGCATAGAAGTTGGGAGATCCTAGCCACTGGTACCTGGAGGACTTGACTCTTTGCTCCACTTTGGAACGGGGATAGGCAACACCCTGAACAAAGAACATAGGACAGGAGCTAAACTGAGGAAACAGTAGCCAATTTATAAGGTGGCACAGATTGGCTGTGGAAGTTTGCAGGCTGCACAATTGAGAGGGATGAGTGAAGGGAAACCAAGACACTGCGAGTCAGTGATTTTGTATCTCACCTATACCTGAGGCAGATGAACTCTAAAATCTAGACATGCTGAAAAGCTGCACAACCCAGCCTTCAACTAGGATGAGAAAAATACTTCAGATAGGCAACACAGAGGGAAACAACTGACTCCCTGCCCACAGCCTTGGGAGAGCCTGTACAGGGAAGCCCATGAGGGAAGGACATAAAGCACTCCCCATCTTTCCCTCAGGAAAGCCAAGTTCTACCATTTAAGTCTGTGTCCACAGCCAGGAAAAACAGCCTTGCATGTGCATTGAGCTGCAGAGTCCAGAATGTCCCAAATCCCTCTGAAAAAACAAACTCCAGGGTTACACTCAAGGCCACAGCCAAAACCTCAAAAAACACAGGGAGCTAACCACCAGCAAAATCAGCCACCTGAGGGAGAACCAGACAGAATAATCACCCAGAGACTTAAGCACCCACATAAAACCTCACACAGAACTCCTGACACAGTGCTGAGAAAAACCTAAGGGCAAGAGTGCCCTCTAGTGCTTCTTAGGATAAAATAAACCAAAACCTACTGCTACTGAGTCAATTCCGACTTATAGAGACCCCATAGTGTTTCCAAGGCTGTAAATATCTACAGAAGCACACTGTTACATCCTTCTCCCACAGAGCCACCAGTGGTTTCAAACTGCTAACATCTTAGTTAGCAGTCAATTGCTTTAATCACTTTGCCACCGGGGCTCCTTAGGATAAAATAGGGGAGTAAAATCTAACAAGTATAATTCCCTTGAAAATTAGATAAAATAAAGAATTTAAAATATTAAAAATAAAACGATATCCAAATGTCCCAAGTTCAGCAAAAAAAATAGTAAAACACACAGAATCACATTAGAAGAAGAACCGAACAAAAGGAAAACATGAAGAAGAGGGAATTTCTCTTATGGAGACCACGTTAATGGAAGAAGTAGAAAATTTCCATACAATGGTGCTAAATATGTTTAAAGAAAGCAAGAAGTACGCGGAAAACAAAGTAATGGAGATCAGGAAACAAATTGAGGAATAAAACGAGAAATTCATCAAGGAAATTGAAAACATAAAAAAAATAGAGAGAGAATTATTGAAACTGAAGATTAAAGCAACTGAATCAGAAAATGTAAGAGAAACATTCAACAATAGAGTCAAACAGACAGAAGATATAATAAGTGAACTAGAAAACAGAGAAACTGAATTTATCAAATCTCAAGGGAAACAAGAGGAAAGAACAAAGAAAAACAAAGCCAAATGGAAATATGGCGTTCAATTAAGAAATCTAAAATTAGAATTATTGGAATTTCAGAGCACCATGACAATAATAAAGACATAGAAAGAATTTTCCAAGAGATAATCATAGAGAATTTCCCAGACCTGCACAGAGAACCAAGTCTGCAAATACAGGAATCTACACAAACTCCAATTAGAAGAAACACAAAAAGTACAACTTCATGACATATTCTAATAAAATCACTACACAACAACATGGGCAGTCATAAGGACCAAGTATATGATATTTTCAGGGAATAAACTCAATAATTTAATCTCGCAAGCAATACAACACCAAGTTTGCAAGAAATAAGTACAAAGTAAATCTATCAGATATAGGATGCACAATATATTAATGGAGACTCACCAACAGAAATTGAGAAGGGATGGACAAATCATAAATAGATATAATACGCTAATGTTTTATGTTACCTGTTGTTCATATGTTAAATGTTGTTTCAATTGCAAATTGTGTAATACAATATGTGTGGTAACCACTAAGAAATCACCTAGAAAAATACACTGAAGAAAAGAAGGAAGACATCAAAAAGGCTCATCCCAAAAAAGCAGCCAAATAGAAATAATAACAGAAACACTCAAAAAAATAGCAAAATGAATGAGATAGATACTTTCCTTTCAGTAATAACCTTAAACGTAAATTGTCTAAACTCCCAATGCAAAGAAAGAGAGTGACAGAATGGATAAAAAATCATGGTCCATCCTTTTACTATGTACAAGAAACACACTGTAGAAATAAGAATGCAAACAGATAGAAAATAAATGGATGGAAAAAAACATTCCATGCAACCACTAAACGAAAAAGAGCAGGGGTGGCCATACTGATATCAGATAAAATAGACTTCAAATCAAAATATTTTACAAGAGATAAAAAGGACATTACATCATAATAAAACGGTCAATCCAGCAATAAGGCACAACAATTATAAATACATATTCATATAACAGCAATGTTCCAAGATACTTGAAACAAATACTAAGATGAAAGGAGAAATGGACAATTCCACAATATTTGGGAACTTCAACACACCACTTTGAATTCTACACAGAACATGTAAAAAGAAGGTCACTAAAGACGTTGAGATCTTAAATAAAACCATTAGCCAATTTGACCTAATGAACATACATAGAACATTCCACCTATCATCAGAACAATACATATTTTTTTTTCCAGAGCACATGATCATTTTCCAGAATAGATCATATGCTAGGACACAAAAGACTCAACATATTTAGAAAGACTGAAATCATGCCTCTTCTCTTATAATACCAATATGAAGCTATAAATCAACAACAGGAAAAATAAGGAAAAAAAATAATACATGAAAACTAAATAATACACTACTAAAAAACTATTGAGTCATAGAAGAAATCAAAACTGAAATTAAAAAATTCTTAAAATCAAACAAAAATGAAAATAAACCATATCAAAATCTTTGGGAAACAGCAAAAGCAATACTCAGAGGGAGATTCATAGCGATAAATGCCTACATTAAAGAAGAGAAAACATCCAAAATCAATAATTTAAACCAACAACTTGAACAAATAGAAAAGAAAGGGCAACAACAACAACAACAAAGAGTCTAAAGCCACCAGAAAAAGGAAATAGTAAACAACATGGCAGAAATAAACAAAATAGAAAATATTTTAAAAAATAGAATCAACAAAACCAGAAGTTGGTTCTTTGAAAGGATAAATAAAATAGACAAAAAATTGGCTGTAATGACCAAAGGAAAAAAAAAAAACTAAAACAAAAATGAGACGAGGCAAATAAGCAAATTAACAAATGAAATAGGAGACATCACAACAGGTGCAACTGAGATAGAGATCATAACAGATTACTATGAATAATTGTACTCGAACAAACTTGAAAACCTAGCTGAAATGGACAAATTCCTAGAAACACACTACTTAGCTAAACTAACACAAAGAGAGGTAGAAAATCTAAACAGACTCATAACTGAGAGCTTCCCATTGAAAAAAGTACTGAGACAAGGAAGCCCATTATCACCACTCTTCTTAAGTATTTTACTGGAAGTCCTAGCCAAAGCAATAAGGCGAGAAAGAGAAATAAAAAGTATCCAAATTGGAAAGGAAGAAGTAAAACCATATTTGTAGATGACATGATCCTATGCATAAACCAAAACTCATTGCCGTTGAGTCAATTCCAACTCATAGAGAACCTATAGGACAGAGTAGAACTGCCCCATAGGGTTTCCAAGGAGCCACTGGTGGATTCCAACTGCCGACCTTTCGGTTAGCAGATGAGCTCCTAATCACTACACCACCAGGAGTCCTGATCCTATACATAGAAGATCCTAAAGACTCCATAAGAAAACCGTTGGAATTAGTAGTAGAATTAAGCAACGTTGCAGGGTACAAGATCAATATGCAAAAATTAGTTTGGTTTCTTTACATTGTTGCTGTTGTTGTTAGGTGCTGTTGAGTCAGTTCCAACTCATAGTGACCCATGTACAACAGAACGAAACACTGCCTGGTCCTTCACCATCCTCACAGTAATTGCTGTGCTTGAGCCCATTGTTGCAGCCACTGTGTCAATTCGTCTCACCGAGGGTTTTCTCTCTTTTGCTGATCCTCTTCTTTACCAAGCCTGATGTCCTTCTCCAGGGATTGGTCCCTCCTGATAACATATCCAAAGTATGTGAGACTAAGTCTCGCCATCTTTGCTTCTAATGAGCATTCTGGCTGTAATTCTTCCAAGAGAGGTTTGTTTGTTCTTCTGGCAGTCCGTGGTATATTCAATATTCTTCACCAACAGAACAATTCAAAGGCATCAATTCTTCTTCAATCTTCCTTATTCATTGTCCAGCTTTTGTATCTATATGAGGTAATTGAAAATACCATGGCTTGGGTCAAATGCACCTTAGTACTCAGTGACATCTTTGCTTTTCAACACTTTAAAGAGGTCTTATGCAGCAGATTTGCCTAATGTAATGCGTCTTTTGATTTATTGACTACTGCTTCCATAGGTGTTGATTATGGATCCAAGTAAAATGAAATGCTTGACAATTTCATTCTTGTCTCCGTTTATCATAATGTCGCTTATTGGTCCAGTTGTGTGGATTTTTGTTTTCTGTATGTTGAGGTGTAATGCATACTGAAGGCTGTAATATTTGATCTTCATCTGTAAGTTCTTCAAGTCCTCTTTGGTTTCATCAAGCAAGGTTGTGTCATCTGCATAAAGCAGGTTGTTAATAAGTCTTCCCTAATGCTGATAACACGATCTTCTTAATATAGTCCAGCTTCTCAGATTATTTGGTCAGTTTACAGATTGAATAAGTATGGTGAAAGGATACAACCCTGACACACAAGTTTCTTGATTTTAAACCACGCAGTATTCCCTTTTTCTGTTCAAACAACTTCCTCTTGATCTATGTACAGATTCCTCATGAGCACAATTAAGTGTTCTGGAACTCCCGTTCTTTGCAATGTTATCCATAATTTGTTATGATCCATACAGTTGAATGCCTTCGCATAGTCAATAAAGCTCAGGTAAACGACTTTCTGGTATTCTCTGCTTTCAGCCAAGAGCTATCTGACATCAGCAACGATATCCCTTATTCCATGTCCTCTTCTAAATCTGGCTTGAATTTCTGGCCGTTCTGTGTCTATGTACTGCTGCAAACTTTTTTGAATTATCTTCAGCAAAATTTTACTTGCATGCGATATTAATGATATTGTTCGATAATTTCTGTGTTCTTTTGGATCACCTTTCTTTGGAATGGGCACTAATATGGATCTTTTACAATCAGTTGGCCAGGTAGCTGTTTTCCAAATTTCTTGGCATAGAAGAGTGGACACTTCAAGAATTGCATCCGTTTATTGAAACATCTCTGTTGATATTCTGTCAATTCCTGGAGCCTTGTTTTTCACCAATACCTTCAGTGTAGCTTAGACGTTCTCCTTCAATACTATGGGTTCTTGATCATATGTACCTCCCAAAATGGTTGAATGTCCACCAGTTATTTTTGGTACATTGACTCTGTATTCCTTCAATCTTCTGATGTTTCCAGCATCATTCAATATTTTTTCCATAGAATCTTTAAATATTGCAACTCCAGACTTGAATTTTTGCTCAGTTCTTTCAGCTTGAGAAATGCTGAACATGTTCTTCCCGTTTGGATTTCTAACTCCAGGTCTTTGCACATTTTGTGATAATACTTTACTTTGTCCTCTCTTGCCGCCCTTTGAAATCCATTCAACTCTTTTACTTCATCATTTCTTCCTTTCACTTTAGCTACTCTGCATTAATGACCAAGAGTCAGAGTCTCTTCTGACATCCATTTAGTCTTTTCTTTCTTTCCTGTCTTTTTAATGACCTTTTTCTTTTTTCATAAGTGTTGTCCTTGATGTCATCCCACAACTGGTCCGGTCTTCAGTTATTAGTGTTCAGTGCCTCGAGTTTATTCATGAAATGGTCTCCAAATTTAAGTGAGATGTACTTAATGTCATGCTTTGGCTCTTGTGGACTTGTTTTAATTTTCTTCAGCTTCAACTGTACTTGTATATGAGCAATTGATGATCTTTTCCATAGTCGGCCCCTGGCCTTGTTCTGACTTATGATATTAAGCTTCTCTATCATCTCTTTCCACGGATGTTGAATATGTATTCCATCTTGTGAAGTCCACGTATATAGTCATCTTTTATGTTGTTGAAAAACATTACATTAACAAGGAGTATTCAATGTAGACACAACTACAGATACTCCTCAGACAGAAACAAACACCTTCAGATATTGTTTTTCTAGTTTTGAAGACTTATGACCATACTCTAATGGGACAACTCAGTCGATTGGCATAATATAGTTCACAAATCTCATGTTTTGCATCCTAATAAAGTGAGTAGCTTCTGGGGTCTTAAAAGCTTGTGAGTGGCCATATAAGACACAACTATTTGTCTCTACTCATCAAGAGCAAAACAGTAAAAAGGTAACCAAAAGCTCAGAGAAGAAACAAGACTACATGAGCCACAGCCTCATCTACCCTGAGACCAGAAGAACTAGATGGTGCCCAGCTACTACCACTGACCATTCTGACTGGGATCACAATAGATGGTCCCGGATAGAATGGGAGAAAAATGTAGAACAAAAAATTGGTAAAAATTCTTTAAAAAGTTCAGACTAACTGGACCAGTTGTAACCAGAGAACTCTCTGAGAATATTGCCCTGAGACACTCTTTAAATCTTGAACTAACACTATCCTCTGAGATCACCTTTTAGCTAATAGCAGAGCGGCACATAAAATAAAGGATATTACCCATAAGAATGTTTCTCTACTAAAAAACTATCTGTATGAGACCAAAATGTCAACATATACTCTAAAGAAAAGTTGAGAAGATAAGGGGGCAGGAAAGTTAGAGTACTGGAAATGGAACAATCAGAACACAATTAAAGAGAAGATTGACACACTCTGAAAAATGTAATATCACTGAAAAATTTGTGTGGAAATTGTCTAATGGGAACCTATCTTACTGTGTCAACTTTTACCAAAAACATAATAAAATATTATTTAGAAAACCAAACAAACAAAAAAACAGTTTCCATTAAGTCATTTCAACTCATGGAAACCCCAAGTGTTTCAGAGTGGAACTGGACTCCATAGGGTTTTCAATGGCTGTGACCTCTCAGAAGCATATCGCCAGGAGTTTCCTTGGAGTTATCTCTGGGTAGACTCAAACCACCAACCTTTCCATTAGCAGCCTAGTGCTTAACCATTTGCACCACCCAGGGTTTCCACAATACGTTAACCAAACAACAGTTGAGGCACACTTGGGTAGTGTCCAGTTTGGGCAAATATAAATAAAGCTTCTATGAACATTCTAATATATCTCTTTTGGTGGATGGAGATAGGTCCTCATTTCTCTTGGCTTTAAAGCATGCTTTCTCAAGTGAGGTAATATCTCCCTCAAGGGATGAAAATCGGTTTTTGAGGTGAAAAATGCCTAGATATAACAACAATTTACATAGTAAAAATGAAAAAAAAGCATATATCATAATTAAAATGTAACAGACAACGGGCCACAACACATAAACAGATATACAATATATCTATGTTATTAAAATTTCATGTATACCCACTGCCACTGAGTTGATTACTAGTCGTAACAGCCCTAGAGAACAGAGTGCAAACTGAATCACATCTTGCTTACAAACCATTGGGTAATAGAAGAAATCAGTGATGGAATCAAAAAATTCCTAGAATCAAATGAGAATGAAATCACATCATACCAAAACCTTTGGGACACAGCAAAGGCAGTCCTCAGAGGACAATTTATAGCAATAGATGCACATATCAAAAAAGAAGAAAAGAACAAAATCAAAACATTAACTACACAACTTGAACAAATAGAAAGAGAACAGCAAAAAAGCATACAGCCACCACAAGAAAGGAAATAATAAAGATCAGAGCAGAAATAAATGAAATAGAGAATAGAAAAACAATAGAAAGAATCAACAAAACCAAAAGTTGGTTCTTTGAAAGAATCAACAAAATCAACAAACCACTGACCAGACTGACAAAAGCAAAACAAGAGAGGAAGAAAATCACCCAAATAAGAAACGAAATGAGGGACATTACAACAGACCCAACTGAAATAAAAACGATCTCAGGAAAGTATTATGAAAAACTGTATTCCAGCAAATTTGAAAACCTAGAGGAAAAGTATAAATTTATAGAAACACAGTAACTACCAAAGCTAACACAAAGTGGTGCTGAAAATCTGAACAGACTCATAACAAGAGAAGAGACTGAAAAGGTAATAAAAAAAAACTTCCACCAAAAAAACCCCTGGCCAAGATGGCTTCACTGGAGAATTCTGTCAAACATTCAGAGAAGAGCTTACACCAGTACTACTCAAAATATTTCAGAACATAGAAAAGGAAGCAACACTTCCAAGTTCATTCTATGAAGCCAGCATAACCCTGATATCAAAATCAGGCAAAGACACCACAAAAAAAGAAAATTACAGACCAACATCTCTCATGAATATAGATGCAAAAATTCTCAACGAAATTGTAGCCAATAGAATTCAGCATCATATTAAAAAAATAATACACCACGACCAAGTAGGATTCATACCAGTTATGCAAGGATGGTTCAGCATTAGAAAATCAATTAATGTAACCCACCACATAAATAAAAGGAAAGAAACAAATCACATGATCATCTCAATCGACACAGAGAAGGCATTCGACAAACTCCAACACACATTCCTGATAAAAACTATCAATAAAATATATATAGAAGGGAAATTTCTCAACATAAAAAAGGGCATCTATGCAAAACCAATGGCCAACGTCATTCTTTTTATTTTTTTTCCTTGATCCTTTTTTATTGTTGTAAATATACATATGACACAACATTTGTCAATTCAACATTTTCAGGTGTTGTTGTTGTTAGGTGCAGTTGAGTCGGTTCTAAATCATAGCGACCCTATGTACAACAGAATGAAATACTGCCTGGTCCTCCACCATTCTCGTAACTGTTGTTATGTGTGAGCATATTGTTGCACCCACTGTGTCAATCCATCTTGTTAAAGGTCTTCCTCCTTTATGTTTTTTTATATATTTTACTGTACTTCAGGTGAAGGCTTACAGAACGAATAGTTTCTCATGAAACAGTAGTACACATGTTGTTTTATGACATTGGTTAACAACCCCACAATATATTAACCCTCTAACTTCTCAAAGTTTTTTTGATGAAACTACATATAGCCAAAGATACACCGTTCCAAAATTTCTACATGCACAGTTCAGTGACATTCACTATGCTCTTCCAATTGTGCTGTTATTCTCACTTAAGATGAAGGCTTACAGAACAAAATAGTTTCTCATTTAACAGTTACTACAAATGTTGCCC
>NW_004443996.1:4980464-4981693 GCF_000243295.1 Trichechus manatus latirostris
GGGGAGATTGTTATGTGTGGAGCTAAGATGGGTATGGGAGACAGGAGAGAGGACCAGGAGCCAAAAACATAAAAACAAACAAAAATGAATGCTAGGGGAGCTTGCCGTTGGAATGGAGAGATGAGAGACTATGAAATGGAGAAAAACAGAAAGGGGAAGAGGAAGAAAAGAAAAGAACAAATAAACAAAAATGAGAAACTTTAAAGAACAACAAAGTTCCCAGGGATCCCACAAGTGCAGCTATGAGGTCTGGGGAAGTCGCTCTCAAGTGTTGCAATACAGCCTGGCTAGAAGGCGTAGAGGTATACAATGCCTGGTATTCAGGGATCAGAAAGAGAAGGAAGATATAGAGCTACAAGAAACTGAGCAATGAAGAAAGACAAAAAGGGAAAACGAGGGAAAAGAAAACAAAACAAATTAAAAAAAAAAGAACAGGAAAGGCCCCCCCCAAAAAAACAGAAAAAAAAAAAAAAGGAATGCTCTCAGGGATCCATCTGCATGTCTGTGGAAGCTGAAGGGGAGTTCCTTGCCGCGCAGCTCTGCCTGGCCAGAAAGGGCTCCCAACTCAAGAAAAGGAAAAGAAAACAAATAAACAATTCAAAATGAACAAAAGCCCCGGGATCCCACCAGCACGGTAGCCCATACTGGGAAGCAGCTCCATACTCGAATGGAGATCTGCAGCCCCTCAGGAAGAAGCCAAGATGGCGCACAGAGCCAGGCACTTGAGTGACAGGAGGGGGAGGCGGCGAGAGGCAAGCAAGAAATCAAAAGAAGCAGGAAAAAAAAAGCAACACCAGCAGCCAACAAATGGCACTCAGAGAGCCAGCCAGTGCAGGCTGGTGTTTCTAGACAAAGACTGTGTCTGCGGGAAGTAGAGGGGGCCGAGTTTGCGTGAAGAAGGGTAGAGAGTGGGAAAGCATATATCACAAATTGCCGGAACTCTGCAGCCCCTTACGAAGAAGCAAAGTTGGCGCACGGAGCGAGGCACTCGAGCAAAAGGAGGGGCAGATGGCCAGAGGCAAGGAAGAAATCAAGAGAAGTGGAAAAAAGCAACACCAACAGCCAACAAATGGCACCCAGAGAGTCGCCCGCTTGGGGGTGTGGAATCCAAGCAGCCGGCGCTTCCCGGTCAAGAGACCGTGGCCGCAGGAAGCAGAGGAGGCTGAGCCGGGGCAAAGAGAGGTGGGGAAGCACACAGCACAAATTACTGGTTGTTTTGTCTCCCGCTG
>NW_004443996.1:4982883-4987006 GCF_000243295.1 Trichechus manatus latirostris
GTCCATCAAATGGAGAAAAGACAGTCTTTTTAACAAATGGTGCTGGCAAAACTGGATATCCATCTGCAAAAAAATGAAACAGGACCCATACCTCACGCCATATACAAAAACTAATTCACAATGGATCAAAGACCTAAATATAAAGCCAAAAACCTTAAAGTTCATGGAAGAAAAAATAGGACCAATTCTACAGGTCCTAATACACAGCTTTAACAGGATACAAACCATAATCATCAACACACAAACCCCAGAAGATAAGCTAGATAACTGGGATCTTCTAAAAATCAAACACCTATGATCTTCAAAAGACTTCACCAAAAGAGTAAAAAGAGAACCTACAGACTGGGGAAAAATTTTTGGAGAGTATAAATCAGACAAAGATCTAATCTGCAGAATCTACAAGAAAATCCAACACCTCTACAACAAAAAGACAAATAATCCAATAAAAAATTGGCAAAGGAAATGAACAGACACTTCACCAAAGATGACCTTCAAGCCACCAACAGATACATGAGGAAATGCTCACTGTCACTAGCCATTAGAGAAATGCAAATCAGAACCACAACGAGATACCATCTCACCCCAGCATTACTGGCACGAACCAAAAAAACAGAAATTACAAATGTTGGAGAGGCTTCGGGGAGATCGGAACTCTTATGCACTGCTGGTAGGAATGTAAAATGATACAACCATTTTGGAAAACAATATGGCGCTTCCTTAGAATGCTAGAAAAAATTACCATATGATCTAGCAATCCCACTCCTAGGAATACATCCTAGAGCAATAGGAGCCATCATACAAATAGACATATGCACACGCAGGTTCATTGCAGCACTGTTCACAATAGCAAAAACATGGAAGCAACCTGGATGCCCATCAACAGATGAATGGATAAACAAACTATGTACATACACACAATGGAGTATTACACAAGGATAAAGAACAATGATGAATCTGCAAAACATCTTATAAGACGGATAAATCTGGAGGGCATTATGCTGAGTGAAATAATTCAATCACAAAAGGACAAATATTGCATGAGAACACTACTGTGAAAACTCATGAAAAGGTTACACACAAAAAGAAACAATCTTTGATGGTTATGAGGGAGGGGAAGAGTGGGGGGAACACTAAATAGACAATAGATAAGTGGTAAATTTGGTGAAGGGTAAGACAGTACACAATACTGGGGAAGCCAGCACAACTTGCACAAGGCAAGGTCATGGAAGCACCATAGACACAACCAAAGTCCCTGAGGGACCCAATTGCTGAGATGAGGGCTGTGGGGACCATGGTCTTGGGGAACATCTAACTCATTTGGCATAACATAGTTTATAAAGAAAATATTCTACATTCTACCCTGGTGAGTAGCATCTGGGGTCTTAAAAGCCTGTGAGCAGCCATCTACGATACTCCACTGGTCTCACCCCTTCAGAGGCAAGGGAGAATGAAGAAAATAAGATACAAGGAAAAGATTAGTCCAAAGGACTAATGGACCACAGATACCATGCCCTCAACCAGGCTGATTCCAGTACAACTAGGTGGTGCCCGGCTACCACCACCGACTGCTCTGACCAGGGTCACAACAGAGGTTCCTGGACAGAGCTGGAGAAAAATGTAGAACAAAATTCTTACTCACAAAAAATGACTAGACTTACTGGCCTGATAGAGACTGGAGAAACCCCGAGAGTGTGGTCCTTGTACACCTTTTTAGCTCAATAATGAAGTCACTCCTGAGGTTCACCCTTCAGCCAAAGATTAGACGGGCCCATAAAACAAAACAAGACAAATGGAGCACAACAGTCTAGGGACAAGGACTAGGAGGCAGTAGGAGACAGGAAAGCTGTTAATAGGGAACTCAAGGTCGAGAAGGGAGAGTGTTGACATGTCGTGGGGTTGTTAATCAATGTCATAAAACAATATGTGTACTCACTTTGTAACGAGAAACTATTTGTTCTGTAAACCTTCCCGTATAGTATAATAAAAAAAGAAAATATGCACAACATCGTTAGTCATTAGAGAGATACAAATCAAAACCACCAGGAGATACCACTTCATCCACAGTAGGATGGCTGAGATTAAAAAAAATAAAAAACGTTGGTGAGGAATTGGACAAACTGAACCCTCATCCACTGCTGGTACAACGCTCTGAAAAAGTTTGGAAGTTTCTCGAAAAGTTGAACATAGAACTACCATATGACCCAGCAATCTGAATCCTAGGCATATACCCAGACGTGAAATCAGGAAAGAAAACAGAAACCTATACACCAATGTTCATTGCAGCACTATTTACAAGAACTGAAATGTGGAAATAACTGAAATGTCCATCAACAGATGAATGAATTAACAAAATGTGATATATACGCAAAGTGGAATATTACTCAGCCAAAAAAGAAAAATGAAGTCTTGCGTATTCCACAATGTGAATGAAACTTGAAAACATGCCGAGCTAAATAAGTCAGTTGAAAAAGGCCAAATACTGCATGATCTCACTTATATGAAATTAGCAAGTATAAACAAACCAAAGATTACTAGTGGTTGCCAGGGGTGGGAGGAAGGGGGGAAAGGGGATTTTTTGCTTAAGGGGCACTGAGTTTATGTTAATGGTCGTGGAATAATTTGGAAAAGGATAGGGAGAATGGTTGCACAACTTGAAGATTATAATCATTTTCATTGAATTATACATGTAGAAGTTGTTGAATTGGTGTATGTTTTGTTGTGTATATTTTCACCACAATATTAAAAAAATACAAAAAGTAACAAACGTTGGTGAGGATGTGGAGAAATACAAACCCTCATCCATTGCTGGTTGGAATGCAAAATATTACCACCACTGTGTAAAATAGTTTGGTGGTTCCTCAAAAACTTAAACATATGGCTACCATATGACTCAGCAATTCCACCCTTATGTATATAACCAAGAGACTTGAAAGTAATAACACAGTCACATGTACACCAATGTTCATTGCAGCACTATCACAATAGTCAAAAGGTGAAAACAACCAAAATGTCCGTCAACAGATGAATGGATGAATAAAATGTGATATGTACATACAATGGAATATACTCTGATAAAAAGAAATGAAGTCATGGTATATGCTATAACATAGATGAACCTTGAAAACATTATGCTGAGTGAAATGTCAACTACAAAAGAACAAATGCTATAAGATCTCACTAATATGAATTACCTAGATTAGGCAAATGAATACACATCAGATTGTAATAGTAATTACCAGGGAGGGATGGGAAAGGAGAAGGAGGAAGTATTATTTAAGAAGCATCGAGTTTCTGTTTATGGTGATGAAAAATTTGGCAATGGATATTGGTGCTAGTTGCAGAACATAATTGATACAATTGGTATCACTGAACTGTACACGAGAAAAATGTTGAACTGGCAAATGTTGTGTTATCGATATTTTTACAACAACAAAAAAGAACCACTACTCCATGTCTACGTTCCCCTACATCTCAACATATCTGAAATCAGAACAGTTCCTTGAGATTAAATGTGGCACTTTTATTTTTTACTAGTAAAGAAAGTAATGGTGTATCTTATAAACGATGGTATATTAGGTTCTCTGAAATGCCATAATGTAGTGCCATTTTTAACATTTGTTGCTGTTGTTAGGTGCAGTCAAGTCGTTTCTGACTCATAGAGACCCTATGTACAACAGAACTAAACACTGCCCAGTCCTGTGCCATCCTCACAATTGTTATTCTGGAGGCCATTGTTGCAGCCACTGTGTCAATCAGTCTTGTCCAGGGTCTTCCTCTTTCTCTCTGACCCTCTACCTTACCCGAGCATGATGTCCTTCTCCAGGGACTGGTACCTCCTAATAACACGTTCAAAGTACATAAAACGAAGTGTCACCATCCTGGCTTCCAAGTAGTACTCTGGCTGTACTTCTTAAGACAGACTTTTTCCTTCTTCTGGTAGTCCATGGTGTATTCAATATTCTTCCCCAACACCATAATTCAAAGGCATCAAATCTTCTTCAGTCTTCCTTGTTCTTTGTCCAGCCTTCACATGCATACAAGGTTGTTGAAAATATCATGGCTTGGGTTAGTGCACCTTATTCCTCAAAGTGACATCTTTGATTTTCAACACTTTTTTTTTTTT
>NW_004443996.1:4987976-5036667 GCF_000243295.1 Trichechus manatus latirostris
TCAAGCAATTCAGTCCCTCAGGGAGTTTGGATGTGTCTATGGGGCTTCCATGACCTTTCCTTGTACAAGTTGTGCTAGTTTCTCTTGTATTGTGTACTGTCTCAACCAAATTCTGGAGTTTGTGTGTGTGTGTGTGTGTGTGTGTGTGTGTGGAAATTAATGGTTGACAATTTATTCAATTTTATTAGTGGCCATAGGTTGTTGTTGTTAGGTGCCCATAGGTTGTTGTTGTTGTTAGGTGCCATTGAGTCTGTTACGACTCATATTGACCCCATGCACAACAGAAAGAAACACTGCCCAGTCCTGCGTCATCCTCACAATTTTTACTATGCTTGAGCCCATAGTTGCAGCCACTGTGTCAATCCATTTCGTTGAGGGTCTTCCTCTTTTTCGCTGACCCTCTACTTCACCAAGCATGATATCTTTCTCCAGGGAATGATCCCTCCTGCTGACATGATCATAGTATGTGAGATGTAGACTTACCATCCTTGCTTCTAAGGAGCATTCTGGTTGTACTTCTTCCAACACATTTGTTTGTTCTTTCGGCAGTCTGTGGTATATTCAATATTCTTTGCCAACACCACAATTCAAAGGCATCAATTCTTCTTCGGTCTTCCTTATTCATTGTCCAGCTTTTGCATGTGTATGAGGTGATCGAATATAATATGGCTTGGGTGAAGTGCACCTTATTCCTCAAGGTGACATCTTTGCTTTTCAACACTTTAAAGAGGTCTTTTGCAGCTGATTTGCCCAATGCAATGTGTTTTGATTTATTGACTGCTTCTTCCATGGGTGTTGATTGTGGATCCAAGTAAGATGACATCTGTGACAACCTCAGTCTTTTCTCCATTTGTCATGATGTTGCTTACTGGTCCAGTTGTGTGGATTTTTGTTTTCTTTATGTTGAGGTGTAATCCATACTGAAGGCTGTGGTCATTGATCTTCATCAGTAAGTGCTTCAAGTCCTCTTCACTTTCAGCAAGGAAGGTTGTGTCATCTGCATATCTCAGGTTGTTAATGAGTCTTCCTCCAAACCTGATGCCCCGTTCTTCTTCATATAGTCCGGCTTCTCAGATTATTTGCTCAGAATACAGATTGAATAAGTATGGTGAAATGATACAACTGTGACACACACCTTTTCTGACTTTGAACCATGCAGTAGTATCCCCTTGCTCTGTTTGAACGACTGCCCATTGATCCATGTACAGATTCCTCATGAACACAGTTAAGTGGTCTGGAATTCCTATTCTCTGCAATGTTATCTATAATGTGTTATGATCCACACAGTCAAATGCCTTTGCATGGTCGATAAAACACAGGTAAACATCTTTCTGGTATTCTCTGCTTTCAGCTAGGATCCATCTGACATCAACAATAATATCCCTGGCTCCACATCCTCTTCTAAGTCCGGCTTGAGTTTTGGCAGTTCGCTGTCGATATACTGCTGCAGCCGCTTTTGAATCATCTTCAGTAAAATTTTGCTTGCATGTGATATTAAAGATATTGTTTGATAATTTCCACATTCATTTGGATCACTTTTCTTGAGAATAGGCATAAATGTGGATATCTTCCAGTCAGTTGGCCAGGTAGCTGTCTTCCAAATTTCTTGGCATAGACCAGTGAGCTCTTCCAGTGCTGCATCCATTTGTTGAAACATCTCAGTTGATAGTCCCTCAATTCCCAGAGCCTTGTTTTTCGCCAGTGTAGCTTGGATTTCTTCCTTCAGCACCGTCAGTTCCTGATCATATGTCACCTCCTGAAATGGTTGAAGGTCGACTGATTGTTTTTGGTATAGTGACTCTGTGTATTCCTTCCATCTTCTTTTGATGCTTCCTGCATAGTTTTAATATTTTCCCCGTAGAAACCTTCAGTATTTCAACTCAAGGCTTGAATTTTTTCTTCAGTTCTTTCAGCTTGAGAAATGCTGAGCATGTTCTTCCCTTTTGGTTTTCTATCTCCAGGTCTTTGCATACATCATCATAATACTTTACTTTGTCTTCTCGAGCCACCCTTTGAAATCTTCTGTTCAGCTCTTTTACGTCATCATATTTTTCCTTTTGCTTTAGTTAATCAACGTTCAAGAGCAAGTTTCAGTCTCTTCTGACATCCATTTAGGTTTTTTTTCCTCTCCTGTCTTTTTAATGCCTCTTGCTTTATTCATGTATGATGTCCTTGATGTCATTCCACAACTTGTCTGGTCTTCAGTCATTAGTGTTCAACATGTCAAATCTATTCTTGAGATGGTCTCTAAATTCAGGTGGGATATACTCAAGGTTGTACTTTGGCTCTCGTGGACTTGTTCTAATTTTCTTCAGTTTCAGCTTCAGCTTGCATATGATCCGCAGTCAGACCCTGGCCTTGTTTTGACTGATGCTATTGAGCTTTTCTATGGTCTCTTTCCACAGATGTAGTCTATTTGATTCCTGTGTATTCTATCTGGCGGGGCTACGTGTATAGTCACTGTTTATGTTGGTGAGAAAAGGTATTTGCATTGAAGAAGTTGATCTTGAAAAATTCAATCATGCCATCTCTAGCATCGTTTCAATCACCAAAACCATATTTTCCAACTACCGATCCTTCTTTGTTTCCAACTTTTGCATTCCAATCACTAATAATTATCAGTGCATCCTGATAGCATGTTCGTTCAATTTCAGACTTCAAAAGTTGGTAAATCGTCAGTTTCTTCAACTTTGGCCTTAGAGGTTGGTGAGCAATTTTGCATAATAGTCATATTAACTGGTCTTCCTTGTAGGCGTATGGATATTATCCTATCACTGACAGCGTTGTACTTCAGGATAGATCTTGAAATGTGTTTTTTTTTTTTTTTTTTTTTGACAGTGAATGTAACGCCATTCCTCTTCAAGTTGTCATTTCTGGCATAGTAGACTATATGACTGTCCAGTTCAAAATGACCAATAGCAGTCCATTTCAGCTCACTAATGCCTGGGATATTGATGTTTATGCATTCCATTTCATTTTTGATGATTTCCAAGTGGCTATAGGAGTATTCCAATTTTGTATTTTGTTTTAAGTCAATTTTGAAAGTTATATCTTTGGGGGGAATTTGTCTATTGCTTCTACATTTTCGTATTTATTGGCATAAGGTCGTTCATAATATACACTTATCTTTAGAATATCAATAACATAGTGAAAATTTTTGTTTACTCCTGATATTGGTGTCATGGATTGAATTATGTCCCCCAAAAATGTCTGTCAGCTTGGCTAGGTCATGATTCCTAGTATTGTATGATTTTCTACCATTTTGTCATCTGATGTGATTTCCCTATATGTTGCAAATCCTATCACTATGATAGGATTAGATGGATTAGAAGCAGTTATATTGATGAGATTACAAGATTAGATAGTGTCTTAAGCCAATCTCTTTTGAGATATAAAAGAGAGAAGAGAGACAGAAGAACCTCATACCCCCAAGAAAGCAGCACCAGGAGCAGAGCTCGTTCTGTCTACGTTGGGTTCCTGCGCGAGAATCTCGTAGTCCAAATTGACGACAAGAACCTTCCTCCAGAATTGACAGAGAAAGCCTTCCCCCGGAGATGATGCCCTGAATTTGGACTTGTAGCCTACTAGACTGTGAGAGATTAAATTTCTCTTTGCTAAAGCTATCCACTTGTGGTATTTCTGTCACAGCAGCACTAGATAACTAAGACAATTGGTTATCTGTTTCTCTTTCTCTCTCTCTAAGTATTGACAGAAAACATGCCCTATACAATTTCAGTCTTTTGAAATTTGTGCACATAATATGATTTCTCTCCCAAGTTATTGCTGCAACTGTTTTACCAAACTCTTTTCCACTTAATGGCATAAATCACCATCTTCCGAAGCTACATTATCAGTTTTCTCACCATCCAATACCATACCATTAAGCCAAAGAAATATTTTATGTTTTTATTATGGCAGCACCCCATTTCAATATATCAATTTTTGCATTAGCGAGATCAAGCTTCAATGTCCAGTTCTGGTCAATTTTTTTGTGTGCGTAAACGTGTTACGTGTGCAAGATAAAAGTGTGTATTCTGAAATTGCTGGATTTAGTGTTTGTTGGAAAGAGTTTGTCAAGTTTATTAATCATCTTATGAAGATGTCTATGTTTACTGATTTAGTTCTGCTTATTTTATTCATTACTGAGAAAGATGTGTTAAAAATTCTCATCGTGATTATGGATTTGTTTATTTCTTGTGTTTTTATCAATGTTTTCTTTATATATTTTATATATTAGATGCATATAAGCATTAAAAAAATATTATCCTGGTGAATTGAAATTTTATCACCATGAAGTGACTTGCCTCATCTACAGTGATGCTCTTTATACCAAATTCTACCTTGTCTAACATTAAAATAACTACTCCACTTGTACAATTAGTTTTTTACATGGTATAAATTTTTCCATTATTTTACTTCCAAGCTTTCATAGTTTTCTGTTTTATATGATCGATCCTTTTTTAAAGTATGTAGTTGGATTTCCCCTGACAACCTTACAACATTCACCTTTGAACTGGAGCATTAATATTATTTACATGTATTGTAACTATTGGTATATTTGGATTTATATCTACCATGTTATTTTGTGATTTGTATTTGTCCTGACTATTCTTTTAAATTTTTTTCCTTGTCTACTTTTTTCTCCTTCTTTCAAGTTTCTTAAAGTTGTTTGGACATTATACATTGTACTTCTCTTCTTTTAATGTTTACTTCATAAATTACAACATCCATACTTAAAAAAGTCAAAGTCTAAAGTCAAAAAGTACCTTAAATATCCTCCCAGGCAATACAGTAACTTTAGAGCACTTTAATTCCACTTACCACTTCTCAAATGATGTTATTAATGTCATATATTTTAATTATACCTTTTAAAAATTGAGTCCCACAAAATATTATTATTATTGTTTTATACAGTAAATATATACTTAGATTTGTCCGTATATTTACAGCTTTCTTTTCTGTTTATTTTCTTCCATCTAGGATCACTTTCTTTCTGCCTTAAGAACATTCTTTAAAATTTCTGTTTATGTTTGTTTGATTTTATTTTCATTCACTCTCTCTTTAAAAAATATTTCCACTGGGTATACAATTCTAGGTTGCACTTTCCCTGCCCCCCCCCCCCAGAACAAAGAAAATATTATTTAATTGACTGTTGCTTCCATTGAGAAGCCAGATATCAGTCTACCTGCCACTCCTTTGAAGATAGTGTCTCTTTTCTTAGGCTGTCATTAAGGCTTTATCTTTCTCTTTGTTGTTTTGATATTTAATTATGTCTTTATGTATGGATTTATATTATTTATCCTTTTTGAGATTCATTAAGTTTCTTGACTCTTTGGTGTCTCTTACCATTGCTGGAAAATTTATAACACATACTTCTTTAAATAATACTTCTATCCCATGCTTTCTCTTTCTTGGACTCTAATTAATCACCAGTTAGACCTTCTCACTCAGCTTACCATGTCTCTTATCAGACTTCAATATCTTAAATCTTTTTATCTCTTCAAGATGCATTATGGCTCATTTCTTCTGATATATGTCCCAGTTCACAAATTCTCTCTTCATTTATGTCCAATTTCATGTTAAGATGAAGTTATTTGTTTAAAAAAAATTTTACTGTATTTTTTTACTTTCATAAGTACTATCAAATCTGCCACTGTTTGTACTTTACTATTGTGTACAAAATGTTTAATGTTTCTTTTATTTCTTTGAAGCTAGCAATCATAGATGCTTTAAAACATATGTGGTAATTCTGTAATATGAAGTCTTTCTAGATATTTTATTTGTTCCATTGATTTTGCACTCATAGCACCTGGTTTCTTCATGTGCTTGCTTATTTTTGACTCTGTGCTTCTCACTGTCCTTGAATAATTAGCTGTGGGAATAATTTGAGGCCTAGAATAAAGGTGACATCATTGAGAAAGAATTTACGTCTGCTTCAGTGCCTAGGGAAAACTAACAGTCTGTTACCACATTAATTAAATTCACAACTCGAGGTTTTGGATGATTCAGGTGATGTGTCTTTGGGTTACAAAGCAATATGCTTCTGATTTACTCTTACCCTGAGGAAACACCTTAATGTGACACTTTTTTATTAGACCCCTACCTTGGGAGGTTCCTAGGCTTTTATTTTTGTCTTTCTAGCCCCAGAGTGCAATCAAAACCAAAATTCAAATTTTCCCAGATTGCCAAATGATCTCAGGGCCAAAGTAGCTTCTGTGTTCTTCTTACATCTCTGGATTCTCACTCTCCCTTCAATTTTTGCCTGATAATTCCTAACTATCTTGTCATTTCTTTGATGCTTCTAAATAGGTTTTTATAACAAATATTTTATGCAGTATTTTAATTTGTTTTCTCATAAACAGTGTTTGTACGTAACCTATGCTGTCATTATGGAAGTGAAAATCCTTTACTTTTTTCCAAGCTCAGCTAAGCATTTAAAAGGATATTGTTATTTTTTCCCAGCATTTCTAAGTGTACTATAGTGAGAGAGTTTTCATGCTTATGGCCATATTGCTAGAAATGAAAGTCTCCCATATTTCTCTTTAATGAATATATGCAGAAAGGGTGCTCCAATGAGCTGACACAGACTATGTATGAGCCTCAAGGTCCCTCTTTCCCTTTAATCCTAAAGGTCAGATTAAAAAGAAGCCTGAGTTACTGTTCCATGCCTCCCTTTCCCTGAGTCCCCTTCCTCTACATTCTTAACTTTCTGGATCTTGTAACTCCAGTTATGAGGCGGGGGCGGCAAGTAAGAGTACACATTTTCCCTAGAACCTTCAGCAGATTTTTCTAAACTACCAATGTAAGCTTTTCCCTGGACTTTACCTTAGCCCAATTTTCCCAGTCCTATCTTACCACCTAAACCACTTGGGAAGGAAGAGATATATTGTACCCGTCTAGTACTGTTTATAGGAACCCTGGTGGCATAGTGGTTAAGAACTCGGCTGCTAACCAAAAGGTCAGCAATTCAAATCCACCAGCCTCTCCATGGAAACCCTATGGGGCAGTTCTACCCTGTCCTATAGAGTTGCTATGAGTAGGAATTGACTCCACGGCACCTAACAACAACAGTACTATTTATATTCCCTTTATATGATTTGATAAATGCTCTATCCCATCAACTATTTTTATGCTTAATTTCATGTTTCTGAGGATTCCATTTTGTCTTAATCATTATCATTACTCCTCTCCCTGGGGAGTGGGTGGGTGGGTAAAGGTGATGATGGTTGAGAGGTTTAAGCTTTTAATTTGTCTAAGGAGAATGTGTAACCAAAATTAGCCCTGCCCTATAGCTTGGAAAATTTACATTAATAGGCTACAGTTGAGATGGTAGTTGAATTCATGGCCCATAGGGCATCTGTAGTATTTCATCAATGGCATGCCTGGTAGGAGTTTGTGGTTCCCACCTAGCAATTATTCCCTTTGTAGCACATTCCGGGATCTGGGATTTACTTTTAGCCACTACTTCAGATATTGTTTTTTCTTATTTCTAGAAATTCCTAGACCACATGTTTGAAGTGCCTATAATATCATTGTCTTTCTTATTTTGTTAAGGTATGGTATTACTTTTCATAGAGTCAAGGTTTGCAAGGTTATGCTATCATCTAATGTAGGATGTCAGATGAAAAATTCCTTCATTTATAGAACCTGGGCTTTAACAACTGAATGATTTCCATACTTTGACTTTCATCACTTACAAAATTTGTATATCTGGTACTTAGAAGAAAGTAACTTAATCAAATTTTTATATGATGTAGTATTTTTTCACACTTATGAAAAGTTTCACAAGTCTTGTGGCATTTTATTCACTCCAGCCTTACAACAAAATAGATAAAACACTCTACTCCTGTTCTACAGCGCTAGTGGCCCAGTGGTTAAGAGCTATGGCTGCTAACGAAAAGGTTGGCAGTTCGAATCCACGAACTGCTCCTTGGAAACTCTATGGGACAGTTTTACTCTGTTCTATAGGATTACTATGGGTTAGAACCGACTTGGCGGCAACAGGTTTGAGGTTTTTTTTTGGAGTTCCTCTTCTGGTTGTACCGATGTCAGGTAAACTTTTTAAAGGCCTTTATCTGTTTCTTATTAAAGGTTTAATTCTTTCTGAAAATCTTGCATTTGTCATAGAGACTGAGAGTGTACCACTTTAGACAGTTGCTTAAGAGTTCAATGACTACTCTGACAGGGATCAAAATAGAGGGTCCCAGACAGAGCTGGAGAAAAATGTAGAGCAAAATTCTAACTCACAAAAAAAGACCAAACTTACTGGTCTGACAGAGACTGGAGAAATCTTGAGAGTATGGCCCCCAGTCACACTTTTAACTCAGTACTGAAGTCACTCTTGAAGTTCACCTTTCATCAAAAATTTAGACAGTCCCATAAAACAAAATGAGACTAAATGGGCACACCATCAGAGGTAAGGACAAGAAGGCAGGAGGGGACAGGAAAGCTGGTAAAGGGGAATCTAAAGTCGAGAAGGGGAGAGTGTTGACATGTCATGGGATTGGCAACCAATGTCACAAAACAATATATGCATTAATTGTTTAATGAGAAACTAGTTTGCTCGGTAAACAGTCATCTAAAGTACAATAATAGTTTAAAAAAAGACATAAAGTAGCTCATTCCCACAGGAAATAGGGAGTAGGGAGCAAAGTGTTCTGTTGGTAGAAGGCATGCATAGATGAGAATATAGGAAAATATCCTGTTGGCCATTGAGTTGGAGCTGAGGAGGAATAAGGCCATAGAGGACTTGCTGGGTATCATGTTTGCTAGGTATAGATTCTTTAAAAATTAATTATATAAGTTTTAAACATACGCAAAAGTAGAGAATGGGCTGAAATCCTCATATACTTAGCACTCAGATTCAACAATTGTCAATATTTAGCCACACTTGCATTACTAAACCTTTTTTTTTTCTTACTGAAATATTTCACAGCAAAGCCCAAACATCACATCTTTTCACTTCTACATATTTTGGTATATATATATATAAGAATGGATATTTTCTTAATAATCACAATGTTAATATCATACCTAACAAAATGAAAATGATTCCTTGGTGCCATCTCTTACCAAGTCCATAATCAAATTCCCCCAAAAGGACCGTTTTCAAAAAGAATGTGAATATCACATGGACAATGAAGACAATATAGCAAAGGGCTTATGAGTAATGGGCTTTGAAGTTAGGCAGAACTAAGTTTGAATTCTTGATTTCCCACATACAGAGAGGTTAACCTCTCTGAGACTTGGTGCCTTTTCTGAAAATGGGGGTAATAATCTCTCATAGAATTGTTGTGGAGCTTAAATGAGAAAACATATATCAAGTGTTTATCATAGTATCTGTTATGAGGTTATTATTTTAATAAAATGGCAAGCATTACCATTACTAGGTGTGACATGAGAATAGGGAAACAGAAGTACATCCTAAATCAGGAAAATGTGGGCTTTGCTTTTTGTAAGAACTGGATAAAAAAAAAATCTAAAACGTCTGACTATATAAAAATCATGTTATTTAGGGCCATTTACATGAACTGTTAACCATTTCTGCTTTATTGCTCTCAGTATAATAGTGATTATTCACAGTCAGTATTCTCATCTGTAAAAAAAAGTTAACTCCCTCATCGCTGGATTGTGAAGATTAATAAAATGACACATGTGAATATGTCCAGTACAGTGTTCTATGTTGTGGGAGCACAATAAATGTAGACTAGACATGAATAGAAGATATGTCTAACTTTGTAAGTTTTATTTGATTATTACACTAAATTATTCATATATGCTGAGTCTTCATAGATCATCTCATGATGCACCCAGATTAAAAACATTAAAGGGTATGTTGCTCAGGAACAGTCTTATTTATTTTAGAGGAGAGTTGGCTGAAGAGTTGTCAAGATTTGAGGTTCTTGGACGTGGCATCACTATAATTCTAAGTTATATTGAACAATTTTTTCCCAAAGTTCAGAATATCAATGATGAACTTTGTCCAAGTAGAGATTGTCTTTAAGATCTGAGGATATTGGCTATTATCTCCAGGTGAATTGGTTCAGAACATCCAGAGTAGCCTCACTAAAACAGGCAGTGATTTACAGATAGGTCTAATCCATGAGTCTCCAAAAGAAAGTTCCCTGGATTGTTGCAATCTTAACAGCCACTTTTGGCCAAGGACTGTTTTCAGTTCCATAATATTTTACACATTGTTTCAGTATTCACCTTTTTTTTTTTTTGCATTTTGATCACTAAATTCCAAGACTGACCTGTTTGATGCAGCCTTTGCCTTGCAGCTTAGGTTTAAAACTGGAATGACAACATCCTCTGCCATTCCACCTACCTCAAATCAACTTCTTTAGAAGATACACCTGCTCACTCTGGCTTCACATTATTTATTGTAAGCACAGGGGTGCTTTTGATTATTTTTTAAAAGAACGTTAGAGGTATAACTTAGGTTAAGGTGAATTACTATTACCAAAGAGCTGAGCTACCCAATAGCAATATCCTAAAAGAGTGAATTGGATTCAACATGCTTGCTAAGTAAATTATTCTATTTTAAATAAGTGTATTTGCAAGACACAAATAGAGTGAAATGTTTCCACCCTTGCAAACACGAACTCATTTTTCACTTGTACATCATATTTTAATAGTAACAAAGATAAAGTTAACCAGTGCCTCCCAGTTAACTTCAAATTACTTCTCCATAATATGTCCTCATATCTTCGTATTCCCATACCCTCAGTGTGTCCTGGTATGTGAAACAACTTGCTGTTTAGTGGTGATGGGGAGCCCTGATTTGCAGCATTTGCCAATTTTCAGGTTATTACTACTCCCGCTCAGGCTGACTTCAATCTACGAATGTGACGTCACTTATTGCAAAGTTGGGATGTCATAATCCAGTAGAAGCAGGCTCCAGAACATAACTGCCATTCTTCACCTATTCTTCTTCCCCTGTCTGCTCACAGAATTACAAACATTTTCCCAGGAAGAAAAATACTAGATGTGTTTACTTTTAAATTTATTAAATCTCTTTAGATAAAATGCTTTTAGGAAAGAAGGAAGTAGGGTAGATAGACAGGGATATAAAAAAGACTCTACATTAATACTTAAAATGTAAAGCAATTAAGATGACAGGTCCATAGAGGCTACCATTCACTTAATGTAGCAGATTCTTCAAGTTTTTTTTTTTTTTCAGTCTTTAGGATCTATGTCTTTATTTATTTATTACACAAACAATTCTTTTATTAATTTCCAATTCAACACTCATTTTTGAGCTCATGTTATATATATGTCAGACATCATACAACACACTGCAGATAGACACAAAAGTGAATAGAACTATCTCTGCCCTAAAGATCTTCCCAGTGTAACGGAGGTGATTAACAGGTGAACAAAACTTACTGCGATGAAGAAAGTGCTAGAATAGGGGATTGACTAAATGCTATGGATGATGAAGTGCATGCCTTTGCCTGGATAGCCAGTAAAGGAGTTGACATTTACCTTCAGTCTTCTTTTCTTTTTTCTTTTTATTGTTGTAATTTAAATGAAGTTTATATTTCAAGTTGGTCTCTCACACAACAATCTACACACACATTGCTATGTGACATCAATTGCTCTAACGATACTGTGACAGCACACTCCTCCCTTCCCCCCCTAATTCCTCATGTCCATTCAACCAGCTCCTAACCTTCTCTGCCTTCCCATCTCACCTCTGGAAAGAAGCTGCCAGTTTAGTCTCTTGTATCTACTTGAGCTAAGAGGCACAGTCCTCAAGAATATCACTTTATGTCCCACAGTCCAGTCCAATCCCTCTCTGAAGAGTTGGCCTCGGAAATTGTTTTAGCTCTGGGCTGATAGAGAATCTGGGAGCCATGCTTTCCAGGGTTCCTACAGTCTAAGTCAGATGATTAAGTCTGGTCTTTTTACTAGAATTTGAGTTCTGCACCCCACCTTTCTCCTGCTCAATCCGGGACTCTCTGTTCTGTTCCCTGTCAGGGAGATCATTGGTGGTAGCCGGGCACCATCTAGTTCTTCTGGTCTCAGGCTGATGAAGTCTCTGGTTTATGTGGCCCTTTCTGTCTCTTGGGCTAATACTTTCCTTGTACCTTTGGTGTTCTTCATTCTCCTTTACTCCAGGTGGTTGGGACCAATTGATGCATCTTAGATGGCCGCTTGCAAGCTTTTAAGACCCCAGATGCCACTCACCAAAGTAGGATGCAGAACATTTTCTTAATAAGCTTTGTTATGCCAATTGACCTAGATGTCTCCTGAAAGCATGGTCCCCAGACCCCTACCCCTGTTACTCTGATCTTCAAAATGTTTGACTGTATTCAGGAAACTTCTTAGCTTTGGTTTAGTCCAGTTGTGCTGACTTCCCCTGTAGTGTGTGCGGTCCTTCCCTTCACCTGTGATAATTCTTATCTACTATCCAGCTAGTAAATAACCCTCACCCTCCCTCCCCACCCTGGTAACCATCAAAGAACGTTTTCTTCTGAGATTCTTCAAGTTTTAAAGATGTAAATAGCTGTGCTTTTGAAATTGCTAGACAAGATCTTAACTTTAAAGCCTTGGCTATTAAGGAAAAGCAACAACTATGCATAACTGCAGGCTAGATTGCTAATTAAATATGTTAACTGTTAATCAAATGACTTGTTATTCTAATTGCTGAATAATAATTAGAAATATACACTTCTAACACGGTGTAGATTTAGATTTTGAGAACCCATAGACGGCTCTCATGTATCACAACAACTAGGAAAATAGGTTATATTACAGCACAACTCAAACCAGTTCACCATTGTTCCTTTTCTATGCATTGTGTCACTGAAGAAATATGGAATGATAAAATCAAACTCAATCACAGTGATCAAAAAATGGATGTGAATCTAGACAGTGCAATATGGATCAATACTCTGAAACAAACTGAGAATTTTTATTGAAGGAAAAATAAAATTTAAAGTAAATTTTTATTAGGCAAGTGTATAAAGTAATGATACAGCATTTTCACACAGCCTGTGTAATGCAAACCAGTTGTATAAGAGTATAAATTTCAGAAAAGGAATCATGAAAAATTTCATTACCAAATAATTTTTCTGTGAGTTATTTAGAAAATTTACTCTAATGGCAATAATGATACTCATTTAGAAGGAGGTTAACTTATAAACTCTTGTATTCAGAACACTTCTTATTTTCCTTTGAGTTTTACAGTTGGAATATGACTGCCATAAAGTAGTACTTTTCCTACCATGCACACTTCATTGCAGCCGTATGTTCCCAATTACTTACTCCCACCTTCACGGCCCAAGCTATCTGCACTAGGATTATAAAAGCTCTGAGAACAAAGCAGAAAACACCCTCATTTATCAGGGTTCCTTTGGCATTAATATCTGTCCTTTTTCCTACACATGATCTGTGCTTTAAGCTTCTAAGACTTCCCTATTTCTTAATTTGCCTTGACTCCTGACCACTCACTTTCTTAATTGCTTTATAATAGTTAGGCCAGCCTGTGTTTATCTTGTTTGGTCTCTGGCTTTTTTCTTCTAAACTTGACCTTTGTGTTTGCCTCTGCCCTACTTTTAGCTTGCCAGCTTAGATTCTAACGTTGTTTTCCCACATGTTGCCTGCTTTTTAACACTTATTCTCTTTACTTAAGTTCTTGATTTCTTTAACCCAATCAGATACCCCTGAATCCAGAGTCTTTCCTGCTATGACTTTTGCTACATGCCACACCTCTTATGTGTGTCCTAACTATTAATAATTTGAGACTCATTGTCTGGTTTTGACTGTTAGCGATTTTATGTGTACTCACTTTGGTCTAGACACATGGTTTCAGATAATAAGTTACACCTTGACTTGGGCGTAGCCCTCAGATTCTTTAAACCTCCTTGCCAAACCTTGACTCTTCAAACTTTATCCAATATGCAGGATCACAACTGACATGATTGTTAATACCCAAAAGCAAATCCGTTGCCGTGGAGTTGATTCTGATTCATAACGACCCTATAGGACAGAGTAAAACTACTCTATAGGGTTTCCAAGGCTATAATATTTACAGAAGGAGATTGACACATCTTTCTCCTATGGAGTAGCTGTTGGGTTTGAATCGCTGACCTTTCAGTTAGCAGCTGAGTGCTTAACCACTGCACCAACAGATTGAAGAAGTGTGGTGAAAGGATAGAATCTTGACACACCCCTTTTCTGATTTTAAACCAGTTCCACAAATGCTCTGTGGTTTATGTACAGATTCTACATGAGCACAAATAAGTGTTCTAGAATTTTCCTTCTTCACAGTGTTATCTATAATTTGTTATGATCCACACAGTCGAATGCCTTTGTGTAGTCAATAAAACACATTTGCAGAGGTGGGGCCAAGATGATGGTGTAGTCAGGTGCGTCTTGTTGTCCTTTTATAACAAAGACCTGAAAAAACAAGAGAATAGATTATATATGACAATCTAGGAGCACTGAACTTCAAAGGAAAAGTTGAGGAATTGGACTGAGTGGCCGGAGGGAGAGATAGTTTGGAAGCAAGAATAAGTCCAAGAATAAGTGGTGCCCCTTAGTCCTTACACTCAACTGCAGTGGGTGCTCATAGTCCAGCTGCAAAACCCACCCACCTACTTGCTCTAGGGAACAGGGACGTGCTTTCCTCCCAGACATTCGGGGGCAGCTGTCGGCCCCCTGACTTGCTCAGCGCCTGACCCCCTGCTGCAGCTGGATGGCTGTGCCTACACTGATCACCCATGCCTGTGTAGGACTGTAGGTGAGAATCTGCACCACAAACTTGGTGACCGACTACCTGTACACCTGAGCAGAATCCATATAGTAGGAGTGGGCGGACTCCTGGGCTCACGTACTTAGTGGCAGTTCTGACCACTTGGTGGCAGGACTTTGGAGCTTTGGGGGGCTGGTGATCAGGCTAGGTCACATGAGTAGCTTATTTAGGCATATCAAAACAAGAAACTAGGATACAGTAAGCAAACATAAAGTAAATAAATAACTTATTGATGGCTCGGAGACAATAGTCAATACGAAATCATGTAATGAGGCAGACCATGATGGCTTCAGCAAGCTTCAAAAATAAAGAATCTAGAAATTCTCCAGAGAATTTCTTGGAATCACTGGAGGCAGACTACAAAAGATTAATATACAGAACTCTTCAAGAGATCAGAAAGGAGATCAGGCAAAAAGAAGACCAAGCCAGGGAATGCACAGACAAAGCAATAGAGGAACTTAAGAAGATTAGAGAAGAACATAATGACAAATTTAACAGGCTGCAAGAATCCAGAGAGAGACAGCAATCAGAAATCCAGAAAATTAACAATAAATTTTCAGAATTAAACAACTCAATAGAAAGTCAAAGGAGCAGAATTGAGGTAATAGAAGTCAGAACTAGTGAGACTGAAACCAACTAATTTGAGGAAAAATCAGATAAAAGGATTAAAAAAATCAAGAAAGCCTAAGAATTATGTGGGACTTATCAAGAGGAATAACACACGCATGATTGCAGTACCAGAATGGAGGGGAATAACAGCAAATACAGAGAGAATCATTGAATATTTGTTGGCAGAAAAATTCCCTGATGTCGTAAAAGATGACAAGATGTCTATCTGAGATGTTCATTGAACCCAACATAAGGTAGATCCCAAAAGAAAGTCACCAAGACGTATTAAAATCAAACAAGAAAAAACCACTATAAAGAGAGAATTTTAAGAGTGGCTAGGGATAAATGAAAAGTTATTTATAAAGGAGAGTCAATAAGCCTAAACTCGGACTACTTAGCAGAAACCACGCAGGCAAGAAAGCAATAGGATGACATATACAAAGCCTTGAAGGAAAAAAAAATTGCCTGCTAAGAATTATATACCCAGCAAAACTGTCTCTCAAATGTGATGGAGAAATTAGGGTATTTCCAGATAAACAGAAGTTTAGGGAATTAGCAAAAACTAAACCAAAATTATAAAAAAATACCAAAAGGATTCCTCCGGTTACAAAATCAATAACATCAGATAACAACCCAAGACTAGAACACAGGACAGAGCAACCAGATATCAACCTCCATAGGGAAGTCACAAAAACCAACCAAAGCTAAAACACTGAAAATAGGGAAACAGAGATGTCAATATGTAAAAGATGACAACTTTAAAACAAAAAGAGGGACTAAAAAGTGTAGACATAGATTCTTCATAGGGAGAGGAAGTCAAGATGATATAAAGAAATAAAAGAGTGGTTTAAACTTAGAAAAATAGGGGTAAATATTAAGGTAACCACAAAGGAAATGAACAATCCTACACACCAAAATAAAAAACAAGAAAAATATGAAGACTCAGCAAATACAAAATCAACAACAATGAAAAAGATAAAAAGAAAATGCATAAGGAAAATCGACTTAGCACAGAAAATTAAACTGAACAAAGAAACAGTCAATAGCACACAAAAAAAGACATCAAAATGATAGCACTAAACTCATACCTATCAATAATTACACTGAATGTAAATGGACTAAATGCACCAAAAAAGAGACAAAGAATGGCAGATTGGATAAAAAAATATGATCCAACTATATGCTGCCTACAAGAGAGACATCCTATACTTAAAGACACATACAAACTGAAACTCAAAGGATAGAAAAAAAATCTATCAAGCAAACAACACTCAGAAAAGAGCAGGAGTGGCAATATTAATCTCTAACAAAATAGACTTTAAAGTAAAATCCACAACAAAGGATAAGGAAAGACACTATATAATGATTAAAGAGTCAATACACCAGGAGGATATAACTATAATAAATATTTATGCACCCAATGACGGGGCATCAAAATACATAAAACAAACTCTAACAGCATTGGTGAAAAGAGAGATAGACAGCTCCACAATAACAGTAGGAGACTTCACCACTCCACTTTCGGTGAAGGACAAAACATCCAGAAAGAAGCTCAACAAAGACATGGAAGATCTAAATGCTACAATCAACCAACTTGATCTCATGGACATATACCAAGCACTCCACCCAACAGCAGCCAAGTATACTTTCTTTTCCAATGCACATGGGACATTCTCCAGAATAGACCACATACTAGGCCTTAAAGGAAAACTTAACAGAATCCACACCATCGAAGTCTTACAATGCATCTTTTCTGACCATAAAGCCATAAAAGTAGAAATCAACAACAGAAAAGACAAGGAAAAAAATCAAACACATGGAAAGTGGACAACACCTTGCTCGAAAACTACTGGGTTATAGTAGAAATTAAGGATGGGATAAAGAAATTCATAGAATCAAACAAGAATGAAAACACATCCTAGCCAGAACCTTTGGGACATAGCAAAAGGAGTGCTCAGAGGTCAGTTAAGAGCAATAAATGCACACATCTTAAAAGAAAAAAGGGCCAAAATCAAAACATTTATCCTAAAACATGAACAGGCAGAAAGAGAGCAGCAAAAGAAGTGCTCAGGCACCAGAGGAAAGGGAATAATAAGAATTAGAGCAGAATTAAATGAGAAAAACAATTGAAAGTGTTAACAAGACCAAAGGCTGATTCTTTGAAAAGATTTAAAAACAATTGATAAACCATTGGCCAAACTGCCAACGGAAAAACAGGAGAGGAAGCAAATAACCCGTATAAGAAACGAGATGGGTGATATCACAACAGACCCAACTGAAATTAAAAGAATCATAACAGAATAGCATGAAAAATTCTCTTCTAACAAATTTGAAAACCTAGAGGAAATGGACAAATTTCTAGAAACCCACCACCTACCTAAACTACCACAAACAGGTAGAACAACTAAATAAACCCATAACAAAAAAAGAGATTCAAAAGGTAGTTAAAAACTCCCAACAACAACAACAACAAAAAACCCTAGCCCTGACGATTTCACTGGAGAATTCTACCAAACTTTCAGAGAAGAGTTAACACCACTACTACTAAAGGTATTTCAGAGCATAGAAAAGGATAGAACACTCCCAAACTCATTCTATGAAGCGAGCATAATCCTGATACCAAAACCAGGTAAAGACACCACAGAAAATGAACATTACAGACCAATATTCCTCATGAACATTGACAAAAAAATTCTCAAGAAAATTCTAGCCAATAGAATTCAACAACATATCAAAAATATAATTCACCATGGTCAAATGGGATTTATACCAGTTATGGGGGGATGATTCAACATTAAAAAAAAACAATCAATGTAATCCATCACACAAATAAAACAAAAAACAAGAACCACATGATCTTATCAATTGATGCAGAAAAGGCATTTGACAAAGTCCAACACCAATTCATGGTTAAAACTTTCAACAAAATAGGAATAGAAGGGAAATTCCTCAAGATAATTAAGGGCAGTCATACAAAGCCAACAGTCAACATCATCCTAAATGGAGAGACTTTGAAAACATTCCCCTTGAGAAGGCAAACCAGAAAAGTATGCCCTTTATCATCATTCTTATTCAACATTGTGCTGGAGGGCCTAGTCAGAGCAATTAGGCTAGAAAAAGAAATAAAGGGCATCCAAATTGGTAAGGAAGAAGTATAACTTTCTCTATTTGCAGATGATATGATCTTATACACAGAAAAACCTCAAAGAATCCACAAGAAAACTAGTGGCACTAATAGAAAATTTCAGCAAAGTATCAGGATACAAGAGAAACATACAAAAATCAGCTGGATTCCTCTACACCAACAAAGAAAACTTTGAAGAGGAAATCACCAAATCAATACCATTTACAATAGCCCCCAAGAAAATAGAATACTTAGGAATAAATCTAACCAGAGACTTAAAAGATCTCTACGATGAAAACTACAAGACACTACTGCAAGAAACCAAAAGACACCTGCATAAGTGGAAAAATATACCTTGATCATGGATAGGAAGATTCAACATTGTGAAAATGTCAATTCTACCCAAAGCAATCTATAGATACAATACAATTTTGATCCAAATTCCAACAGAATTTTTCAATGAGATGGAGAAACAAATCAACAATTTCATCTGGAAAGGGAAGAGGCCCAGGATAAGTAAAGCATTACTCAAGAAGAATAAAGTGCAAGGCCTCACACTACCTGATTTTAGAACCTATTATACTGCCATGGTAGTCAAAAAAGCTTGGTACTGGTACAACAGCAGAAACATAGACCAATGGAACAGAATTGAGAGTCCAGATGTAAATTCACCCACCTATGAGCAGCTGATATTTGACAAAGGCCCAAAATCTGTTACTGGGGGAAAAGACAGTCTTTTTAACAAATAGTGCTGGCATAATTCATTATCCATCTGCAAAAAAATGAAACAAGACCCATACCTCACACCATGCACAAAAACTAACTCAAAATGTTCAAAGACCTAAATATAAAATCAAAAACGATTGTGGAAGAAAAATTAGGGACAACACAAGGAGCCCTAATATATGGCATGGCATAAACAGAATACAAACCATAAATAACAATGTACAAACACCAGAAGAGAAGCTAGATAATTGGGAGCTCCAAAAAAACAAACACTTATGCTCATCAAAAGACTTCACCAAAAGAGTAAAAACACTACTTACAGATTGAGAAAAAAATTTTGGCTATGACAAATCCAATCAGTGTGTAATCTCTAAAATCTACAAGATACTTCAAAACGTCAAGAACAAAAAAAAAAAAACAATTAAAAAATGAGCAAAGATATGAACATGCACTTCTCAAAAGAAGACATTCAGGCAACTTACAGACATGTGAGGAAATGCCCACGATCATTAGCCATTAGACAAATGCAAATCAAAACTACAGTAAGACACCATCTCACCCCAACAAGGCTAGCTATAATCCAAAAAACACAAAATAATAAATGTTGGAGGGTTGTAGAGAGACTGGAAGACTTACACACTGTTGGTGGGAATGTAAAATGGTACAACCACTTTGGAAATCGATTTCGCAGTTCCTTAAAAAGCTATAAATAGAAGTACCATATGATCCAGCAATCCTGCTCCTTGGAATATATCATAGAGAAATAAGAGCTCTCACACAAATAGATATATGCACACCCATGTTCACTGCAGCACTGTTCACAAAAGCAAAAAGATGGAAACAATCTAGGTGTCCATCAACGGACAAATGGATAAACAAATTATGGTATATTCACACAATGGAATACTTGCAATGATAAAGAACAGCGATGAATCTGTGAAACATAACATAGAGGAACGTGGAAGGCATTATGCTGTGTGAATTTAGTCAGTCGCAAAAGGACAAATATTGTATAAGACTACTATTATAAGAACTCAAGAAAAGGTTTAAACAGAAAGGAAGACATTCTTTGATGGTTCCAAGGGTGTGGAGTGAGGGAGAAGCGTGTTCACTGGCTAGATGGTAGACAAGAGTCGTCTTAGGTGATGGGAAAGGACAGTACACACTACAGGGGAAGTCAGCAATACTGGACTAAACCAAAGCTAAGAAGTTTCCTTAATACAACCAAAAACTTATAGGGACAGAGTGGCAGGGGTGGAAGTCCCGGCAACATGATTTCAGGGGACATCTGCATCAACTGGTATAACAGTTTTTTGAGGAAGTGTTCTGCATCCCACTTTGATGGGTGGCGTCTGGGGTCTTGACGGCTGGCGAGTGGCCATCTAGGATGCATCGATTGGTCCCAACCCACCTAGAGTAGATGAGAATGAAGAACACCATAGACACAAGGAATGTATTAGCCCAAGGGACAGAAGGGGCCACATGGACCAGAGACTTCATCAGCCTGGTACCAGATGAGCTGGATGGTGCCGGTCTACCACCAAGGACTGACCTGACAGGGAACATGGCAGAGAGTCCCTGGCGGAGCAGGGGAGAAGTGGAGTGTGGAGCTCAAACTCTAGTAAAAAGACCAGACATAGTGGTTTGATTGAGACTGGAGGGGCCCCGGAGGGCATGGCCCCCAGAATCTCTGTTGGCCCGCAACTGGGGCCATTCCCAAGCCCAACTCCTTGGGCAGGGATTGGACTGGACTGTGGGACAAGAAATGATACTCGTGAGGAGAGTTCTTCTTGGCTTGGGTAGATACATGAGACTAAATGGGCAGCATCTGTCCAGAGGCGAGATGAGAAGGCCGAAGAGTGTCAGGAGCTGGTTGAATGGACACGGGAAATCCGGAGTGGAAAGGAGGAGTGTGCCGTCACAGTGTAGGGAGAGCAACAAGGGTCAAGTAAAAATGTGTGTATAAATTTTTGTATGAGAGATTGACTGAACTGTGAACTTTCACTTAAAGCACAACAGTAAAAAAAAAGAAAAAAAAAAAAGCATTTTTCCAGATAAGCAATATAACACATTTCCAGATAAACAAAAGCTGAAGTAGTTCATTACCACAAGACTTTCAATACAAGAAATGCTGAAAAGAGTCCTTCAGGTTTAAATGAAAGGATACTGGATAACTCAAAGATGTATTTTTTTTTTAAAAAAAAGATCTCCAGTAAAAGTATTTTTATGGCAGATATAAAGGCCAGTTTTATTGTATTTCTTGCTTGTAACTCTAGTCGATATATCCTAAATGATTTAAAATGACAATTACATAAAAATAATTATAAATTTATCTTATGAGGCACACAATGTATAAAATGTAATTTGTGACAACCATATAAAGGGGGGGATGAAGTTGTATAGTAAGAACAAGGAGATGCCACATGGCTTAAAATAAGAAAATGTGTGCATCAGTGTTGTATCTTTTCACCATACTTATTCAATCTGTACGCTGAGCAAATAATCCTAGAAGCTGGACTATATGAAGAACTCAGCATCAGAACTGAAGGAAGACTGATTAACAACCTGAGATGTGCAGATATACAAATGACACAACCTAGCTTGCTGAAAGTGAAGAGGACTTAAAGCATTTACTGATGAAGATCAAAGACTGCAGCCTTCAGTATGGATTACACCTCAACATAAAGAAAACAAAAATCCTCACAACTGGACCAGTAAGCAACATCATGGTAAATGGAGAAAATATTGAAGTTGTCAAGGATTTCATTTTATTTGGATCCAGAATCAACACCCATGGAAGCAGCACCGAGAAATCAAACAATGTATTCTGTTGAGCAAATCTGCTGCAAAAGACCTCTTTAAAGTGCTAAAAAGCAAAGTTGTCACTTTGAGGACTAAAGTGCGCCTGACCCAAGCCATGTATTTTCAATTGCCTCATAAGCATGGGAAAGCTGAATAATGAATAAGGAAGACTGAAGAAAAAATGATGCATTTGAATTATGATGTTTGCCAAGAATATTGAATACACCATGAAGAATGAACAAATCTGTCTTGGAAGAAGTATAGCCAGAATGCTCCTTAGAAGCAAGGATGGCAAGACTACGTCTCAAGTACTTTGGACATGTTATGAGGAGGGACCAGTCCCTGGAGAAAGACATCATGCTTGGGAAGGTAGAGGGTCAGAGAAAAAGAGGAAGACCGTGGACAAGACTGATTGACACAGTGGCTGCAACAATGGGTTCAAACATAGCAACAATTGAAAGTATGGTGCAGGATCAGGCAGTGTTTTGTTTTGTTGTGCAGAGGGTTGCTATGAGTTGTATCCGACTCGACGGCACCTAACAACCACAACAACAACTGAATTAAAGTATGTATCACTTGAGCTAGACTGTTATAAATTAAGGTTGTCAAGTTTAATTTCCATGGTTACCAGAAAGAAAATATCTAAAATATATCCACAAAAGAATACAAGAAAGAAATCAAAATCATTGAGTACAAAAAATCAACTAAATAAAAAGGAAGCCTGTATTGGAGGAAATGAGAGACAGAAAATGGAAAACAACAGGTGTTGGCGAGGATGCGGTGAAATTGGAACTCTCGTGCAGTGCTGGTAGGAAAGTAAAATGGTATAGTTGTTGTAGACAACAGCATGATTGTTCCTCAAAAGTTAAATACAGCATTACCATATGACCCAGGAATTCCAGTCCTAGGTGTATACACAAAATAATTGAAAGCAGGAAGCCAAAGAGATACTTGTATTCCAAAGTTCATTGCAGCATTATTCACAATAGCCAAAAGGTGGAAACAACCCATTTGTCCATCAGTAGATGAACAGATAAACACAATGTAGTATATATACTTTCAATGGAATATTATTTAGCCAGAAAGAGAAATGAAGTTCTCATACTTGCTATGATATAGATGAATCTTGAAAATATTATGCTAAGTGAAATAAACCAGACACAAAGGAACAAAAATTGTATGATCCCGATTATATGAAATATCTACAACAGGCAAATGTATAGAGACCAAACCTAGATTAGTGGTTTTCAGGGACTGGAGATCTAGGGAATGAGGAGTTTTTATTTATTGGATACTGGGTTTCTCTTTGGGGTGATGAAAGAGTTTCAGAAATAACAGTGGCGATGGCTGTACAACGTTGTTAATATAATTAATGCCACTGAATAGTACAGTTTAAAACATTTAAAAGAGCAAATCTTAAATGGTACATATATTTTGCCACAACAACAACAACAAAATCTTGTCAAATGACTATAGATTCTTAAGCATGTTTCTTTGCTATTCCTTCCCAAACCCCCGTTTACACATCCTTAATATTGGTAACAAAATTTGATTTTTTGCTTTCTTCTTTATAACCGCTTCTGAGAAAGCATATATTTGGATGCTTGTTCAGATAGATATTACTTGTTTGAGAAAAGGTATTCTAAATGCATTTCCCTTGATCTGACCAAAAGATCACTTGTACCCTCTCCACTCCTCTGATCTTTTAGTTCATCTAGAGATAAGTGAGTTTTCAGCTCAAATTATGGATGTCTGGTTGGTATATTTGTGTGGATTAGGGGATGAAAATTTTGGAGAGGATCATGATTTGAGATATTATCCTATGGCCCACACGTCATAGTGCTAAATAAGTAACTAAGCCATTTGTAGACAACTTCTTTGGACTATTAGCACTCTTACAAATGAATAAATCATTTTGAGGATCATCTCAAATTATTTAACAAGAGAGTTATTTATCTATGGTCTACCCATTCCAGAAGATTCATGGATAGGAAATTTTTATGTGTGTATGTTTCTGGGAAAAGGGTCCATGGTTTTGTCAGATTATCACAGGTATTCCCTACCCTTTATTGGTTAAGAACCACTTTAAAGTGTAATGAAAGGCAATTTAACCTTGTTAAAGCAGTATACTTCCTTTCCCATAGCAATAGGATTAAAGCTGATTTTAGAAGTCAACCAGTATAAATATAGAGGTCTCCTATATATCTGGTAAAATGCTTTAAACAAATTTCAAAATAGAATTAGAGAAACAAACAAAAAACAATCTAACTACTCCTCCAGAGAAACATTTATAAGTGAACACCTTTTCTGGATGTGTACAAAATGTGGTTCTATCAATTTGCCTATTGAATAACTTCTAAATTAGAATAACTGAGACTGTGGTCTCACTTTATCCTACATCAATAAAATGACAAGGAGGAAAAAAATTTGGAGTCAGATCAGGAATATGGCTGTTGACATGTCAGAAATAGAGTTCCATTCTGCAAGTTCCCAGGTGATGCCGATGCTGTTGGCCAAGGTAACACATACTGAAAATCATTGCTTGGTTTAGGTAAGAAAAGGAATATTAGCAACACAGCACATCTCAAAAACCACAGTGATAACTGGGACCTCATAAAAATTAAATTCTTATGTTCATCAAAAGACTTTATCAAAAGAGTAAAAAGACAACCTACAGACTGTGAAAACTCATTTGGAAACATATATCCAACAAGAGTCTAATATCCAAAATCTATACGACTTCTACAACTTAACAACAACAAAATAACCCAATCAAAAAAATGCGCAAAGGACTTGGGTAGACATTTCACCAAGGAATACGTTCAAATGGCCAACACGTGATAAGATGCTCAATCTCTTTAGACATCAGAGAGATGCAAAGCAAAACCATGATGAGGTGCCTCCTCATTCCCAGTAAGATGACTAAGATTGGGAAAAAAAGAAAATAACAAATGTTGGCAAGAATGTGGGGAAATTGTAACCCTTATCCACTCCTGGTGGGAATGAAAAATGATACAGACATTGCGGAAAACAGTGTGGCAGTTCCTCAAAAAAAACTAAACTACCATATGAGCCAGCAATTCCACTCCTAGGTATATACCCAAGGGACTTAAAAACAGTGCTGAGAACAGATATATGCACACCAGTGTTCATTGTAGCACTATTCACAATAGACAAAAGATGGAAACAATCCAATTGTCCATCAATGGATGAATGGATAAACAAAATGTGGTGTATACATACAATGGAATACTATTCAGCCGGCAAGGGACATGAAATCCTGATACATGCTACAGCATGGAAGAACCTTGAAAACATTATGCTGAGCGAAATAAGTCAATCACAGAAGGAAAAATATCATATGATCTCACCTATATGAAATGACAAGAATAGGCAAATATATAAAGACCAAAGTTTATTAGTGCTTACCGGGGAGAGGAGGAGGAAACGGAGAGGGAAAGTCATTATTTGAGAACTAGTGAGTTTCTGTTTATGGTGAAGGGAAATTTTGCATTGATTAGGGGAAATGTTTGCACAACTTGATTAATGCACTGAGCTATACAACTGAAAAAGTTGAAGAGGAAAATCTTGTTTTATATATATTTCTACAAAAAAGAAATGCAGCTACTGATACTGCCTATGTACATCCAAACACCTCATGGGATATGAGATTTGTTTTCTTGGTTCATAGATTTAGGGCCATGGTTTCATGGGCCATTCCAATCAACTGGCCTAATATTGATTCTAGTGTTTCTGTTCTACCTCATAGTTTGCTGTGTAGTGTCTCGGGTCTTAAAAGCTGGTGAGCGGCCATACAAGGTATAACAGTTGGTCTCCATTCACCTGGAGCAGCAAAGGAAGAAGGAGAATCAGAAATTGGAGGAGCAACTGGAATATGTGTCCAATTGCCTCCATGAACAACTGCCTCCTTCGCCAGGAGACAGAACTGGATGGTGCTCAGCTACATTACTGAATGATTTGATCAGACATTCTAGAGAAGAATCCTGATCTAAAGGGGAGAAATGTGGAACAGAACTTCAAATTCCCATGAAATACAGACTTTCTGGAGCGATGGTGGCTAAATGATCCCTCAAAAGTATTGCCCTGAGGAAATCTTTAAACCTTAAACAAAAACTATCCCCTGAAGTCATCTCTAAATCAAACAATGTTTTACCTTAATTAGAAAAGAATATTTACCTTGAGCATTGTGTTCTTTTAAAGAATTATCTATATGGCATCAAATTGACAACAGCAACTCAAAAGGTTAGATGAGAAGCTTCGGGGGAAGTGAGTTTGTTTTTGTGGTGAAACAACTCAGAAAAAGATATCAAGAAAAGTGGCACAACCTGAGGAATGTAAACAGTGTCACTGAATTGTATATGTAAAAATTATTGAATTCATTTACGTATGTTTTGCTGTATATAGCTTCATCAAATAAACAAAACTCCACCCAAAAAAAATGGGACCTCAGAAACCAGTTTCATGATAGAAATGTGCTAAGAGAACAAGTTTCAGTAATACATTGTCTATAATATGAGGTACCTAAATAAGTAAAATACAAAAATAGAAATTTAATATTCTGAAAAGGCTATTTACTCAATCATTAGAGCAGGGGATGGTATGCTAATGATTCACAGGAGTTTTCTGCTAGGGATTTGTGCCAGAATATATCCATTCTCTTGGTTTTACTTTGACCTGGTCCGCAGTAAAATTAAGAAGTTCTTTCAAATGGAATCTCTTTAACTAATTAACATAATAAGAGTATGGATTATTGTACTTTATTTTCCTCACATCACTTTGAGAAATCATATCATTTATTTGCTTACATATTTATTTTGCTGTCATGGATAGCCAAAATTTACTGAGAACCTGTCAATGTAACATTGCATTTTAGTTTTAAAAGTATCTCCTTTATGCTTGACATCTTGAAGCATTTAAAAAGACAACAGTTAATTCTAGTTTTGTCATCAATATTTGGTGCACAACCTTGAATGGAGATGACAACAAGCTACAAAATGTTTAAAAGGTAGACAGCCATAAAGAGACAGAGAAGAACCTCATCAATATACAAACAAAGCATTGAACCTCTGGTTAATGAAAAGAAGCTATTAATGTAGTTTAAGTCTGAATTATCATGCTCAGGAGTTATGTTCTACCAGTTCATATTGAATTTGTAATATTTTAAATAAAATTTTCCCAACTTGGGTATTGATTCCCCATCCTGTACTTGTGCAACTAATTTTGGTAAATCTAAAAGCAAGACTTGTTGTTTAGCCCTGTCAAACATCATCTTGTTGCATTTGTATGTTGAATCTTTTAAGATCTTTGGGATCGTGGCTAATATTTAAATTTTAATTATTCCTCCCAGATTTTATCACCTACAAAATTAATAAGTATGGCTTTAACTTATATGTTTTGAACAGGAGAAGTACAAAGCATGTTATTAGAGATATCTCTTATCTCTGAATTCGTATTACTCTAACTCGCATCACCCAATATATGCTTTCCTGCACTTATTTATTTAACAAAGGTTCATTGAGTGACTACTAAATTCCAGATATAGTACTAGGGACTGAGAATATAGTAACAGATAAGAGCTACACTGTTTTTACCTCCTTGGACCTTACTTAAATTCTTGTGGGAAAAAGTAAAATAAATAAGTAAGCAAGCAAATAATACGATTTCCCATAGTGATGTGAGGAAAATAAAGCATAGAAAGGGAAGAGAAGAGATGGAGAGTGATTTGTTGTTAGGTGCTGTCCAGTTGGTTCCGACTCACAGCGACCCTGTGTACAACAGAATGAAACACTGTCCAGTCGTGCACCATCCTCACAATCGTTGCTATGTTTGCACTCGTTAGCAGCCACATCCTGATATGGACATGAGCTTGAAGGACTTCCTCTTTTTTGCTGACCGTCTATTTTACCAAACATGATGTCATTCTCCAGGGACTGGTCCCTCCTGATGACATGTCCAAAGTACTTGAGATGAAGTCTTGCCATCCTCCCTTCTAAGGAGCATTCTGGCTATACTTCTTCCAAGACAGACTTATTCATTCTCCTGGTAGTCCATAGTATATTCAATATTCTTCGTCAACACCATAATTCAAAGGTATCATTTTTTCTTCAGTCTTATTCATTGTCCAGCTTTCTCATGCATATGAGGCTATTGAAAATACCATGGCTTGGGTCAGGCACACCTTAGTCCTCATGATGACATCTTTGCTTTTTAACACTTTAAAGAGGTCTTTTGCAGCAGATATGCCCAATGCACTATGTCATTTGATTTCTTGACTGCTGCTTCCATGGGCGTTGGTTGTGGATCCAAGTAAAATGAAATGCTTGATAACTTCAATCTTTTCTCCGTTTATCATGATGTTGCTTTTGGTCCAGTTGTGAGGAGTTTTGTTTTCTTTATGTTGAGGTGTAATCCATATTGAAGCCTGATGCAATGCATCTTTTGATTTCTTGACTCCTGCTTCCATGGGTGTTGATTGTGGATCCAAGTAAAATGAAATCCTTGAAAACCTCAATCTTTTCTCCAGATGTGAGGATTTATTGAGGTGTAATCCATACTGAAGGCTATGGTCTTTGATCTTCATCAGTAAGTGCTTCAAGTCCTCTTCACTTTCAGCAAGCAAGGTTGTGTCATCTCATATTGTTAATGAGTCTTCCTCTAATCCTTATGCTGCATTCTTCTTCATATAGTCGAGCTTCTAGGATTATTTGCTCAGCGTACAGATTGAATAAGTATGGTGAAAGACTACAACCCTGATGCACACCTTTCCCTGATTTTAAACCATGCAGTATCTCCTTGAAAGAGTGATTTGAGAGTGCTATTTTAAGGAGATTGGTCCATGAAGGCCCATCTGAGAAAGTAATATTTGAACAGAGATCCTGAGTGATGTGAAGAATCTGTCATTTGGATATCCAGGGGGTGAACTTTCCAAGAAGAAGGCATAGCAAGTGGGATTTTTTAAGGCTCTGAAGTGGGAACAGACTTTACAGAAAGGAAAACAAAAAGCCTTTGTAGCTACAGCATACTCAACCAGGGCAGGAAAAGTGGTGGGAAATAAGCCATACCAGGGACTTAAGACTTTATGGTTAATGTGATGGGAGACATGCGGAGGGCTTTATGTGATGTGAGTGATATGAACTGACTTATAGTTTATAGAGAATATTTTGACTAATATTAAAAGAAAGTATTGGATAAGGACAAGAGCAGAAGATAGGAAACCATATGAGATTCTTTTGCAGTAGTTAAAGCTACGGGTGATACTGACCTTGACTAGTGTAGTAGTGATGGAGGAGGTAAGAAGCTCTCAGACTTGGGGCATATTTTGAAGGTACAGCCTACAGGATTTACTAAAGGCTTGGATATGGAGTGTGAGGGGATAAGAGTAATGAGAAACTGGGTGAATTTAATTTAATTGCCTTCTTTAGTACTCTGGTTTCATATATCTCTTTTCTTGTCAATTAGACTATAATCTCTTTAAGGATAGAGACCTTGCCATTTTTTTTTTCTCTCATATCAATGTCACTTCCAGGTACATGGTAGGTGCTTAGCAAATGTGTTAATCAGTAGTAGTTCATCTCTGAGTCCTCCATTTTCACCCTTATCGTTCCTTCTTTGAAATGTCTCTGATCCAATCATTTCTCTTCTTTTCTGCTGGAAACACCTTGATGTAGGCCCAAGTCATCTTTAACCTGGATTATCACTACAACTATATCTCTCATTTCAGCCTATCCCCAATCTGATTAAAACTGCAAATTACTGACTGACAAATCACTTGAAAAATTGCTTTCAGTCATTCATTCGACAAGTTCTTATTGATTTAGCTATTTTGTGTCCGTCTGGACTCTTCTAGATGCTAGTGATGCAGTAATAAACAAAACAGACAAAAACTCTGCCCTCATGGAGCTTACATTTGCAATAACTATGTAAAAAATACAGAGTATTGTTAAATAATAATAAGTGCTATGAATAAAAGTAAAATAAGGAAAGGGGGTATAGGGAGTGTTGAGATTTCAATGTTAAATTAGGAATACCTCTTTGAAGAGGTTGCATTTGATCAGAGATTTGAATGAAGTGAAGGAATCAGTCATACAGAGATCACAGGGAGCAACATCCTGATATGGACATGAGCTTGACTTATTTTCAAAATGGAGAGAAGGCCAGTGTGATTGGAAATTGAGTTAGTGGTAGAGTGGCAGAAGATGAGGTCAGAAAAGTGGTAAAGGCCAAACAAATCATTTAGGGCCTTGAGGCTATGATAAGAAATTTGCATTTTATGCTATATGTGAATGAAAATCATTAGACAGTCTGGAGCTGGACAAGATTTGACTTTTGTTTTAAAAAATTCGCCCAAGCTGTTGTGTAGATTATTGACTGTAGAGGGCTGAGGTTCCCTCCAGGGTCTTTAATAGCTTTTAAGAAGCTCTGGGTCGCTGAGTTGGAATGGACTCAATGTCAGTGGGTTTGTTGGTTGGTGGCTCAATGGTTAAGCACTGGGCTACTAACTGAAAGGGTGGTGGTTTGAACCTACCCAGCTGCTTTTCAGGAGAAAGCCCGGGCAATCTGCTCCTATAAAGAATACAGACTACAAAACCCTATGGGGCAGTTCTACTCAGGGGATCCCTATGAGTCGAAATCGATTCCTCACCACCTAACAACAACAACAGTCAAATCAAAGTTCTATGACTGTTTTCAAAAGCTGTTATAATCAGTCTATCCTATCTTTCACTAGTCCTCAACATAAGCATTCTATTTGTCAGGCTGATATCATCAGGGACTTTCTCATATAACATATATTTCTACTTCCCTACTTTTGCCTATTTCTCCCCCTTTAAAACAGTGCCTTCAATCCCCTCCTATCCACCATTCAAGATTCAATTACAATGTATAATGCTTTTTCAACTATTCCCACCGTACTGATGTCTCCTGTCATCATTCTACATAGCTCTTGTTTGTCGTTCATGGATGAGCACTTTATCATGTACTTTATTTTATTGTTGTGAATGTTTCATGTGTACCGATGTTTTATCCCCAATAATGTTTAAGTTCTATAATAGCGGAGAACCAATGAATTATACATCTCTTATGGCATCCAGCAAAGTGTCGGAGTGTATCTGGTGAATGTTGACTCATACAACATGTTGCTTGAGGTTGCTTTCTGTAATGGCATAATGATGATCACTCAGGTAACTTCTGGTAAAACAGGGATTGAAGTTAGGTGCAAAGAACTTTAATTGCTTGCCTCAGTCGCTAGAGTCAGCCAGTCACATGTAACAGCACACTCACTCTTACAAATTTCAAAGGCTCAAGAAAAGGTGCCTTCTTGATTTTGATAGCACTGAATATATCTCTGTCAAGTTGAATACCGACCACAAAAGACAGTATTTCTTTATGCAATCACTTGATTTTGGTAGCGTGCAAGAATTCTGCTGGAAGACCAGGCAGCACCTCTTAAGTGGCTGGTATATAGTTACTGTGGTTACAGGGAAAGGAGCCCTGGTGGCAGGGGTTAAGCGCTTGGATGCTAACTAAAAGGTCGGTGGTTCAAACCCAACAGCCATTCTACAGGAGAAAGATGTGGCAGTCTGTTTCCATAAAGATTACAACCTTGGAAACCCTATGAGGCAGTTCTACTCTGTCCTATATAGTCGCTATGAGTCAGAACCAACTGGACGGCAACGGGTTTGGTTTGGTTTGGACTCACAGAGATGCTGAGCATTCAAAGCTACTCTGGGAGGGAGCACTTCAGAGAGGCCTGGCCATGGATTCAGCTGATCTGTACGGGGAGTAGGCAGCCCCACTGCAAGCAGCCTTCTCTCTCCCCCCTCCCCACTCTTCGGTTCTGGGCAGAGGCCAGGGACTGTCCGGAGCTGATCTCGGGCTCCCATTGGCCGCTGTCTTTTGTGACGTCACGATCATGATGAGAATTGATGATCGGACACGCTGATTTCATTGTCTGAGGCGGCAGGGAGACCAAGGAAAAATCTCGCTGAATCCGCCTGCCCCAGCACTGGCCTGATCTAGGATCTTCTGATCCCTCTCGTGACCGCACCACGCCCGAGGTAAGCACCCAACGTCGGTGGGTGTGAAGTGCAAAGGAGGGAGGCCAAGGCACCCAGCTACTGCTGTGCCCAGTGGGGGGCCCGTAGGTTCAGCTGCTTAAAGAGGCAGACAACAAATTGGTGTGGCTTCTGGGGAGCCAAATGACGATATATACCCTTTGGGCAAAGGCTGGCGGCAGCGTGATGTTAGAAATGAGATGAAGACAGGGAGGCAGTATTGCAAGAGAACAAGGGGCCTTGCTCTCTGAGAAGGCGATGTTTGGGATTCGCTTCTAGCCCTCTGGCAGAAGGAGGTGGAGCCTCTACCTCCAAAGAAAGGAGGGGAATGAATTCTACCACTTCTAGATTTCACTGGACAGTAGATTTCTCACAGCCCTAACCAAACGCAGGGAGGGTGAAGCGCCTGCGCATTAGTACCTTGCGAGAGGTGGGGTTCCAGGCGAGGGGAATGGGCTAGGGTTTGCGCAGGCGTATTTTCACTTTCATCGGAGGGAGTGGGGCTGAGTGCTGTCTAGGCAGAGTGTGGGAAGGATTGGGGAATTGACCTGGTAATGGTTCAAGCGCCAGTGACAGGGAGGGGTCTGCAAGTTACTTTGAATCTGGCCTTCCTAGCATACACAGCCCCCAAAACGGGCCACATAAATTTGAGAAGGCAAATTCTTAGTCTACAGATACCAAGTTTGGAATAATGGAGAGAAATTTGTGGAATAGAAATTACTGAGATAAAGAACAGTTTAAAAAAAACCCCACTAATTATTCAAAGGAATTCAACTTCAGGGAGCTCTAATTTTAGGTATCATTCAGTTATTTTGAACCTTCCACTCTGGAGACACAGGGTGAGATCTACTGTGTAGACTCAGTGAGAAATACTCTTTTCTCTTCTTTTTTTCTTCTTGGAACATGTGTTATGGTTCGGTACCATTAAGTCCTTCTTCCTTTGTGTCTGTGCTACAAGCACCAAAGTCAAATTTTATTTTGAGGGGAACTGTCTGTCTTCCCTTCATTGGAGGGGTTATATTATTCAGCAATTGTCCGGAAAAAACTGCGCGTCTGTTGTCAATGGAGAAAATAGTGTTATTAATTCTGTTCCACTGTCTGATTATAGGAGCCCTGGTGGCGCAGCTAACCAAAGGGTCGGCAGTTGGAACAGGAGCCGCTCCTTGGAAACCCTATGAGGAAGTTCTACTCTGTCCTATAGGGTCGCTATGAGTTGGAATCCACTCGATGGCAACGGGTTTTTTTTTTTTTTTTTTTTGGTCCGATTATAGACACCAGACTATTCACAGAGGAATCTGGATTTTTCTTCATTTCCTATAATTAAGAGATTATCAAGTCCTGGTAAAATTTCCTTTGAAAGCTCTCTCATGTCATCCTTCCCTTATTCTACAATCTAAACTCTCATCACCACCCATCCAGTCACTATAGGAGCCTGCTAACCAGCCTTAACCTATGCCGCATATCCCTGAATTTAGTCTGTAACTTCTAATTCATTCTGCCGCAGTGATGGTTTGTTAACGTATCTTTTGTCAACTAATTTTCCTTCGTCAAAACCTTCTTGGATTCCTGTTTTCTATTGTTTCAAGATCAATTCCACCTGGATTTCAAAGAGTTTCTTAATCTGTCCTCATTCTACCACAGAAACCTTATTTTACTCTATTCTTTGGTGCACAACTCTCTTTAATAAGTCTGCTGAACAATCTAACTCTAGAACGTTGCTCTTTGCACCACTGCCACCCCCTTCACCTAGAATGCCCTCCCTCTACTTATTCAAATACCTATTTTGGAAGCTCATCTCAAGTTGCACCTCTCCATATGTGCCTTCTAACACTAACCCAACCATTACTGAGTTTCTTTTTTGGAACTTCTACAGCAGTGCTTGTATTTGTCACTTATAGCCTGATCTATGTTGTCTTCTTATTTGTTCTTTGTGTCAGAAAATTTTAAAACCTCAACTGTATTTTAAATATGTCCTTAATGGTTGCCACCGTGCCATTTTCTTTTTTAACCCCCTGCCCACAGCTCCTGGCTGACTAACTAAAATAGGTATAGCCATATATGTTTTTTTTTCCCTAGAAAACTATTTCCTGGGAAATGAACAAATATTGTTATGGAGATAATTGTATCTATGTGAACAAGTATTCATCATTGTCAGGCAAGAAACCCTTTCCAAACCAAAAAACCCTTTGCCATTGAGTGGATTCCGATTCATAGCGACTCTATGGGACACAGTAGAACTACCCCATAGGGTTTCCAAGTCTGTAATCTTTACCGAAGCAGACTGCCACATCTTTCTCCCTTGGAGAGAATGGTGGATTCAAACTACCGACCTTTAGGTTAACAGCCAAGCACTTAACCCCTGTGCCACCAGGACTCCTTAGAGACCCTCTAGTGACTGAAAATACCTGAATATATCAGAGAAAAGGCATCATCGAGATCTCTTTGTACTGAGTGGCTTCCAAATATATCATATCCTCATGAATAAGGCCAAGGGAACATTATCTCAGAAGTGATACGGTCTGTAATTTTTTTCTGTTTGAAAAATACTAAAGGGATATTCCACTGTTCTGTACTTCTCTTTGATGACATTGCATCATGTATCTTCCTTTTAAAATCTACTAATTACTCACTTTTTTATGGCATTATATTTTGCAGTTGCTGTCTTACATTGACGATGACTGACAGTTTCCATTTTTATATCTCTTGCATCAGAGCTAATCATTGTGATGGTTGCCACAATTGTTATTATATATCCGTTGTCATTTTTCCTACCCCTTGGGCTTCAGATTGCACTGTTCCACAGAGCTCAAGTTCTACTTGAAGGAAAGTGTGATCATGATTTAAAATAGAGACTTTTTACAGATTTCATTTTGGCTGCTCTTTCACTTTGAGGCTCCTTCCCAATGTCATACAGAAGTTTGAAGTTCAGGAATATGGATATACATCAGTCCAGAAGGGTGTCATAACCTGTAAATTTGAAAATCACTGCCATAAATTTTTGCAAGTGGACTATGAATATTATTTATAATAATAGAAAATCCTTTCTCTTTGACCTTTTCTCTTATTACCTGCATCATGTGAATCCCCTCAGATGTTTTAACTTGTAGTCCATCTGCATAATAAGTAATAAGACTTTCCTAGCCATTTATACATTAGGCCAAGACACAAAACTGTTCAAAGTTAGAAAACTGGAGAGATTTGGTGCTTAGGAATACATTTCTCATTTTAGAGAGCTTAAAATAAAATATGAAAAAATATAAGAGTTAGGCATGTGTGTTTTAAGGCTTATTTTACAATTCCTATCTGAATAAGAGGAAGGAATTTGATTTTCTCATTTAAGTTGTAAAATTTGAGCTGGAAGGGTCTTTTTATCAATAAGCCAATTCTTTCATTTTACATATGAGGAAGCTGAAGCCCAGAGAATTACAGTATCTTATCAACATTAATAAATGCTGATACTTATCAGGCACTTAGTGTCAGGCATTGTGCTAAGAATTTTATACATTTTATCGTATTTAAGTCTCACAACATCTCTATCAGAATATTATTTCCCATTGTACAAATAATAAAACAAAGGCTCAAAACAGTTGATTTGCTCAGTGACACACAGCTACTGAATGTCAAAGTCAGGACGCAAACCTAGGTCTATTTTAATCACCAAGAAATGCTTAACCAAGGTCATGCAATGAGTTTTTAGCAGAGCTTTGGCTAGGATCTAAATCACTGGATCTCCAGCTCAATGTGTATGTATGTGTATGTGTTTGTGTATCTGTGTGTGTGTTATTCTACAGTGTTTACCATGAACACCATACCACTTCTACAAAAGGAGTGATTTCTCTACTTGACCAAATGGTGTATACTTATATCCCTTTTTAGGTATTTTTTTGAAAACACACTGTCTTAGTCATGGTTAAAGAAGATGGCATTACATTTTGTATGAAATATATTTAAAAATATTTAATTAATTCTGCCTTTAAAATTGTACTGTGCTTCTAGAAGGGGTTATGCCTTTGTTCAGTGTAATCACCAACAGGATAAAAATATTTGAATTGTTGATTTTGATTTTACAGTAGAGTCAGTTGAGAGTTAAAATTGAAATTGGTGATGTGTTAATATACTTTCATTGAGTATACTACATCGAGATATACTGGTTTGGAAGTAATGGGTGATAATTCTAGAGAGAGATAATTCTGCATAAAAAGGAGCCTGGAGAGGTTAGTATATTCAAAATCTGTCACCGATAATGTGGTACCTCTCCAGCTTGCATAAAATTTCAAGGCAATACATTGAAACTTGTCTTCACAAATAGAGAACCATCCTTGTGCCAACTAATAGTAAAATTTCCTCGATTAAACCACAGATCTAGGTACATATACGGCAACTGTATAAATGAGATTGTACCATGTCAATTAAATGCTACACCTTACATCTACCATCTGTAAAGAAATCTATAGCAGCAACTGTCCTACCTTCTTGGTATCCTGTTGTTTTACAAGTAGACTTTGTACAATTAAGCTGATTCTTATCATTTTTAAGCCTGTTATTTGTCAGAGTGGCCGAATTTTAGGTAAATATCTCCCTAGCTTCTCTTCCCTTGGAATTGGGGACAATTCCTTTTAAGCGTCTTCTTTTTTTTTAATTGTGGTGAAAATATTCATAAGAAAACATATGCCTTCTCAACAATTTCTGTGTACAATTCAGTGACATTGATCATATTCTTCAAGTTGTGCACCCCTTCTCAATGTTCTTTTTCGAATTCTTCCCAACACCTTTAACATAAACTCTAAGCTAAAACTGCCCCTTTCCTTCTCCATCCCTCCCCTGGTAACCACTAATAATCTTTGGTTTTTATATACTTTATTTTATATAAGTGAGATCATACAGTATTTGTCCTTTTGACTTACTTCACACAGCATGATGTTTTGAAGAGTCATCCATATTGTGGCATGCATCAAGACTGCATTTCCCTTTATGACTGAGTAGTATTCCATTGTGTGTATATACCACATTTTGTTTATCCATTTGTCTGTTGTTGGACATTTTAGTTGTTTCCTCCTTCTGGCTATTGTGAAAAGTGCTGCAATAAACATTGGTGTACAGGCTTCTGTTTGCACTTCTTTTAAGGTTCTTAAAATGACTGTGCAAAAATGTGACTCCTACATGCCCAAAGTAGGTGCTTTACACATGTAGACAATCATTTGTACATGGACCCCAAATATTCCTCTGGATATTAACTAAATTTAAAGCTCTTCCTCTTCTTTAGTTTCTATGAGTTTCTTTTTTTCACTCTTCCACATCTAATATGAAACTGTTTAAGTAATATTACCTAACATTTATTGAGTATTTACTGTGTGCCAGGTATTGTGAGAAGGTCTTTATATGCATTGCATCATTGAATTCTCACAGAAACTCTATAAGGTAAATACTATCTTTATCTCTATTTTGTAGATGAGGAAACCACTGCAAAAAAAAAATTTAGGTAGCTTGCCCAATGTCATACAGCTAGGAAGTACAGAGCCAGGACTTGAGGGCAAATATCATTCTAGAGTCTGTGCTCTTATCAACTAGGTTACAGGTTAGAGAGCTCAAGTGAGGCCCTGTATTTATTTAATTAAAAAAAAAGTGTGTGTGTGTATGTGTGTTTGGATTTTTCCCCGTAATTTCTCTTTCTGAGCCTCTTAAGTATTTCACCCACATTGAGAACAGGCCTGTGGCATTTTCCTTTTTCTCTCAGTGGAGATGGAGAGTTTTTATAGAAAAGCTGAGGTTTAGGGGAAGTGGGATCATTGGGTTGACTTCTAATGGCTTCAATGGTATGACCTATACACTATTCTTTCCAACTGTCAAGTATCAAGCCATGATGAAAATATTTCTTTATTGGGTTTTACAAACAGGTAGATTATAACACTATATAAGTTTTCTACTACCTAATGTATTGTTTTAATACTTTTTTTATTTGGTTAGCTTGGTCTACCTATTGCATGTTTTATGGATGCAATAGCTCTGCCATTTAGGAAAGTAATTATCTGAGATCCATTCCCTAAATAGCTTTGCCCTTTCACAGACCAAGCTTTTGTTACATTGAAATTGCCTCAACAGAGCAACAATTTGAAGAGACTCAGGATGTTGTAAAATGTGGAATAACAAATATATTCTGATTACTGGAAAGTATTACATTAGGTATTATAATGTTCAGGCTTGAAACATCTCCACTATTCTAGGACAACAGTATGTCAACACAAACTTATTTTGAATATGTATGCTAGTTATTAAAAATTACTACTCAGATGTACACTGATGTTCATTGCAGCACTATTCACAATAGCCAAAAAGTGTAAATAACCTAAACGTCCATCAACAGATAAATGGATAAACAAAACATGGTATATTTATATGACGAACTATTACTCAGTGGTAAACAGAAATTAATTCCAGATACATGCGAACAACCTGGATGAATCTTGAAAACATACTGAGTGAAATAAGTCAGTTACAAAAGGACACATATTGTATGATCTTACTTATATGAAATAGACAAATATATAGAGACCAAAGTTTACTAGGGGTGAGAAGGACATGGAGGGGGGTCATTGCTTAGGGAGAACTGAGTTTCTGTTAATGGTGGTGGAATAATTTGAAATGTGGTGATGGTTACACAACATGATGAACATAATCAACGTCACTAAATTGTACATGCAAAAATTGTTGAATTGGCAATTTTTTGTTGTATACATATTTACCACAATAAAAAATGAAAAACATTTAAAGAAAATTACCAGTCAGGGATTTTATTTAGAGCCTATAGACTCACTTTTATCACCAATGAATGGTTAAAAGATGCTGAAGGTCAGTTTTGGGTTGTTTTTTTGTTTGATTGTTTTTTCAACTAGTAATACTTAATGTAGATAGAGATTTTCTTTTTAACTCAGTATTGGTTGTGATGTGAAGCCAATAAATTTTCTGGTAGAGTTTATCTGTAGCTATTATATCATCCCTACTCAAAGTGTGTTCCATGGAGTGGCAGCCTTGGCATCTGGGAGCTTGTTAAGAATTGCCAAATTTCTGGCCTAACGACAGACCTGTTGAATCAGAACCTGCATGTTAACAAGATCCTCAAATGATTCGTATGCAAATTGAAGTCTGGGAGGCACTGATGTAAAGTAAATCTGACTTCTTATACACCTTAGACATTTAAGAACTGGTTGTCATAGAAAAACACTGAATTTCCTTCTTTTTCTTCATTTTCACATGTGTAAAGAAATATGTAATCGAAGTGTTCTCCACTGTATATTGTCTGGATAATATAGATAAGATTTAACCCATTCCGGAGTCAACATTGTTTTATTGAGAGGACAGTTACGCCTATCCAATGGATAAAAATTTTAAGTATCTGACTAAATCCATTTATTTTGTTGTTACTAATGGCCTTACCAATTTGCAGTTGGCTGCTAACTGAAAGGTTGGCTGTCCAGCCCACCCAGCGGTCCCACAGAAGAAAAGCCCTGGTGATCTGCTTCTGTAAAATTTGCAGCCAAAAAAAAAAAAAACCCTACAGAGCAGTTCTACTCTGTAACACATGGAGTCACCATGAGTTGGGTGCCAACCAACGGCAGCTAACAACAACAACAAATGGCCTTACCATTGAGGTGGTATTTATTCTAATTTCTTCACTTGGCTTGTCAACAGAACGTTGCAGAATAGTGTGGATATATTGGAGGTCATTGTCACCAACACCGTTCAAGGAAAACTATCATTTTCTGTTTGCTTCTGTAACAAATTACCACAAACATAGTGGTTTAAAACAACAAAAATTTATTATCTTACAATTCTGAAGGTCAGAAGTCCAAAATGGGTTTTACCGGGCTAAAAATCAAGTTGTCAGCAGGGATGCCTTCCTTTTTGGAGGTTCTAGGGGAGAATCCATTTTATTGCTTTTTCCAGTTTCTAGAGGCTACCCACATTTTTTGGCTCATTGTCCCCATCCGTTCTCAAAGCCAACAATGGCCGGTTAAGTCTTTCTCACATTTCTTCACTCTGACACTAACTCTTCTGCCTCCCTGTTCCACATTTATAGACCTTTGTGATTACATTGTGCCCACTCAGATAATTTAAAATAATCTCCCTATTTTAAGGTCATTTGATTAGCAACCTTATTTCCCTCTTCAACATTAATTCACCTTTGTTATATAACCTAACATATTCACAGTGTCTGGGCATTAAGATGTGGACATCTTTGGGAGGTCATTATTCTTCTGCCTACTGCTAGGAATTGTTATTTTTTTGGCTGATAAAATAAGTCAGCTTCCAATATTTTTATTGAAATAATCAGCCAGTAATGCCCTTGTAGCTGATATCTAAGATCATCACCCACAAAGGCATTTATTTATTTAGTAAATTTGTGTTCTACACTATGGTAGGTGCTGAACAAAGTGAAATGGACATTGAAGAGCTTATGACATAAATTAGATATTTATAGTAAATCAAATTCTGAAATACGTTACTTCACATCTCTGGCCCTCAGTTTATTCAACTGTGAAATGAGGGGTATAAGCTTCATAATATCTAAGGACAATTCTAGCTTAAAAATTCTATGATTCATCTTCATTTTTAAGCTATTAATTAGATATATAGGAGCCCTGGTGGTGCAGTGGTTAAGTGCTCAGCTGCTAACCTTAAGGTCAGCATTTCGAACCCACCAGATGTGGCAGTCTGCTTCCTTAAAGATTTACAGCTTTGGAAATCCTATGGGGCTGTTCTACTCTGTTTTCTACAGGGTTGCTATGAGTTGGAATCGACTGGAAGGCAACGTGTTTGGTTTTGGTGTTTTTTAGTTAGATCTATACATTAATAAAAAGTATTAAGTGTAGGCAAAGCCCTCAAAATGGTGTTGTCCTTCTTCAGGAACCAGTATCTTAATCATTACCATCCCTGCTGTTTTTAGCCCACTTCCTAACCTTCTACTTTAAAGAGAAGTAATAAAGACATTATTGAGAATCATCTTTGTTCTTTTGGCTTCCTTGACCCTTTTGAAATTGGTTTAAGACTTATGTTCAGAACACAGGACATTAATGGTGCTATGTATGCAATATACACTTAAATAAACTTAAATAAATGGGGAAATCGTCAGGTATCTGTGGTGATACATTTATATATCAGCAGCCTTTGAGAGTAGTGACTTGAAAGGAAAGGATTATTTTTTAAAAATCTCTGTTCTTATTTTTCAGTATTTCAAGATCTGTTGGAGCAATATGTGTTTTCACAACTTACTGGTGAAGCTGTAGTTTCTAAGAAGCCTTGATCATCTTTGAGCATGTGGTTATCAGGTTACCTGAATTTAATGTTAGTGGTAAAATAATAATTGCTTAATATGCTCATGATCAGACCTTGGGTTGTATATTCCATAGATTCAGATCTAGTCTAATTGCCATCAAATAATATAATTATGATGAAGGACTCAAAAGCATGTTAGGTGTATAACAATTCTGCACAAGAGTCATTTGATCCATCTCTTTGTTTCCAGGCACAACTACCCTTAACTCTTAATATATAATATACAAATCTGATTCAGAAAACACTAAAAGAAAGCCTAGTTTAATTGAAAAGTTATGGCTTCAATCTTTTTAAAACAAATTTTAACCACCAATCAAAAGTCTGGCTGGGAGTGGGGTGGTAGGAGAGGCAGGGTAGGTTAGGATGGAGGTGTGTGGATGATAAATAAAGGTTAACAGAAATGTAATAAAGACAACCATTCGCTAAAGCGAAATCATAGGCACAACTAGATTATATCAATATAATGAATAATTTATTAACAATCAGTTTTCCAATGTGTGGAAATGGGAAATTTTATAGAATTTTCTCAATAGTAAATTAAAATGCAAACTACATTTTAAAGGTATTAATGTAGAATGTAAATGGCAAGACTGTGAAATTTTAGTACTCAATGCTTGTGGCAATGCAAAAATTTTTATTAGACTGGTGAAAGGTAGAAGTTATTTACTCTAACAATTTTCCTGGGAACTAGAAATGTAGAAATAAACACAATTTAGTCAACACTTATGGTATATATAGCTAAGGGAATGCTATATAGCACTGGTCATTAGTTGGCATATATTCTGTATAGGTATGTGCGATTGTGATTGTATGAAAGCAGAGTTAAATAAAACAGAAAATCAGTTATCCAGTTGAGACCCTGTTTATGCTTCTGTTCAATTGAATATCTGTCTGAAATTTATCTTTCTTATTATAATTATATAATTATTATTATAGTATGAGTTTTGAAGTTTTGATATTTGGATTTATGATATTTGTAGTTTACAGGTATTTTATTTTAATATGTTGAAACTTGTAATAAACACAGGTTTCAATAAGGGCTAATAAATTATTATTGTTGATAAATAATCTGAGATCCAGAATATCCATTGTGGTTGTCATGAGTCAGAATCGACTCGACAGCAACTGTTTTTGGTGGTTTTACTGCTTTTTTGATAGCAAACATTAACCTTTTTATTATTTGACATTAGAGCTATAGCTACAGGGGTAAATGTACCTGTTGATATGTTTCTTTTCATATATTTATGTGGAGGATGTGTACAGAAAATTGTATTGCAATTTTCTGTCAGGTCACTATGAATATATATTTTTATGTAGCTGGCAATCATAAATATTAGTTGTGTAGTATGTTAAGTGTTTTTATGAGGTCAGTGTATATTTGTGCCCTGAGAAAGTAGTAAAAGAAATTATTAAAAGTTCCCTCTGTTTCATATTTCTATCTAAGTAATACATGCCAATTAGAGTTCTTAAAGAGAAGAGATGCATAAAATGCTTTTCAGTAATTATAGCCCAGTAAACAGATAATGAATATCCTTTTAAAGTTTTAGAATAGACAAGATGTCTGTTACTAAAACCTTAAGTTTAAAAGATGCTGTAATTTATTTTTCTTGCAATATCTCCAAATTCTGGCAAGTTAATTGTAGAATAAGCTGAATAGAGAGAAATGCTTCTTGTAAAGATGAGGATCATTAAATGTAAATCACAGAATAAAGTGACAGCTTCTGAGAACATATTCACAGTAGCAATTATTTTACACATGTTCAAATTTTATTAGGTTCAAAGTATAAATTCATTACTGTATATTTAATTAAGCTTTTACTAAATAAAAGTTCAACAACTTAGTTTTTGATAGAATTCACCGAGTTTAATATACTGCCTTTTTCTTTTCAATATTTAATCTACATTAAAAAATTTTACAGAGGCATCTTCATATATGGACATCATGCCTATTGTTGTACTTAATTTTTGTATTTTCCAAAATTTTAAAAGATCAAACTCTCATCAAATAGAATCACAGCACCAGTCTTCTTTTCACATGGTAAAATAATAATGTACATTTCATTTATTTGAAATTTACATATAAATGGTATGGGAGTGGATTGATGTATGTTAAAAGAATTATTTCCAATAAAAATGACCAGTTGGTTATAGAATAGTTAACTATATCAACGACAATAGCTTTTGCATAACACATTATAGTTTACCAAGTATTTTAATAAAGATAGATAATTATGTGAAGATGATTTGTTGTTGTTAGGTGGCGTTGAGTCAGTTCCAACTCACAGAGACCTTATGTACAACAGAACAAAACTCTGCCCGGAACTCCGCCATTCTCATGATCATTGTTATGCTTGAGCCCATTGTTGCAGCTGCTGTGTCAATCCGTCTCGTTGAGGATCTTCCTCTTTTTTGCTGACCCTCTACTTTACCAAGCATGATGTCCTTCTCCCGGGACTGATCCCTCCTAATAACATGCCCAAAGTATGTGAGATGAAGTCTCGCCATCCTTGCTTCTAAGGAGCATTCTGGCTGTGCTTCTTCCAAGACAAATTTGTTCATTCTTTTGGCAGTTCATGGTATATTCATATATGTACCATATATGAAACAATGGATTTCAGACATTAGAAAAAAGACAGCACTATACTGTGTTTCCTGAGAGAAGGGAAATAAATAAGGTGACTGCAGCAATATGAGTGCCCCAACCCACTGTCTGGAAAGAGTTTCCATGCCACAGCCTAGGGAGAAGGAATTCAAACAATCGGGCAGTCTTTCTGAGTTGAGGAGACAGAGTTAAGGGAGGCTGCTAGAATTTGAGCAGCAAGGTATTGGAGAGAAGAAGGTGCACAGAGAGGTGAAAATTGCACAGAGAAAGCTCTGGAGAGCTGCAAAGGGCCCCTAGAGACTTTGGCTGAATACTGATCGACTTAAGCGTAGAAGGAAACTCTTGAGGCCAGAGAAAGAACGGCCAAAAATGATCAACAAAACAGTCTTTAGAGTTCCCATGGGTTGGGAATAGTTCATGCTCCCACCAGCTTGACAGGAGAACCTCATAATTTATGAGACATATAGAAAAGCCCTCAGAAGAATATTGCCTCAGTAATAGGGCAAAATAGTCCTAGACTAAAGGCAATTAGGGATTTGCCTAACAAAATTTAAATGCAAACATCAAAAGGATCAACGTAACTTAACTACATCCCAGAAGAAAGCTGCAAAATATTTAAAGAATACAGAAAACTTACAAGAATAAATAAATTTATCAAGCATGCAAAAAGGTAGGAAAAAGCAAGTAAAGAAACAGAATGAAAAATAACAGAAATTATAGAATTAGCAAAGAAGAATTAAAACAACTATTAAAACTATACTGCATATGCTCAACAAAGTAGAAAAAAGCACATGACGAGGAAAGGAATAGAATTTTTTTTAAAAGATCCAAATAGAAATTCAAGAGATGAAGTTATGATATATGAGATAGTAAATACACTAAATAGTTTTTAGCAGCAATAAGATCAGATACTGCAGAAGAAAAAATATGATGAACTTGAAGACATAGAAGCAGAAATTATCTAAAATGAAAGCCAAAGAGAAAAAACACAGAAACAAATTAATGTAGCAACAGTTTGCTGTGGAACAATATCAAGCAACCTAACGTACATATTTTTGGAGTCCCAGAAGTGGGGGAAGGAATAAAAAATAAAATTAACACCTGAAAATTTTCCAAATTTGATGAAAACTATAAACCCACATAGCCAAGAAGCTCAACAATCCCAAAAAGAAGAAACGTAATGAAAATGACACCAAGGCATTTCTCAATCTAATTATTGAAGTACAGAGAAAAAAGGAAAATTTTAAAAACAGCCAGAGTGGGGGAAAAAGACACATTACATACAGGGGAACAAACATAAAGATGATAGGAGATATTTCAGGGAAAACAATGCAACTCAGAATACAATGGAGCAACATCTAACATACTGAAATAAAAAAAAATCTGTTTACCAACAACTCTATATCCAAAGATGAAAACAAAATGAATTCTTTCTCACTGATACAAAAGCTAAAAAACATGCATCATGGGCTGATGTACACTACAAAAGAATGGGAAAAGAATACAAGATTGTAATTTGGACTGCTCAATGAAATGAAGAGCACTGGAAATAATGAATATGTGGGTAAATTAAAAATAATTTTTTCAATCACTTTAAAAGATAATTCACTCTTTAAATTTTACAAAATAAATTATTGGAGGTTTTATAACATATGTAAAAGTAAAATGTATGACAATCAATGGCACAACGCTCAATAGAAGAGAAATAGGAGTATACTATTGTAAGATTCTTTTATTATACATGAAATGGTATAATACCACAGAACTTATCATGGTGATAACGTTAAAGATGTATACCATGTCATTAATGCAACCATTATAAAATAAGAAAAGAGTGATGAGCCAACAAATAGAATAAATAAATAATATATAACCATAAAAAATTTAATCCAGAAGAAGGCAAAAAAAAAAAAAAAAAAGGAACAAAGAACAGATGGGACAAATACAAAAGCAAGATGGTAGATTTAAACCCAACCATATTTATAATCAGATTAAATTCAAAATGGTCTAAAGATACCAATTAAGAAGCAGACATTTTCATACTGGATTAATTAAAAAAAAAAACTGCATCCTGTCTGCAAGTAACCCACTTTAAATACAAAGACACAGGAAGATAAAAATAAATGAATGAAAAAAACATATACCGTGAAGACTACTCAAAAGAAAGCTAAACTATATTAGTATCAGATAAAGAATATTTCAAAGAAAGAAATTCTATTAAGAATAAAGAAGGTCAATCATACTGATGAAGGGATAAATTCATTAAGAGAAAATAAAAATCCTAAATATTTATTTACCTAATAGCAGAGTTTCAAAATATATGAAACAAAGACAGATAAAACAGAAAAGAGAAACAGATAAATCCAAAATTATATTCAGAAGTTGTAACACCTTCTCTTAGTAATTGCTAAGACAAGTAGACAGAAAATCAATAACTGTGGAAGACTTGAACAACACTATCAACCATAAACATTTATAGTCCACTTCATCCAACAAACAGCTGAACACACATTCTTCTCAAGTGCACAAGGAGAGCTGACCAAGATAGACCATATTCTGGGCCATAACATAAAGTTTATCAAAAATTTAAGTAAAATCATATGAGGGGAGTTCTCTGACTGCAATGGAATTAAACTAGAAATCAATCACAGAAATATATCTGGGAAATCCTCAAATATTTGGAAACTAAACAACACACTTGTAGTAACTAATGTGTCAAAGAAGAAACCAAAAGGTAAATTAGAATGTGCTTTGAAGTAATTGAAAATGAAAACATGACATATCAAAATATGTGGAATGTAGTTAAATCAGCATATAGAGGGCAATTTAGAGCATTAAAGATTGATATTAGAAAAGACAAAAGCTTGAAAATCAGTGACCTGAGCTTTACCTTAAGAAATTATAAGTAGAAGAGCAAATTAAGCCCAAAACAAGCAAAAGGAAGAAAATAATAAAGAGAAGAGCAGAAATAAATGAAATAGACAACGAAATCAATAGAAAAATACAATAAAATCAAAAGCTGGATCTTTAATAAAAAGGCAGTACAGCAAAAAAAAAAAAAAAAAGAGAGAGAGAGAGAGAAAGAAGACCCAAATTATCAATATCAACAATGAGAGAGGGTATATCATTGTATATCAAACAGACATTAAAAAGTATAGTTAAAAAAATTGCCATTTAATTGATTGTGACTCATAGTGATCCTACAGGACAGAGTAGAACTGCCCCACAGGGTTTCCAAGGAGCAGCTGGTGGATTTGGTTAGCAGCCAAGCTCTTAAAAACTGCACCACTGGCTTGAAGCACTTACTGATGAAGATCAAAGACCACAGCCTTCAGTATGGATTACACCTCAACATAAAGAAGATAAAAATCCTCACAACAGTACCAATAAGCATCTTCATGATAAAGAAAAGCTTGAAGTTGTCAAGGATTTCATTTTACTTGGATCCACAAGCAATGCCCAGGGAAGCAGCAGTCAAGAAATCAAAAGATGCATTACATTGGGCACATCTGCTGCAAAAGACCTCTTCCAAGTGTTAAAAAGCAAAGATGTCCCTTTAAGGACTAAGGTGTGCCTGACCCAAGCCTTGGTGTTTTCAGTCTCCTCATATGCAAGTGAAAGCTGGACACTGAATAAGGAAGACAGAAGAAGAATGAATGAGTTTGAATTAAGGTGTTGATAAAGAGTATTGAATATACCATGCTTGGTAAAGTAGACGGTCAGGGAAAAAGAGGAAGACTCTCAAACTGAAGAACTGACACAGTGGCTGCAACAATGGGCATAACAAAGATTGTGAGGATGGCGCAGGACCAGGCAGTGGTTCATTATTTTGCACATAGGGTTGCTGTGTGTTGGAACCAACTAAGCGGCATCTAACAACAACAAAATAAACCTTGGATAATAAGGTAGCTTGAAGTTTGAGCAGCTGATAAGAAACATTTACCTCTAGAAATTTTTATTAGGAGCATACCCATTGCAAGAAGTAACACAAATACATTTGCCATAAACTTCCATGAAATGAGGATGCAGGAATGGAATATAGATTCCTCCCAACAGATGCACTCCAGGTAGAATGGTATGTAGAAGGCTTATGCTTCTATCAAGTAAGGCTGAGGAGGCATCTGGTCCTAGGGAGAGTGTTGTCAAGCTCTGACTTCAAACAATTACCTGGTTTATGCCAAGCAGCCAGCTACGGCTGCAGTGATATTTCTTGGCTGTACTGTTTCTGCTGGAGGGCAACATAGTCTGTTTCTCTTGGGGACTTTTGAACTTTAGAATACTATTTGTAAACCTCTTTCTACTTACACTCCTATAACAAAGTCTCTTTTTAAAATACATAATACTGATCTGTATTCTAATGTTGGAATGTTTCTCTAATATCAAACCAAAAAAACAACAACAAAAAAAAAAAAACTGCACCACCGAGACTCCATAAAAGTATAGTTAGTGACTATTAATAACTTTATGCTTATAGATTCAACAACTTAGAGAAAATAAATAAATTTCTTTAAAGATAGAAACTACCAAAGCTCATTCAAGGAAAAATACAATAACTGAACACCCTATAACTATTTTTTTTTTATTGTACTTCAGGTGAAGGCTTACAGAACAAATAGTTTCTCATGAAACAGTAGTACACATATTGTTTTATGACATTGGTTAAC
>NW_004443996.1:5037327-5047241 GCF_000243295.1 Trichechus manatus latirostris
TGAGACCAGTGGAGTATCTTAGATGGCCGCTCACAGGCTTTTAAGACCCCAGACACTACTCACCAAGGTAGAATGTAGAGAATTGTCTTTATAAGCTGTGTCATGCCAAATGAGCTAGACTGAACACCCTATAACTATTAAAGAAATTGAATTTGTAATTAAAAATCTTTCTTCTTGGAAGATTTATCCACGCCCAATGGCTTCAATGGTGAATTGTACAAAACACTTAAGAAAGAAACAATACCAAATCTACACAAACTCTTTAAAGAAACAGAAGAGGAGGTAGTACTTCACAACTTATTTAAGCTCTTTCTATGTCCCAGACATTGTTTTAGAGGGTGGAGAATAAAAAGAAAAGGAAATTTTGCTTCCTGTTTTCCAGGAGCTTAGAGTATAGTGAGATGAAGCTAAGGAAATCCTTCTCCCTTGCCATATCCTCAGTTCTGCCAAACTGGTAAAGACAGCAAAGTAGATTATCCCACAATGTACAGATTAAAAAAAAAAACAAAAAAACTCCAGAAACCCATTGCCATCTAGTTGATTCTGACTCATAGCAACCCTACAGGACAGAGTAAAACTGCCTCACAGAGTTTCCAAGGAGCGCCTGGTGGATTCGAACCGCTGACCCTTTGGTTAGCAGCCATAGCGCTTAACTGCCATGCCACCAGCGTTTCCCATTGTACAGACAGTTGAATGCAAAACCGTTTCCTTTGTACAAATCAGCAGTGGTGAGCTTGGCCTGTTGACTTCCCTTTGTCTATCATTGGGACACAGAAATTGATAGAATGACCTAGGAGCGAACTCAAATTCATTCAGTCCAAGAGCTGTAAGGCTTTACAACAATTACATTCTTCTCTCAATCCCAGCCACACTCCATCTGTGTTAATAATAATTTGTCTTCTAATGTTTTTGTCTGCCTTATTTATTCAATGTTAAACAAAAAGAGGTTACAGCTGTTCAATTTATTAAACAACTGGTGCCATAAATTATAGTCCATCAAAACCACATTTTATTCCACTACTGCATACTTGTCTGTCAATTTGTCGTACTGTGGGGGCTTACGTGTTGCTGTGATGCTGGAAGCTATGCCAACGGTATTCCGATATCAGCAGGGTCACCCGTGGCAGACAGGTTTCAGCTGAGCTTCCAGACTAAGACAATTTAGGAAGAAGAATCTGGCAGTTTACTTCTGAAAAGCATTAGCCAGTGAAAACGTTATGAATAGCAGCGGAACATTGTCTGCTATAGCGCAGGAAGACGAGCCCCCCCCCCACGAGGAAGGCACCCAAAAGACGACTGGAGAAGAGCTTCTTCCTCAAAGTAGAGTCAACCTTAGTGACGTAGATGGAGTCAAGCTTTTGGGACCTTCATTTGCTGATATGTCATGATTTAAAATGAGAAGAAACAGCTGCAAACATCCATTAATAATCAGAACGTGGAATGTACGAAGTATGAATCTAGGAAAATTGGAAATCTTCAAAAATGAAATAGAATGCATAAACATTGATATCCTAGGCATTAGTGAGCTGAAATGGACTGTTCTTAGCCATTCTGAGTCTGACAACTGTATGGTCTACTATGCTGGGAATGACAAATTGAAGAGGAATGGTGTTGCATTCATTGTCAAAAAAACATTTCAAGATCTATCCTGAAGTACAACGCTGTCAGTGATAGGATAATATCCATAAGCCTACAAGGAAGACCAGTTAATACGTCTATTATTCAAATTTACGCACCAACCAGTAAGGCCAAAGATGAATAAATTGAAGACTTTTACCAACTTTTGCTGTCTGAAATTGATCAAACATGCAACCAGGATGCATTGATAATTACTGGTGATTGGAATGCGAAAGCTGGAAACAAAGAAGAAAAATTGGAAAATATGGCCTTGGTGATAGAAACGATGCTGGAGATAGCATGATAGAATTTTGCAAGACCAAAGACGTCTTCATTGCAAATACCTTTTTTCACAAACATAAATGGTGACTATACACATGGACCTCACCAGATGGAATACACAGGAATCAAATCGTCTACATCTGTGGAAAGAGACAATGGAAAAGCTCAATATTATCAGTCAGAACAAGGCCAGGGGTCAACTGAGGAAAAGATCATCAATTGCTCATATATAAGTTCAAGTTGAAACCGAAGAAAATTACAAGTCCACCAGAGCCAAAGTATGACCTTGAGTATATCCCACCTGAATTTAGAGACCATGTCAAGAATAGATTTGATAAGTTGAACGCTAATGACTGAAGACCAGATGTGGAACGACAACAAGGACATCATACATGAAGAAAGCAAGAGGTCATTAAAAAGAAAGGAAAGAAAAAAAAGACCAAAATGGATGTCAGAAGAGACTCTGAAACTTGCTTTTGAACATCGAGTAGCTAAAGCAAAAGGAAGAAATGATGAAGTGAAAGAACTGAACAGAAGATTTTAAAGGGTGGCTTGAGAAGACAAAGTAAAGTATTATAATGACATGTGCAAAGACCTGGAGATAGAAAACCAAAAAGGAAGAACGTGCTCGGTGTTTCTCAAACTGAAAGAACTGAAGAAAAAATTCAAGCCTTGAGTTGCAGTAGTGAAGGATTCTGTGGGAAAATATTAAATGACTCAGGAAGCATCAAAAGAAGATGGAAGGAATACACAGAGTCATTATAACAAAAAGAATTGGTCGACGTTCAATCATTTCAAGTGGTAGCATATGATCAGGAACCAATGGTTCTGAAGGAAGAAGTCCAAGCTATACTGAAGGCATTGGTGAAAAACAAGGCTCTTGGAATTGACAGAATACCAATTGAGATGTTTCAAAAAATGGATGCAGCGCTGGAAGTGCTCACTCATCTATGCCAAGAAATTTGGAAGACAGCTATCTTGCCAACCAACTTGAAGAGATCCATATTTATGCTTATTCCCATGAAAGGTGATCCAACCAAATGTGGAAATTATCAAACAATATCATTAATATCACAGGCAAGTAAAATTTTACTGAAGATCATTCAAAAGTGGCTGCAGCAGTTTCTTAACAGGGAATTGCCAGAAATTCAGGGCGGATTCAGAAGAGGATGTGGAACCAGGGATATCATTGCTCATGTCAGATGGATCCTGGCTGAAAGCAGAGACCACCAGAAAGATGTTTACCTGTGTTTTATTGACTATCCAAAGGCATTCAACTGTGTGGATCATAACAAATTATGGATAACATTGAGAAGAATAGGAACTCCAGAACACTTAATTGTGCTCATGAGGAACCTGTACATAGATCAAGAGGCAGTTGTTCAGACAGAACAAGGGGATACTGCATGGTTTAATGTCAGGAAAGACGTGTGTCAGGGTAACCTTTTCACCATACCTATTGTATCTGTATGCTGAGCAAATAACCGAGAAGATGGACTATATGAAGAAGAATGAGGCATCAGGATTGGAGGAAGTCTCATTAACAATCTGCTATATACAGATGACACAATGTTGCTTGCTGAAAGTGAAGAGGGCTTGAAGTACTTACTGACGAAGATTAAAGACTACACGCTTCAGTATGAATTACACTTCAACATAAAACAAAAATCCTCACAACTTTACCAATAAGTAAAATCATGATAAATGGAGAAAAGATTAAGTTGTCAAGGATTTCATTTTACTTGGATCCACAATCAACACTCATGGAAGCAGCAGTCAATAAATCAAAAGACTGATTGCACTGGGAAAATTTGCTGCAAAAGACCCCTTTAAAGTGTTGAAAAGCAAAGACATCACATTGAAGACTAAGGTTCGCTTGAACCAAGCCATGGTACTTTCAATAGCATCATATGCATGCAAAAGCTGGACAATGAATAAGGAAGACCAAAGAAGAATTGACACCTTTGAATTGTGATGTTGGCGAAAAATGTTGAATGGACTGTGAAAAGAACAAACAAATCTGTCTTGGAAGAAGTACAACCAGAATGCTCCTTAGAAGCAAGGTTGACGAGACTACGTCTTACATACCTTGGACATTTCATCAGGAGGGATAAGTCCCTGGAGAAGACCATCATGATTGGTAAAGTACAGGGTCAGCGAAAAAGAGGAAGACTGTCAAATGAGATGTATTGACATAGTGGCTGCAACAATGGGCTCAAGCATCCCAACAATTGTGAGCATGGCGCAGGACCAGGCAGTGTTTCATTCTGTGTCGCTATTCGGAACCAACTCAACGGCACCTAACAACAACAACAACACTGCATAGTGTGCACAATGCAGTAGCCATTTTAACTCATTATAGGTCTTCACTAGAGTAAAGGAACACAATAGTAATCCCTTATATGAAATTCCTCCAAGAAATTCAAAAAATTGTCACCAAGTCTACAAGTTAAGACCCAAACAATATAGTCAAGGATGAGCCCCTCAGGCCTTTCTTAAATATCTCTTGCCTTTTACTCATGGGGACCTCATGTGTGCAAAGTAGAACTGCTCTATAAGGTTTTCAAGACTGTGACCTTTTGGAAGCAGATTGCCAGGCCTTACATCTGAGACACCTCTGGGTGGGTTTGAACCGCCAATCTTCTGGTTGGTGCTTAAAAGAGACAACTAAAAACAACACCATTCAGCGAATTAGAAGAGTGAGAGGAAATTGCTAGAGGCAAACCCACTGACTGTGTGACAAATGACAGAAAACAATAGGGTGAGTGAGAGACAAACTATAAAAAGCAGATTCAATAGCCTAAAAAATATTTTAATGAAAAGGCAAACATGTCTAAACAATTATTAGAGCATTATTTAATAAATCATGTTTATAATGATGATTCGGTCTCATAAAAGACAGTTTAATTGCTTTTCATAGTGTATCTACAAGTCAGAAAAGTGCATACTGTATTTCAGAAATACTTCCATGTAAAATAGCTAAGACCTATGAGAAATAAAGTTTTCTTGCTTGAAAGGATATATACTTTAGCTTTCCAAAACGACTTATTTTCCAAGACATCGTAGAAATCAGATTATAGTGATAACTGGGGAACCTCAAATATCTTCACACCAAATTATGCCTCATAACTAAACAATATACAGTTACACACGAAGCATGCATTGGCAGGGTCAGAAAAAAAAAAACACCGAGTCACAATGCCTGAAAACATATATTACTAACATACATATATGTATATTCATATATGTATATATCTTCAAAATGTTTTCTGAACTTTATTCAGAAATGTAATTATTAATGTTTACATTTTTTGAGCTTATGAGGCAAACAGAAAACCAGTTACATAATTTTTTTAGATTCTCACCTAGTAATATTAGCTCAGTGAGTGTTGCTCTTTAGCAAAGCTTAAATAAATATAAGTTTAATTGGACTTGGAATAAAATTCCTTAGAGTTTAGTATGATCTGAATTTTAAGAATACAATATTAGACGTCTAGTTCTGACTAAGATGGAGTAAGCCCACTACAGTCCATTACTCTTGCTGATTACAGCTAAAATCTCTGGATGTAACTTAAAAAGCTACTATCTGAGGACTCTAAAAAGTAAACAAAAGGAGTAGATTGGAAAGGCGAGTCATAATTTGCAGAAGTGACCAGTATATGGGTGAGTTTCCCATTATTTTCCTGCTTTCTCTCAAGATTTCGCCCAAAATGGGTCCCAGTCATCATACTACCTCTACTCTGCAGTAGTGCAATGCTGGCTAAAATCTACAGTAGCAACCTGTGGTCCCAACAGTGTGGGCAGAAATCTCATTTTTCTGGCATTACCTCAAGGGTGGCTTCAGTTGCAGGGTTGCGCTGCAGTGGCTGTGGAGCAACCATATAGAACTCTAAAAGAAAATCCATTTCTCTGTCCAGAGGCCCAGTAAAAGTGACCCCTGAGGGCTGTTGAATGTGGGGGGAATTCTGAAGAGGAAAAAGCTGGAAAAAAAGAATCTTTTAATAGTGTATATGAGCCTTCACAAGTTTCAAGCTCACCTTTGAGCTTCTCCTGCGTGAGACAGGCACAAAGAAATATAGCAAAGGCTTTAAAAACTGAACTGACACTGGAACCACCACCTAAGTGGTACATGTGTGGGGACAGACTCAAAGGAGCATAGCACTTTTAAAACTGAACTGGCCTGCCCACAAAAGGCAAAACACAACTTGCAGCTTGAACCTGACACCACTGATTGCCTGCTAATCCTTCTGTCCAAATCAACGTTCTCCAGAGGATTTTAATAACATTAATATTCAAAAGATCCAAGATAGAATCTAAACTTACTCAACAACAGGTTCCAACCTCACTATGACCCAGATATTGGCCTTACAGGAAAGATGCTAAAATAGCTATTGTAACTATGTTCCACTGGATGAAAATAAACACCCTGGAAAAGAATACAATGGTAAAAGCTCTTAGCAGAGTAATAGAAACTACAAAATAGCAACAAATTAAAATTTTAGAACTCAAAAACTCAGTATCTGAAATATTTAAAAGTAATCATATGGACTCGATATAAGTGATGATGACAGTACAAAGAGTCAGTGAACTGCATGATAAATGGGTAGAAATCATTCATTCTGAGAAGCAGAGAAAAAATGCGCACGGGGCCTCGGAACTTGTGGGATAATATAAAAGTTTTAATATTCACGTCATTTAAGTCCCAGAGGGACAGGAGAAAGATTGGTACAGAAAAAAACAATTGAAGAAATAATTGTCAGAAACTTCCCAAATTTGGTGAAAGACAGAATTTTACAGATTTGAGAAGATCAAGGAGCCTGAAACAAGAAAAACTCAAAGGAAATCATGCCTAGACACATCATAATCGAGCTGCTGATAACCAAAGCTAAAAAAAAATGTTGAAAATATCTAGAGTAAACAAAAACATATACATAGGGAAACAAGGATTTGAATGACCACAGATTTCCCATGGGAAATCATGGAGACCAAAGACCATGAGGAAACATCTTTAAAGTGCTGAAAGAAAAAAGTCGTCAACCCAGAATCCTATAGTCAACAAAAATATATATCAAGAATAATGGTGAAATAAAGGCATTTCCAGATTAAGAAAAACTGAGAGAATTTTTTGCCAGCAGACCTGCTCTGAAATAAATGCTAAAGGAAGTTCTTCAGGCTGAAGGTAAACGATACTGGAGGGAAATTTGAAACTTCAGGAATGAAGGAAGTGCAACATAAATGGTAAATATGTGGATGTATATGAAATAATATTTTTCTCCTCTTGAGTTCCTTAAAATATTTACAACAATTGAAAGCAAAAAGTTACAACATTGTCTGGTGGGATTTTTAATGTATGTAGATGTGCTACATATGAAAACTATTACATAAAAGGGAGAGAGTAAAGGGACTTACATGGTTGTAAGGCTTCTATTTTTTAATTGAAGTCCCAAAATATTTATTTAATGTAGAAAAGGAAATGTTGTTTATGTATAAATTAATTCCTAAAGCAACCACTTAAAAAATGCAAAGAGATGTAGCCAGGAGAGACCATATTCTGGGCCATAAAACCAACTTTAACAAGTTTAAAAGAATTGAAATCATACAAAGTATGTTCTCCAATAATAACAAAACTAAACTAGAAATCAATAACATAAATGTATCTTCAAAAATCCCCAAATATTTGCATATTAAACAACAAAAAAGGAAAATTACAAAATATTTTTAACCGAATAAAAATTTAAATACAACATATGAAAATTTGTAGAATGCAGCCAAACTAGTACTTAGAAGGAAATTTATAGCATTAATTGCTCATATTTAAAAAAAAAAAAGGTCTCAAATCAGCAATCAAAGATTCCATCTTAAGAAACTGGTAAAAGAAGATCAAATTAAATTCAAAGAAAGAAGAATGAAGGGAATAGTAAAGATATGAGCAAAACTCATTGAAAGTGAGTACAAAAACAATAGACAAAAATCAATGAAACCAAAAGCTAGTTCTTTCAGAAGATCAATAAAAGTGATACACTTCTTAGCAAACTGACCAAGAAAAACAAAGGAAGACACAAATTATCAATATCAGGAATGAAAGAGGTACATTACCACAGACCCTACAGACATTAGAATAATAAGGTAATATTATGAGCAACTTTGCACTCTTAAATTCAACAACTTAAATGAAATGGACCAATTCCTTGAAAGACACGACTACCAAAATTTCTGCAAGAAGAAATAGATAATATTAATTTTAAAGAAACATAATTAGTAGTATATAACTTTCCAACAAAGAAACATCTAAGTCCAGATGGCTTCACTGGTGATTTCTAACAAAGATTTAAGGCAAACATAATAACAATTATAGGAAAACTCTTCCAGAAAATATAAGTGGAGGGAACACTTCCCAACTCTTCTATAAAGCCAGCATTACCCTAATACCAAAGCCAAAGACAGTACAAGAAAACTACAGTTCAATATTCTTCACAAATATAGACACAAAAATATTCAACAAAATATTTACAAATAAAATCCAGCTATATATAAAAAGAACAATACAACAATGTGGGTTTATTCCAGGAATTGAAGGCTAGTCCAACATTCGAAAATCAATGATTGTAATTCACCATATTAAAATATTAAAGGAGAAAAACTATACAATCATTTCAACAGATACAGGGAAAAACATTTGACAGAATTCAACATTCATTCATAATAATAATAAAAACTCTTAAGTTTAATAGAAAAAGGGAGCTTCTTTAACCTGGTAAAGGGCTACTATGTAAAGCCTACAGTTAACAAAATACTTTACGGTGAAAACCTAAATGCTCTCCCTTTAAGACTGAGAAAAAAGCAAGTATATCCACTCTTACGGCTCTTACTCAACATCGTGCTGTAGGTCCTAAACAGCGCAATAATGCAAGATAGAGTAATAAAAGGTATACATATTGGAAAAGAAGAAATAAACCTCTCTTTGTGGACAACCTAATTGTCCATGTAGAAAATCCCAAGCAAACAACAGAAAAGCTCCTAGCAAGCCTAGCAAGGTTGCAGAATAAAAGTCAATACACAGAAATCATATATATGTCTATATACTAGCAATGAACAGTTGGAAATCAAAATTTTATTTAAAAAATATCTTTTACCAATTCAACTTTCTATATGTGTACAACTTATTGACAACAGTTATATAAATTGGCTGTGCAACCCTATGTACCCTTAGTCAATATGATTTTTCCATCACCATAAACTGAAACTCAGTGCTCCATAAGCAATAACTCCCCTTAGCACCTCCCTCCTGCTCCTGGTAACCAGTAATAAACTTTCGTCTCTATACTTTTGCCTGTTCTTGTCTTTTTATATAAGTGAGGTCATACAATATTCATCCTTTTGTGACTGATCTATTGCACTCAGTGTAATATCTTCAAGCTCCATTCATGCTGTAGCACGTATCAAAACTATTTCTGTTTCTGGCTGAGTAGTTCTCCATGGTATGTGGGTACCAAATGTTGTTTATCCATTCATCCACTGATGGACATTTAGGTTGTTTCTACCTGTTGGCTATTGTGAATAAAGCTACAAGGAACATTGGTATACTTACGTCTTTTTGCATGGCTGCTTTCAAGTCCATTGGGTATATTCCTTGCAGTAGAATTGCTGAGTCTTGTGGTAGTTCTATTTTTAGTTAGTTGGTTTGTTTGTTTTGAAGAACCACCATACTGTTATCCACAACTGATGTACCCTTTTGCATCCCCAACAATAATGGACAAGAGTTTCAATTTCCCCACATCCTCACCTACATATGTTATTTTCCTTTCTTTTTTTTAAATTGTACTTCAGGTGAAGGCTTACAGAACAAATAGTTTCTCATGAAACAGTAGTACACATGTTGTTCTATGACATTGGTTAACAACCCCACAACATATCAACCCTCTAACGTTTCAACCTTTTTTTTTGGTGAAAATACACATAGCCACAGATACACCATTTCAAAAATTTCTACATGCACAGTTCAGTGACATTGACTA
>NW_004443996.1:5053829-5077573 GCF_000243295.1 Trichechus manatus latirostris
CTGTGCAGGTAGGCAGGATGGAGGGGGGAGATTGTGATGTGTGGAGCTAAAATGGGTATGGGAGAGAGGAGAGAGTAACAGGAGCCAAAAACATCCAAACAAATAAGAAAGAGCTCTAGGGGATCTTGCCTTTGGAGTGGAGAGATCAGAGACTATGAAATGGAGAAAAACAAAAAGGGGAAGAAGAGGAAAAAAGAAAAGAAAAAAATGAACAAATAAAAATTAGAAAGAAAAAAGAACAACAAAGCTCCCAGGGATCCCACCGGTGTGGCTATGTGGTCTGGGGAAGTTGTTCCCAGGTGTTGAAGTACAGCCTGGCTAGGAGGCATAGAGGTATTCATCGCTAGGTATCTATGGGACAGCAAGAGAAGGAAGGTATAGAGAGACAAGAAACTGAGTAATGAAGAAAGACAAAAAGGGAAAAAGAGGGAAAAGAAAACAAAACAATTAAAAAAAAAAAACAAGAACCCCCCCCCAAAAAACAGAAAAAAAAGCACAAAAAAAGAAATGCTCTCAAGGATCCCTCTGCACGTCTGTGCAAGCTGAGGGGGTAGGTCCCAAGGCCCACAGTACCCGCCGGCCAGAACAGGCTCCCAACTCGAGAAAAGAAAAAGAAAACATACAAGCAAGTGAAAACAAACAAAGAAAAGCCCCGGGATCCCACCAGCATGGCAGCACGGACCGGGAAGCAGTTCCACACTCGAACGGATCCCTACAGCCCCTCAGAAAGAAGCAAAGATGGCACACAAAGCCAGGTATTTGAGCGAAAGGAGGGGGAGGTGGTGAGAGGGAAGGAAGAAATCAAAAGAAGCGGAAAAAAGCAACACCAGCAACCAACAAATGGCACTCAGGGAGTAAGCCAGTGTAGGCGGGTGGAATCCAAGCAGCAGGTGCTTCACAGCCAAGAGACTGTGGCCGCGGGAAATAGAGGAGGCCGAGTAGGGGTGAAGAAAGGTGGGGGTGGGAAAGCATATACCGCTGTTTACCGGTTATTCTGTCTCCTGCTGGAAGCTCCGTGAAGCTGCTTTCTTGTACCCCCTGTCTGGTGGTCTCTGATAGGAGTTCAAGATGGTGGATCCGTGCTGCATTAGCTGATAGGGGACCTTTCCATGTATGTCTCCTCGCTCTCAGATCTCTGTCAGTGTCTTATTCATTTGGTGCTTGGCTGAGTTCTTTCTCTCTTCATTTGATGTTTAGGATTTCAGGATTGCTGTTTTCTCTGTTTGGCTTAGTTTTTCGGATCTTTGCTGTGGAGGGACAGCGTGGTACTTCTGCCTAGAGCACCATATTGCCAGAAGTCCTCTTTTCACTTTTTAGGTAAAGTCTTTAGATGTACAACCAAATACCTCATGGGATTTGGTTTCTTAGTTTGTAGGCTTAGGGTCCTGATTTCGTGGGATATCCCAGTTAATTGGCCTAATATAGTATTCAATGCTTTTGTTCTACCTCCTAGTTTGTTGCTTTGTGCCTAGAGTCTTAAAAGCTTGAAAACAGCCATCCATGGTACAACAATTGGTCTCCATTTGCCTGGAGTAGCAGAGGAAGGAGAATCAGGAATAGGAGGAGGCAACGGAATGTGTGACTAATTGTCCTTGTAAATAACTACTTTCTTTGCCATAAGACCCAGAACCTGGTGGCACAGTGATTAAGAGCTTGGCTGCTAACCAAAAGGTCAGTAGTTTGAATCCACCACCTGCTCCTTGGAAACCTTGTGGGTCAGTTCTACTTTGTCCCATAGGGTCACTACGAGTTGGAATCAACTCAACGTCGATGTGTTTGGTTTTTTTTTTTTTGTTTGTTTGTTTCTTTGTCATAACACCAGAAGAATTGGATGGTGCCCAGCTACAATTACTGAACATTTTGATCAAAGATTCTGTAGAAAAATTCTGATCAAAAGGGAGGAAATGCAGAACATAATTTCAAATTCCTACGGAATCCAAAATTTCTGGAGTCCTGGAGGCTGGAAGAACCTGTAAAACAATTGCCCTGAGATAATCTTTAAACGATAAACCTTAAACCAAAAATATCCCCTGAATTCTTCTTAAAACCAAACAATAGTTTAGCTTAACTAGTAAAGAATGTCTTCTTTGAGCAGTGTGTTCATTTAATATCTATATGGGATCAAACTGACAACAGCAACTCGAAAGATTAGTTAGCTATCTTAGGGGGCATTTATGTTAATGGGGGAGGACCAACTTGGAAATAGAGGATGAGAATGGTTGCACAACTTGCAGAATGTAATCAATGTCACTGAATTATACATGTAGAAATCGTTGAATTGATGTATGTTCTGCTGTATATATTCTCAACCACAACACATAATAAAATAAATTATATTTAAAAAGTAGTTTTTACAACAGTCCTCCAAACTTGGAAATAAATAGGTATATATTTAACAAAATATGTGCTGAATCTGTATGCTGAAAACTACAAAACACTGATAAAAGAAATCAAATAAGACCTAATAATTGGAGAAATCGATCATATTCATGAATTGGAAGACTTATTGTTGTTACAAAACCAATTCTCCCCAAAACTGATCTATAGATTTAGTGCAATCCTGACTATAATCCCAGCAAAATTTTTTGTAAATATTGACAAACTGATTCCAAAGTTCATATGGAAATGCAAAGAATGTTGAATAGCAAATTAATTTTTAAAAGCTACAACACAGTTGCACAATTCACAATCCCTGATTCAAAACTTATTATAATGCTACCATGATTTAAGACAGTGTGGTATTGGTAAAAGGATAGGTCAATGGAACAGAAAAAGGTGTCCAGAAATAGATCCACCCATATATGGCCAATTGATTTTTGACAAAGGTGAAAAAGCAGTTTAATAGAAAAAAAAAAGGATAGTTTTTTCAATTAATTAACCATTGGATAGCCACATGCCAAAAAAAGCACTTTGTCCCATACTTCATGCCTTTTACAAAAATTAACTCAAAATGGATCATAGATCTAAATGTAAAATACAAAAGTATAAAACTCCTAGAAGAAAACAAGAGAAAAGTTTTGTGACGTTGGGTTAGGCAAAAGTTTCTTAGATACAACACTAAAGGCACAATCCATAAAAGAAAAAAAAACAAGGAAAAATTAGACTTCATCAAGATTTAGATATTCTGTTCTGTGGAATAGACTTCTAATAAAATAAAAAGACAAGCCACACATTGAGAGAAAACGTTTTCAAATCATATTTCTTATAAAAGACTTGTATCCAGAATATATAAAGAATCCTCAAAATTTAATAATAAATAAACAACCCATTTTAAAAGTTGGTAAAGTATTCGAACAGATACTTATACAAAGAAGATATATGGATGGTAAATATGCACATGAAAAGATGCTCAATGCCATTATTCATTAGGGAAATACAGATTAAATTACAATTATGCACCTATTTTAAAAAAACAAAAACAAAACCCATTGCCATCCAGTCAATTCCAACTCATAGCGACCCTCTAGGACAGAGTAGAACTGCCCCATAGGGTTTCCAAGGAGTGGCTGGTGAATTCAAACTTCTGACTTTTTGGTTAGCAGCCAAGCTCTTAACCGCTGCCCCACCAGCGCTCCATGCACCTATAAGAAAGGATAAATTAAAAAAAAAAAACTCTGACAGTAACAAGTGCTGCCAAGGAAGTGGAGGAAATGAAATTTTCAGAGTGTTGATGGCAATGCAATATTGCCATCGTGTTATATTTGAACTGATGATTTTAATGGACTCATCCCTCTTTGAAAACAGTTCAGCAGTTTCTTGTAAAGTTAAAAATACACTTTATATATGACTCAGGAGTCCCACTTCTAGATCTTTACTCAAGAGAAATGAACATGTATTTTCACACAGAAACCTGTACACAAATGTTCATAGCAGCATTATTCATAATAGCCAAGAACTTGAAAAAGCCAAATACCTTTCAAGGGATGAATGGATAAATAAACTGTGGTAAACTCAACAATGGAATACTACTCAGCAATAAAAAAGAACAAACTACTGATATGTACAACACCACCACCACGAAGAGTCTCAAGCACATTATGTTAAGTGAAAGAAGCTAGACTTCAGGAGGATACATAGTGTATGATATCATTTACATAACATTCTGGAAAAGTCAAAATTATAAGAATAGACAACAGATTAGTGGTTGCCAGAAGCTAGGGTGGCTGGAAAGATTGATTACAAAGAGGCAGAATGAGGGAATTTTTTTACCATGATGGTACTATTCTGTATCTTGATTGAGGTGGTGGTTTCATAACTATATACATTTGTCTTAATTTATAAAGCTGTACACCAAAAAGAGTGAATTTTACTGTATGTAAATTAAAAAGAAAATAATAATAAGGGATAAAAAGGACAATGTTGAAACAGCTGACAGAGGGGCCAGCGGTGGCTCGGGGGACGGAGTGAGCAGGGGTTCAGTTGCCCCACTGGCTGTGACCAGCGGCAAAGGGCAGCGCCTCAAGTGGAGAGAGCTGCCGCCAGGTGTGCAACAGAAGAACATGGCTCAAGAAACTAATTACAGCCAAGTGCCTGTGCTTTGTTCCACAGGCTAGAGATTTTATGGAAATCTTCATACAAATGGCATGTATTCAATATGCTATAAGGAACATCTTCAAAGACAGAATAGTAGCAATGGTAGAATAAGCCCACCTGAAATGTGTCAGTAGTTTGTCTGAATCTTTACCAGTTCAGTGCACAGATGGCAGTGTCCCAGACGCTCAGTCATCGTTAGTCCCTACATCTTCATCTATACATTCAAGTCCTGTACCAAATTAGTCACTTTTATCAGAATCTGTAGCATCTTCCCAAGCGGACAGTGCATCTCTGGAGAAAGCAATACTTGAAACAGAAGTTTTGCAAGGCCTCAGAGTAGTGGGCATTGTTTCTCTTGAATGTGATCCTCCATCTTCAGTACCAGATACCACACAACAACCATCTGAAGAGCAAAACAAGTCTCTTGGAAAACAAAAGAAGAGTCGCTGTTTCATACACAAAAAAGAAAGTGGGATTTACTTGGTTTGAATGCCGGTGTGGAAATGTGTACATTGTTAACTCAGATGTATACAATTGCTCTTACAATTACAAAGCTGATGCTGTGAGAAAATTAGAAAAGAAAATCCAGTAGTTGTTGGTGAAAAGATCCAGAAGATTTGAACTCCTACTGGAATACAAAATCCTTTGACAGTCTGCAAACTAAAAATTGACTTGAGCTTTTTTTCCCTAGTCATGGGGAATGCAGAGTAATGTGTTTTGCATAGACCTTTTAATTATGCAGGTCAACTGAAGAATAAATTTTTGTTTTTGTTTTGAAAATGATTCTGAACATTTATTTCCATTGCCGTTTCCGTGGCTGAAAAGATTTAAGTAAACTTTACAAGTATTATCCTTTTAAGATCATTGTAATTTTAGTTGAGTGCAAAGGGCTTTTTATAACAAACATGGAGAAATTTTGGAGAGCTGCGATTTTTCCAGTATTAACCATGCATGTATTAATGTTTAATGTAATAATTTGGCAGTTTATTTTCTCATTGTGTATCCATATATACCTTTTTGCTGCAGTACAATTTCTCTTTTGATAATGTCCCTTTAGACACAACTAGTTATCAGTAATTGAATACATCTTAATCATGATGGATGCCTCTGTTTTTTTCATTGACAAAGGTTAAACATACATTAACATATAGTTTCTTTGTACCCACTATTTATGTCTGAATCATTTGTCACAGGATAATGTGTGCTGATGAGGTTCTAAGTTTATGTGTGTTAATTTTTTTTTTGAGTGAGGTAAGGAAAAATTGTATGCATTTCATTGCTGACTGCAGGTTTCTTTCAGAATAAGTTCATCAGTCTATGTGTATGCAGTGTGAAAAATGATCTGAAGTAACTGCACTATATTTATATTTGTCTGCCAGTCTTTGATTAAATAAAAAGGAAAAATAGAAAAAAGGATGATGTTAATATAGACTTGATGGCCGAGATAAAAATATTCAAGGCATTATATTACTCTGGGCTCAATTCTTTGATGATAAACAAAACACCAATGGTTTACCCCAAATTCAGATTTTTAATATTGAAAAGAACATGTTATATTTGAATTGTTGATTATTTTAACGGACTCATCTCATTTTCAAGAATGAATACTTATGAGTAAATATTTGTTGGTACTTTTCCAATGATTTAACCAGTTAAGGCATTATGGCAGCGTTGAGCTGGTTTTAACTATGGCATTAAATATATAAGAACTATGTTATATAGGAATTTATCTGAAAGATTTCTACGTGAAAATGTCATATGCCTTAGCTATCTAGAACCCTTAAGGAAGGAGTCATTCCTAGAAACTATATTTTTCAGGTACTTTAAAAGCAACAAAATCTAAAATATTTTACTCGCTGCTCTCTACCTGCTTGAATAGAACCTACTGTGTGTAATTTAATCTTTTCTCAATGGCTCATTAAAACACAGAATCCTAAAGCTTAGAAAGACCTTAGAAATCCTATACCTGAATGTGATAGATAAGATGAAAGAAATAGTTGTGTTAAAACTATAAATATGTTACAACTGTGACATATTTATATTTAATTTACAATTTAAAAAAATTAGTTCACATATCCTAATTTATTTGCAACCACCCAGACTGGTAAGCAGAACAAGTCACATGATCCAACATTTTGTGGACTAGGAAATGATGCTCGTAGAGATTATGAGCAATGTCATCTCAATAGTTAGCAGTGGATCTGAGAGTAGAACTCAGATTTTGTATTCTTGTGGGCTGGTATGTTCTGAGTGGGTGGTACAGTGCAGAGTATTAGATTAGGAAACGTTGGGATAAGGTGAAATTTTTTGTTATTTCAGTATGTAATCCCCCAGTCCAGCCACCCTCTGCACTCCAACCCAGTGGACCTCGATTCGTGTGAAATCAATTTCCTATCATTTTATCTTCCAAATAAGTAAGAACCTAACCTCAAAAATGAAGATTTTTAACTCACTTCCTGATTTTTTGGGTAATGATTAAGAACTTTGGCTGTGCAATCTTTCCATATCTTTCAAATGTGGGTGGAGATAATGACAAATTATCTTGCTCATACGGGTTTATTGAGTTTTTGTGGCAAATAATGAATCTCCAAAAATTTGAAAGAAAAATAATAGATCCCTTGAGCAAAATGTTGTTGTTACTAAATTTATGCGAAAAACTGAAAAGGTCATAGCACTGTCTGATGACACAGTTGTGGTCTCCAAAAATCTGTTTAGTATTCAGTCACCTATATTTGGCTATTGGTATCAGTGGGGAAGGACATGCTATGCTTTGTGAGGTTTGTATCACACTTGGGAAAGAATAACTGTTACAGCCAGCCAATAAGAAAGCTTTCCTATATTATTAGGAGAGTTAGCACAATTGGGAGTATCACCCACACCTCACACTCTAGGCTTTTTGTGGTAGTTACAACCCTGCAGAGGAGGATCAGAGCCATTCCTCTGATTGTGCATTAGTGAATTGACGTTTACCCTCCACAAAACCCTTTCCAAAATATCTTACTTCTAAATCCTCACCAGGTAAGAGGGAGTAGTATTTCAGGTGTTTGCCCTCCATCATCTGGCTCTTCTCTTGAATGTGGCTGAACCATTTAGGATATGGAACCTCGAATTGCTCTGAAAGCTGTAAGCCATGATAATAAAGATTGCTTTGATGACTGCTGTCCCAGCCTACTGGCCCAAAATCCTTGAAAGTTTGGTTGGGTTGCAGATAATGGGTTTATATTTCTATATTTGGTGAATGAGAACCCTTTAGAAAATTAGTGGACTTTTTGTTTGTTTGTTGTGTTTTTTTTCTTTCTCCTTGTTCCCTGGCAATGCCAGAAAGGAAGAAACTCTATTCACATCTTTCTTGTGCCCTCTCTCACTTCTGATTTTTCTCTAATCGGATTTCTTACCATTAGACAGGAAGATATATGGGTAAGAAACAGTCAGGTGAACAAATTGCAGTGGACAGCAGTATGGCTTTTTCATTTCCATATTAGACTACTTTACTGTTCAAAATATTTGGAGAAAGGGAGATAATTTTTTATTTCCATTTCAATGTATTTATTTGTGTCCATATGCTGTATACTAGAAAGATTTATGTTCATTTTGGCTAGTAGTATTTTTGTTGTTACTATTTTTCTAGTTTTGAAAAGACACTTTCCCTGGGAAAGATTTTCTTTCTGTTTACTTTTAGGAATAACAATTTCATTGGGATAGTTTTTAACAAGAATTGAAATTGCCTTAATTTTATTACAAGGGTTATTCTTTATAAAATATACTACTAGAACTCATCTTTTGAGAGTTGAGCCTGCTTTTTATTTGTGAGATTCACAGAGTTATTTTCCCTTAATATTAAATACCTTACCTATTGGCAGGTTGGATAAAGCGGTATATATATTTTTTACTTCTCTTGTTTAATTATAATGTCAATTTATTTAAAATATTTTGCATAGTTTAATTTTAATACAAAATAAATAGTACATTTAATATACTATTTTAAATTTTAATTTATATGCTATAGTTATTAAAATATTTTATTTAGTATTGCCTAAAGAAAAAACATTTTCACAGTCACAAAACCTTCCTGTTTATTTTTAAGCTTTAAAGGAGAGGTTTTGTTTTAATATGTAAAAAGAACTGCTTTATCTCAGAAAGAGGAAAAATAAAAACACCCTTTTGTTCCAGAGTGCAGCTTCTGGCTGTAAGACATATGCCAGATGCCTTGCTTGACAAAGAACAGTGAGTGTCCCTATTGATAATTGACCACGTACGGCTACCACCATGCCCTGCTTTACTAGCCATAAATATTTATTTCAGTGAAAGAACCTTTTTTCCCACACATTGACACTAAGCAGATAAGGGCTTTCCTCTTTTTTTTTTTTTTTTTTTTAATTTTCTTCTTTTTGTCTTTAAAGTTGGTGGTTTTTTCTGAACAAATTCAGTAACTGTTTGCATAACATATTTTTTTTTTAGTGAGAACCTATCTCCCTTTAGCACACAAATTATTACCCATTACTAGGGATTAAGTCGCTTAAAGAAATCCTGCAGCTTGGAAGCACTGAAATTGTATTGAAAATTGAAAGCATGCAAATTCTACACATACCCAATATTTATTCCAATTTTCAGAGTATCTTCTTTTATTTTTAGATGAATCTACGTTCTGTATTTACTGTAGAACAACAAAGGATTTTACAGCGTTATTATGAAAATGGAATGACAAATCAAAGTAAAAATTGCTTTCAGCTCATATTACAGTGTGCGCAGGAGACTAAGCTGGACTTCAGTGTAGTCAGGGTAAGTATTGAGGTCTTCCACTCTCAAATTTATAGCATTTTATTACAAGTGATATTGCTTAATATAAGAAAAAATATTCAGGGGATGCACTAACTTTATAAACAACTTAATTTCCCTGGTATAACAATACTAATTTTTAAAAGATAGAGCTAATATTTTAGTATGTATTTATTTGCTTCTAGAAATTTCTTGATAACCCTAAGACCTTTACAATGTAAACATATCTTAAAAAACTCTAGCCCTTTGAACTAAATGATAACAGTAAAACAGACGTTTACTGAGGGTCTATTGTGTGCCTAGCAGATTTTCTTGTTGTATTTTAGTTTTTCATCAAGCATTTATGACTTCAGTATTTTTATCTTTTTAGGAAAGCATAACTTTTTTTTAATACCTCATCTTCCTTCTAAGGAAAATTCATGCATTTAAATGGGTTATCAAGTAAGGCACAAGAAATCCAAAGGAGGGAAATTTTCCTTTTTCCCAACCCTAGTCATTCAGCTACAAAAATCAGAGCTGCTACTCGTTTGTGAAAGGCAATGAGAAGGTGATAGAAAGAAGGCAAGAGGTAAATCTAACAGAACTAGTCACAGATTTTACTGAGTACATAGGTTCTTTCACGTTTGTTTGAGCACGCTCCAAATTCTCCTGGGGTGAAACCATAGTGATTCAAAGATTAGCAGCTTTCCCATCCTTGGCATTTATTAGCTAATTTGGGAAAGAAAAAGGACGTTTGTTTTTAAGTTTATTTTTCTGCTGGACTTTCCTTCAAAGACTCTAAAGATAAAAAATTCTTGATAAGCAGAATTCTTTGGAGAATGTCCTTCTTAATGACTAAAGGATATATATTCACCTTCAAATAAGGACTTATGTCACCAAGTCTAGGACAAAAATATCTAGAATGTCTGTTTCTTATTTGCTGAACTCAACCATCATACTCAGAAATGTTCCCTATTGATAGTTCTAAATGCCCTATTTGAAATACCTTTACTAAACCTCACAGAAAAATGTTTAATGCCTTAGAAAAAGTAATGTCAAAATGTTTATTTCAAGGTGATGAGATTGCATTTTATAAGTACAAGCTCATTTTGATTTTTTTTTTCTTGCAATAATTTCCTTCTATTTTACCATTACTTTTAAGTGAAAAGCCTTCTCAGGCAGCTGTATTGTAGACTGTTATCTTTCATATTTCCAATTTGTTATTGCATTCTTACTCCAATTACTTGCTTGTTTGTGCTCTAAAATTGAGGGTGTTGAAATACAGAGATTTATACTTATGCTCCAAATGGGGTGAAATCTAAAATAAACAATGGGAATGAAGGAAATAAATTCCTGTAATATAAGATTATAAGTAAAATGTTATGTAAATTGTAAGCAATTGTGTAAACTAAATTCATTCCTTCCATTCCAGAAGAGTCTAACTTGTACAGAAATTCCGTCCTCCTAACCTAAACTCCAACACAATCTTGTGGCTTTTCCAGTCAGAGAAGGGAGTTGTTTATCATCTCATCACTTTGTAATCCCCCCTCCCATGATTTCATAGATATATATGTTCTACTTGAAAGAGACCTTTCTTTATTATTTTAAATATAGTATCCATTGGTTTTTTTCTTAAAAGAAATCAAATCTCACTGTAGTAAGAACTTGATCCCAACGTTAAGAGAACTTTAAAGGGTTAAAACATCCAAGCATGAATAAATACAGGGGGGTTAAGGAGCAGGACAACAAACAAGGAGGCATAGAAAAGAAAAAGAGGTTTAGAGACAGTGAGTTTCTAAGAGAGAGCTGAAAAAGAATTTTATGGTCACCAAGGATTGGTAATCCAAATGTCTTTCCTTTCATTTTTTTTTCTAAGTAGTATTGCTTTGTTTGTTCTTAACCCCAAATTCTTATCACATCAGTTTTGTTTGACCTAGTTTTCCCTCTCACCAATGAGGCATTTGTAATGAGAATAATTTATATCTGATAAGCATTGGTAAATTTTGGATCCTGCAACTGAACAGCTTTTAGTAAAGCTTAATTCAGTTATTGGGTACCCTTGACAATTAACTTTCTTTATTTTCAAAATTTTTAATGTAGGTATTTCTTAAGCATATACTTTCCTACTTTTCTTCAACAGAGAACATTGAAAATATTTGAAAACTTACTTTTTGACTCAGAGCTTTAATTATTGACATCAATTATTGTATTGTGCTATAATGTAACAATGCTCACAGCTTGGTATAATATATGGGGTTATTTTCCCTTTTACTAAAGAATCCCAGACTGCTATTTCACAACTTCTCACATCTGTTTTGTTATGAGTTTCCTTTCTTGTAACTTGTCCTAAAAAAAGCAGTCACTTTTTTTATTGTTGTTTCTGTCAGGGTGCCCGTCTACAGAGACTTCTATCTCAAATATTCCCTTCTATTTTGTTATTTCTAATCTGTTATAGATTTAGAAACCAGATTTATTAAAATTATGCATACAATCAGTTAATCATTTATACAATGAGAGAAAGTGAGATTTAAATCAAGGTTGTCCTACTATTAAACTACATGGATCTTGTGACATCTTTGTTGGCTGTGTTCTGGATAAGTGAAGTTGTTTGATAGCGAGTTTCGTATTCATATGCATTTGATATTATTCTACTACATTTTACATTTGATGGGTGTGTAATATAAATATCTAGTAACCTAGTATTGAATAAGCCATAAATTTGTAATGCACTAAGATAACTCTTATTCTTCCTGAGTTAAGGTAAGTATTGTGTGATGAGAGCACAGTAGGTTGTTCATTTGTTTGTTGTTTGTTTTAGAAATATGGCTCAAAGTGGCCCTCTAGATGTAGTAATTCTTGAGTTCAAATTTTACCAATTAAGTATGCTTTCCCATTAAAAGCTTTTTTTTTAATGTAATGCTTATATTTTTTGGAAAATTATGAACAAATTCATCATGCTTGCCGTATGTGCTTTTCTTACTTGAAAAGTCATAACATGGCAACTTATTTTGAATATTTGTAAAATTCTCCTTTTTGGGCAATAAACTGAAATTTCATTTATCCAAAGACATGTATTTTTAAATATTCGTCAAGTATATACTTTAAAATATTTTAGTTTTTCTTCCTTGCCTCCTTTCCCTGTGACATTTATATTCATATGTCCCTCAGCTAGTACTTCTCACTTCTGCTTTTAGTGAAAGTAAATGAGAGTGAGTTTTAAATTCCCGCAACCCCATGTGAATCAACATGGAGCATCTTGGTTTTTGGAATTTTTTTTTCATGGGAGAAATACTAATTAGAAAAGTAAATGACCAACAGGGATGACTATTTCAGGAGCTTCTCGCCACTACTTGTGGTGTAGTGGAAGGAGAATGTGCTTTGAGGTCAGATAGATTTTACTTTGAATCCTTGCTCTGCCACTTGCTGGCAGGATAAGCTTCCACAAGCTACCTAATCTTTCTGAACTTCAGTTTCTTCATTTATATAATTAGGAAAATAACACTGACCAAAGAAGCTAGTATATGTGAAGAACACATAATTGGTATTCAATACATGTTAGCTTTTATTTATAGTATTACAGCATCATTAATTCCGTATATAGTATAAATAAACATTTAAAATTGGGTAATTTATGTGCTCTTCAGAAACATATAATACAAAAGTTAACCAAATACATCTTGCCATGTGTGTGCAAGGCTAGTTCATTTAATTTTTTGTTTGTGTTTTTATCTTAATATATTCATGTATTTTGGTAGTTTATAGTATGGCATGCATTTTGAAATAATTACCACATTTTTACACACATAATGCACACCTTCTACATTTGTTTTTCAACTATTCCCTCCCCCTGTGAGGTATTTTCATAAGCACATTATGCTATTTTTTTACAGCAACATGTAACAAAAATGGCATAATGGTGCTGACGGAAATACGTAATGGGGGGAAGGAGCAGTTGGCTAATAACCATAGAAGGCACACGTCATTTGTGTAAAAATACGGTATAAAGTTTGATAATCACATTATGTAATCTAATATGTTCTCTTGCCTGTTTCAAGAAGAATCGTGATTCAGCATAATAATACTAATATAATTATAATAAATTACTTATATAAAAATACAATTTTTTAAATCAAATCCTGAATGCCAAACACTGGTATTGTTTTTATTGGTAACAGTTTTTCTGTTTATAGAAGTAACACATATTCACTATATATAATTTGGCAAGCAGAGAAAAGTGTAAAGAAAGAAATAACTGCTATTAAATTAATGACTAGCTGGGGAAAATATTTGCAACTTGCGATAACTTGCTACTATCTTTAGTAGGAAAATTGCTCATACAAATCAATTTTAAAAGACAAACACACCAATATAAAAGTGGGTAACGTTAATGGACAGGCAATTCTATCAGAGTAATATAGTAGCCATAGAATTGTAAATCAAAATAGCAATTATATACCATTTATTAGAATCTGGACTAGTAAAAACTTCAAGAAAAGATAATGCAAAGTGTTGGTGAGGGTGTGAGGAAACCAGAACTCTCATACACTGAAGGACACTTTGAAAATATGTTTTCAAAAGTCCAACAATTTCTCTTCTAAGATTGCATTATAATGCAATGACAGCACAAAGATGCATGTACAAAGATGTGTATTGCAGTGTGGTTTCTAGTAATGAATTCTAAATAATCTAAATATCTAACAATATAAAATTAACTAAGTTATGGTATATCCGTACAACAAAAGTCATTAAACATGAATATTTCAGATGTATATTTGTTTAACAATACTATGAGCATTTTCCAATGTCATTAAAAATCCTATCTTTACTATGCTTCCTATTTTTCACTAATACAAATAATTATCTAATGAACATCATTGAACATAAATTTTGTCTGCATCTTTGATTATTTTTTAGGACAAATTCCCAGAAGTGGATTTACTAGGTCAAAGGATATAAATATTTTTAGGGTTCTTGCTAAATATTGATTGACTGGATTCTGAGAAGGAGAGTAGCCTGTAGATATTTATTGTGAGTCTATACATACTAGAACCCTTGATCATCTTTGACCTTATATTTTAGTTAGTTTTTCTTTTTTCCTTTGTATAGGTCTTGTTTCTATGACAAAGAAGAATATAATTTATTGTATACCCATTAGTTTTTTTGGTCCATTGCTAAGATTTTTTATTTTCATAATATCATTTTTTTTTGTGCTTCCAGACGTGGGTTGGCAATAAGAGAAGAAAAATGAGTAGTAAGAATTCTGAATCAGGAGCAGCAACACCAGGAACTGTTTCCGGTACTTCTTTGGCAGTTCCAGATGTTACAGTCAGAAATGTGGTTAATATTGCTCGACCCTCAAACCAACAGTCTTCTTGGACATCTGGCAATAATGATGTCATTGTAACTGGTATATACAGTCCAGCCAGTTCATCAAGTAGGCAAGGGACAACCAAACATACAAATACACATATTACAGAAGCACATAAAATCCCTATTCAGAAAACCACCAGTAAAAATGATACTGAGTTTCAGTTGCACATTCCTCTTCAAAGACAAGTAGCACACTGTAAAAATGCCTCCCTGCTCCTAGGAGAAAAAACAATTATTTTGTCGAGACAGACAAGTGTGCTAAATTCTGGAAACTCAACATACAATCCCTCGAAGAAAAACTATGGAAGCTCTTCAGTGCAATCTTCTGAAATGATGGTACCCCAAAAACCATCTGTGTGCCACCGACCTTGCAAAATTGAACCAATTGGGATTCAAAGATCATATAAGCCTGAACACACTGGTCTGACTTCACATAACTCATATGGGCAAAAACCAACTATTAGAGACCCTTACTGTAGGACACAAAACTTAGAAATCCGTGAAGTATTTTCATTGGCAGTTAGTGATTACCCTCAGAGAATTCTGGGAGGAAATACCCCACAGAAGCCTAGCTCAGCCGAAGGAACTTGTTTGTCTATTGCAATGGAGACTGGAAATGCTGATGATGAGTATGCCAGAGAGGAAGAGTTGGCATCAATGGGAGCACAGATACCAAGCTACTCAAGGTTTTATGAAAGTGGCAGTTCCCTTCGAGTTGAGAACCAAAGTACAACTTTGTCTGGACCAGGAAGAAATATGTCAAATTCACAAATGGTGAATATTAGAGACTTGTCAGACAATGTACTGTATCAAAACAGAGACTACCACTTGGCACAACGGACCTCATTACATACAGCATCTAGTACAATGTACAGTAATGCAAATCTATCACGGAGTAATTTTTCCCCACATTTTGCAACATCAAACCAATTGAGATTATCACAAAACCAAAACAATTACCAGGTAATGTGCAAGTTTATAAAGATTTTTAAAAATAATGTTTGGTTTAAAAAGCTGTGCTGTATTCAGTCTGACTTGGAATCTTGGTCATTTAACTCATATTTTGAAGTAATCTGTGGTTTTTGCTTCAAAGTGATGGTTTGGGGTCCACTCTTTGAAGAATCTTGTGCTTTCTTTGTCTTGTTTTAAAATGATGTTTTTTCTCACCGAATATAGTCATTTTAACAACATGGCAGCTTTCCTCTGACATTTAAAATTATTTTGTTCAGGAAATGGTAGCCTTATGGGAAGCATGACATTTCCCATTATTAAAATAGGATTGAATTGGCTAGGCTCATTCTCTTGAACATAGATTATTCTTGTAATTGTTTTTACTAGCGGTTTTGGGGATATGCCAGTAGACGAGTCATGCCTTCCTGGAGTACATAGCCAAGCAAGTCAATCATTTCTGTAGGTGCTGATGACTGAGAAATCGGTGCCTGCAATAACTCAGCCAATTGCTTTTTTTTACTGTACTTTAACTGAAAGTTTATAGTTCAAGTCAGTTTCTCATACAAAAATTTAAACACTCATTGCTACATGACCCTAGCTGCTCTCACTATAATGTGACAGCACATTCCTTCTTTCCACCCGGGATATCCCATGTCTATTCAACCAGCTCCTGTCCCTTTTTGCCGTCTCATCTCACCTCTGGACAGGAGCTGCCCTTTTAGTCTCATGTATCTACCTGAGCTAAGAAACACTATCTTCACGAGTATCATTTTATGTCCCATAGTTCAGTCTAATCTTTGTCTGAAGAGTCGGATTCAGGAATGGTTTCAGTCCTGGAATAACAGAGTGTCTGGGGGCCATGTCTTCCAGAGTCCCTCCAGTCTCAGTCAGACCATTATGTCTGGTCTTTTTACTAGAATTTGAGTTCTGCATCCCACTTTTCTCCTGCTCCGTTAAGGACTCTCTGTTGTGTTCACTGTCAGGGCAGTCATTGGTGGTAGCTGGGAACCATCTAGTTCTTCTGATCTCAGGCTGATGGAGTCTCTGGTTTATGTGACACTTTCTGTCTCTTGGGATAATATTTTCCTTGAATCTTTGGTGTTCTTCATTCTCCTTTGCTCCAGGTGGGTTGGGACCAATTGATGTATCCTAGATGGTTGATCGCTAGCTTTTAAGAACCCAGACACCACTCACCAAAGTGGGATGCGGAAATTTTCTTAATAAACTTTGTTATGCCAATTGAGATGTCCCTGAAACCAAGGTCTCCAGACCCCCGCCCCTGCTACTCTGTCCTTCAAAGTGTTTGGTTGTATTCAGGAAATTTCTTAGCTTTTGGTTTAGTCTAGTTGCACTGACTTCTCCTGTATTGTGTGTTGTCCTTCCCTTCACCTAAGATAATTCTTATCTACTAACTAGTTAGAGAATACCCATCTCCCTCACTTCCCACCCTCGTAACCATCAAACAATGTTTTCTTCTCTATTTAAACCTTTTCTTGAGTTCTTATAATAGTAGTCTTATACAATATTTGTCCTTTTGTGACTGATTAAATTCACACAGCATAATGCCTTCCAGATTCATCCATGTTATGAGATGTTTCACAGATTCATCCTTGTTCTTTATCGTTACATAGTATTCCATTGTATGAATATACAATAAATTGTTTATCCAATAGTCCGTTGATGGGCGCCTAACTTGTTTCCACCTTTTTCCTACCATGAACAGCGCTGCAGTGAACACGGGTGTGCATATATCTATTCGTGTGACGGCTCTTATTTTTCTACGATATGTTCCGAAGACTGAGATTACTGGATCCTATGGTACTTATACTTCTAGCTTTTTAAGGAAGCACTACATCAATTTCCAAAGTGGTTGTACCATTTTACATTCCCACCAGCAGTGTATAAGTGTTCCAGTCTCTCCACAGCCTCTCCAACATTTATTATTTTGTGTTTTTTGGATTAATACCAGCCTTGTTGGTGTGAGATGGTATCTTGTTGTAGTTTTGATTTGCGTTTCTCTAATGGCTAATGATCATGAGCATTTCCTCATGTATGTGGTAGCCGCCTGAATGTCTTGTTTGGTAAAGTGTCTGTCCATATCCTTTGGCCATTTTTTAATTGGGTTATTTGTATTTTTGTTGTTGAGGTTTTGCAGTATCTTGTAGATTTTAGAGATTAAACACTGATCAGATTTGTCATAGCCAAAAATTCTTTCCCAGTCTGTAGTTTGTCTTTTGACTCTTTTGGTGAAGTCTTTTGATGAGCATAAGTGTTTGATTTTAAGGAGCTCCCAGTTATCTAGTTTCTCTTCTGGTGTTTGTGTGTTGTTACTTATGGTTTGTATTCTGTTTATGCAATGTTTGAGGGCTCCTGGCATTGTCCCTATTTTTTCTTCCATGATTTTTATCGTTTAGATTTTATATTTAGGTCTTTGATCCATATTGAGTTAGTTTTTGTGCACGGTGTGAGGTATGGGCCTTGTTTCATATTTTTGCAGGTGGATATCCAGTTATGCCAACATCATTTGTTAAAGAAACTGTCTTTTCCCCCAATTAACGGACTTTGGGCCTTTGTCAAATATAAGCTGCTCGTAGGTGGATGAATTTACATCTGGATTCTCAATTCTCTTCCATTGGTCTATGTATCCGTTCTTGTACCATTTACCAGGCTGTTTTGACTACCATGGTGGTATGATAGGTTCTAAAATCAGGTAGTGTGAGGCCTGCCACTTTGTTCTTCTCTTGAGTAATGCTTTATTTATCCGGGGAGTCTTCCCTTTCCATATGAATTTGGTGATTTGTTTCTCCATCTCATTAAAAAATGCCCTTGGAATTTGGATCGGGATGCATCATATCTGTAGATTGCTTTGGGTAGAATTGACTTTTTCACAATGTTGAGTCTCCCTATTCATGAGTAATGTGTATGGTTCCACTTATGCAGGTCTCTTTTTGTTTCTTCCAGTAGTGTCTTGTAGTTTTCATTGTATAGGTCTTTTATGTCTCTGGTTAGATTTATTCCTAAGTATTTTATCCTCTTGGGGACTATTGTAAATGATATTGATTTGATGATTTCCTCTTCAAAATTCTCTTTGCTGGTGTAGAGGAATCCAACTGATGTTTGGGTGTTTATCTTGTATCCTGATACTTTGCTGAAATCTTCTATTAGTTTGAGTACTTTTCTTGGGGATTCTTGGGGTTTTCTGTGTATAAGATCATATCATCTGCAAATAGAGATACTTTTACTTCTTCCTTACCAATTTGGATTGCCTTTATTTCTTTTTCTAGCCTAATTGCTCTGGTTAGCACCTCCAGCACAATGTTGAATAAGAGTGGTGATAAAGGATATCCTTGTCTGGTTCCCGTTCTCAAGGGGAATGCTTTCAGACTCTCTCCATTTAGGGTTTGATGTTGGCTTTGTATAAATGCTCTTAATTATATTGAGGAATTGCTGAGAGTTTTTATCATGAATGGGTGTTGGACTTTATCAGATGCCTTTTCGGTATCAATTGATACGATCATGTGGTTCTTGTCTTTTGTTTTATTTATGTGATGGATAAAATTGGTTGTTTTTCTAATGTTGAATCATCCCTGCATACCTGGTATAAATCCTACTTGATCATGGTGAATTACTTTTTTGATATGTTGTTGAAATCTATTGGCTAGAATTTTGTTGAGGATTTTTGCATCCACGTTCGTGAGGCATATTGGTCTGTAATTTTCTTTTTTTGTGGTGTCTTTACCTGGTTTTGGTATCAGGGTTATGCTGGCTTCGTAGAATGAGTTTCGGAGTATTCCATCATTTTCTATGCTTTGAAATACCTTTAGTAGTAATGGTGTTAACTCTCCTCTGAAAGTTTGGTAGACTTCGCCATTTAAATTGTCAGGGCCAGGGCCTTTTTTTTTTGTTGTTGTTGGGAGATTTTTAATTACCTTTTCAATCTCTTCTTTTGTTATAGGTTTTTTTTTCAGTTGTTCTAACTCTGTTTGTGTTAGTTTAGGTAGGTAGTGTGTTTCTAGAAATTTCTCCATTTCCTCTAGGTTTTGAAATTTGTTAGAAGAGAATTTTTCATAGTATTGTATTATGATTCTTTTAATTTCAGTTGGATCTGTTGTGATATCGTCTACCTCGTTTCTTATTCCGGTTATTTGCTTCCTCTCCTGTTTTTCTTTTGTCAGTTTGACCAATGGTGTATTGATATTTTTTGTTGTTGTTGTTCTTTTCAAACAACCAGCTTTTGGTCTTGTTAACTCTTTCAATTATTTTTCTATTTTCTGTTTCATTTAATTCTCTAATTTTTATTATTTGTTTTTTTTCTGGTGCCCAAGGGCTTCTTTTGCTGCTCTCTTTCTAGTTATTTGAGTTGTAGAGTTAATGTCTTAATTTTGGCCCTTTCTTCTTTTTGGATGTGTGAATGTATTTCTATAAATTGACCTCTGAGCATTGCTTTTGCTGTGTCAAAGTTCTGGTAGGAAGTGTTTTCATTCTCATTTGATTCTGTGAATGTCTTTATTCCGTCCTTAATTTCTTCAATAACCCGGTAGTTTTTGAGCAAGGTGTTGTTCAGTTTCCATATGTTTAATTTTTTTTCCTTGTTTTTTCTGTTATTGATTTCCACTTTTGTGGCTTCATGGTCAGAAAAGGTACTTTGTATTATTTCAGTGCTTTGGATTTTGTTAAGGCTTGCTTTTTGGTCTAATATGTGGTCTATTGTGGAGAATGTTCCATGTTCATTGGAAAAGAAAATATACTGTCTGCTGTTAGGTGGAATGTTCTGCATATGTCTATGAGGTCGAGTTGGTTGACTGTGGCATTTAAATCTTCTGTGTCTTCACTGAGCTTCTTTTGAATGTTCTGTCATTCACTGAAAGTGGTGAGTTAAAGTCTCCTATTATTATTGTGGAGCTGTCTATCTCTCTTTCCAATGCTGTTAGAGTTTGTTTTATGTATCTTTGAGCCCTGTCATTGGGTGGGTAAATATTTATTATGATTATGGCCTCCTGGTTTATTGACCCGTTAATCATTATATAGTGTCCTTCCTCATCCTTTGTGGTGGCTTTTACTTTAAAGTCTATTCTGTCAGAGATTAGTATTGCCACTCCTGCTCTTTTTTATTTTATTTTTTGTTGTACTTCAGGTGAAGGTTTACACAACAAATAGTTTCTCATTAAACAGTAGTACACATATTGTTTTATGACATTGGTTAACAACCCCACAACATGTCAACCCTCTCGCTTCTCGACCTTTTTTTTTTTTTTGGTGAAAATATACATAGCAAAAGATACACCATTTCAAAAATTTCTACATGTACAGTTCAGTGACATTGACTACGCTCTTACAATTGTGCTGTTATTCTCACTTTAGATGAAGGTTTACAGAACAAAACAGTTTCTCATTAAACAGTACACATGTTGTCCTATGACAATGGGTAACAACGTCACTACACTTCAACATTGTCCTTACTCAACCTTGGGTTCCCTATCACTGGCTTTCCTGTCCCCTTCGGCCTTCTAGCCCTTGTCCCTGCACTGCTGTGCCTCTTTAGTCCCATTTTGCTTTATGGGGCTGTCCAATCCCTGGCTGAAAGGTGAACCCTCAGAAGTGACTTCACCACTGAGTTAAAGGGTGTCTGGGGGCCGTAATCTTCGGGTTTCTCCAGTCTCCTTTAGGCCAATAAATCTGCTATTTTTGTGTGTGTTAGAATTTTGTTCTACATCCTTACCCAGCTCTGTCCAGAACCCTCTGTTGTGATCCCGGTCTCAGCAGTCAGTGGTCATAGCCAGGCACCATCTAGCTGGACTCAGTCTGGTGGAGACCTTGGTAGCTGTAGTCCATTAGTCCATTGGACTAATCTTTTCCTTGTATCCTATTCTCTTCATTCTCACTTGCTCCTGAAGGGATGAAACCAGTGGAGTGTCTTAGACGGCTGCTCACAGGCTTTGAATATCCCAGATGCTACTCCCCACTGTAGAATGTAGAACATTGCCTTATAAACTGTTATGCCAACTGAGCTAGATGTTCCCCAAGACCATGGTCCCCACAGCCCTCCGCACAGCAATTCAGTCCCTCAGGGAGTTTGGATGTGTCTATGGAGCTTCCATGACATTTTCTTCTACAAGTTGTGCTGGTTTTTCCAGTATTGTGTACTGTCTCACCCTTCACCACAGATATCACTTATCTATTGCCTACTTAGTATCCCCCCCGCAATCCCTTCCATCACTGGTAACCAACAAAGATAGTTACTGTTTGTGCGTAAACTTTTTCACGGGTTTTTACAATAGAGGTCTCATACGATATTTGTCCTTTTGTGATTGACTTATTTCCCTCAGCATAATGTCCTCCAGTTTCATCCACGTTATGAGATGCTTCACAGATGCGTCATTGTTCTTTATCGTTGCATACTACTCCATTGTGCGCATGTAGCATAGTTTGTTTATCCATTCATCTGTTGATGCGCACCTAGGTTGTTTCCATCGTTTTGCTATTGTGAACAATGCTGCCATGAACATGGGTGTGCATATGTCTATTCGAGTGACGACTCTTATTTCTCTAGGATATATTCCTAGGAGTGGGATTGCTGGATCGTATGGTATTTCTATTTCTAGCTTTCTGAGGAAGCGCCATATCATTTTGCAAAATGGTTGTATCATTTTGCATTCCCACCAGCAGTGCATAAGAGTTCCAATCTCCCCGCAGCCCCTCCAACATTTGTTGTTTCCAGTGTTTTTGATTCGTGTCAGTAATGCTGGGATGAGATGTATCTCATTGTGGTTTTAATTTGCATTTCTCTAATGGTTAGTGATGGCGAGCATTTCCTCATATGTCTGTTGTCCGCTTGAGTGTCTTCTTTGGTGAAGTGTCTGTTCATTTCCTTGGCCCATTTTTTAATAAGATTATTTGTCTTTTTGTTGTAGAAGTGCTGGGTTTTCTTGTAGATTATGGAGATTAGACCTTTGTCTTACTTGTGCTGTCCAAAAATTTATTCCCAGTCTGTAGGTTCTCTTTTTACTCTTTTGGTGAAGTCTTTTGAGGAGCATAGGTGTTTGATTTTTAGAAGCTCCCAATTAAGTAGCTTATCTTCTGGGGTTTGTGTGTTGATGGTTATGGTTCGTATCCTGTTAATGCTGTGTATTAGGGCCTGTAGCGTTGGTCCTATTTTTTATTCTATGAACTTTAAAGTTTTTGGCTTTATATTTAGGTTTTTGATCCATTTTGAATTAGTTTTTGTATATGGTGTGAGGTATGGGCCCTGTTTCATTTTTTTTTTGCAGATGGATATCCAGTTTTGCCAGCACCATTTGTTGAAAAGACTGTCTTTTCCCCATTTCATGGAATTTGGGCCCTTGTCAAAGATCAGGTGACCATAGATGGATGGATTTACATCTGGGTTCTCAATTCGGTTCCATTGGTCAATGTATCTGACTTTGTATCAGTACCAGGCTGTTTTGACTACTGTAGCTGTATAGTAGGTTCTGAAGTCAGGCACTGGGAGTATTCCAACTTTATTATTCTTGTTTAGTAGTGCTTTACTTATTTGGGGCTTTTTCCCTTTCCATATAAAGTCAATGATTCGTTTTTCTATCTCTTTGAAGAATGTTGTTGGTGTTTGGATTTGAATTGTGTTGTATTTCTAAATTGCTTTGGGTAGAATTGCCATTTACACAATGTTGAGTCTACCTATCCATGAGCATGGTATGTTTTTCCATTTATGTAGATCCCTTTGAGGTTCTTGCAGTAGTGTTTTGTAGTTTTCTTTGCATATGTCCTTTACATCCCTGGTTAGATTTATTCCAAAGTATTTTATTTTTTTAGGGGCTATTATAAATGGTATTGTTTTCCTGATTTCCGTTTCAGCGTTCTCTTTTTTGGTGTATAGGAATCCAACTGATTTTTGTATGCTTATCTTGTATCCTGCTCCTCTGCTGAATCTTTTTATTAGTTGCAGTAGATTTCTCATGGAGTCTTCAGGGTTTTCTATGTATAGTATCATATCATCCACAAACAAGGACAGTTTAATTTCTTCATTACCAATTTTGATGCCCTTTATTTCTTTTTCTTGCCTTATTGCTCTAGCTAAAACTTCCAGCACAATGTTAAATAGGAGTGGTGATAAAGGGCATCCTTGTCTTGTTCCTGTT
>NW_004443996.1:5080346-5143420 GCF_000243295.1 Trichechus manatus latirostris
ATGAATTTGTCTGCCTTTTCCATGAATTTGTCTATTTTTTCCTCATTTTTGTCTGCTTTTTGCTTCAACTCTTGGATAATTCTGAGTATTGGAGATTTGAATTCCCTATCTGGTAGTTCTAGTGCATTTTCTTCTACTGAAAAGTCATCTGGTGTTTTATTTTGGACGCCTACTGCAACCATCCAGTCCTGTTTTTGTAAATGTTTTGTTATTGTATGCTGTCTTCAGGGCATTCAGTAGTTATTTTTCTCATTTATTGATTGCAGATTTGTTTGTTTAGTCCTTTTTTTTTAATTTGACTATGTCTGAGCAGGCAGGTAGTGTGTTCTTTGTTGTTTGCTCCTCTGTGGGCATGATACTTTTCTCCTCCTTCTCCAGTTGGCAGGGTCAGTCGCTCAGCTACAGTATAGCAGGGCAGGTCTAGTTGAAGAGGAGTTGCTGGGATGGGTTGTTTGTGGAACTTACTACAGCCACCAGGGCAAGACAGTAATCAGTCCCGGGCAGGTTCCAGCAGGCTGTGCCTGTGCTGCTTGGTGGTGTGATGTTAAGCACAGGGTGTAGGTAGACAGGATGGAGGGGGAAGATTGTTATGTGTGGAGCTAAGATGGATATGGGAGAGAGGAGAGAGGAACAGGAGCCAAAAACATACAAAGAAACAAAAAAGAGTGCTAGGGGAGCTTGCCTTTGGGGTAGAGAGTTGAGAGACTCTGAAATGGAGAAAAACAAAAAGGGGAAGAAGAAGAAAAAAAGAAGTGAATGAATAAATAAGAATTAGAAAGAATAGCTAAGCTCCCAGGGATCCCAGCAGTGTGGCTGCGAGGTCTGTGGAAGTTGTTCCCAGGTTTTGCAGTACAGCCTGGCTAGAAGGTGTAGAGGTATTCAGCTCAAGGTATTCAGGGAACAGGAAGGCAAGGAAAGTATAGAGAGACGAGAAAATGAGTAATGAAGAAAGACAGAAAGGGAAAAAGAGGGAAAAGAAAACAAAACAATTTTTTTAACAAAGAACAAGAAAATCCCCCAAAAAACCAGAGAAAAAATAACAAGAAAAAAGAAATGCGCTCAGGGATCCCTCTATGTGTCTGCACAAGCTTAAGAGGCAGGTCCCAAGCAGTGTAGCACTGCCCGGACAGAATGGGCTCCCAACTCAAGAAAAGGAAAAGAAAACAATTCAAAACAAACAAGCAAACAAAAGCCCCGGGATCCCACCAGCGTGGTATCCCAGACCGGGAAGCAGTTCCACACTCAAATGGAGCTCTGCAGCCCCTTAGGAAGAAGCAGATATGGTGAACTGATCCAGGTATTTGAGCAAAAGGAGAGGGAGGTGGTGAGAGGTAAGGAAAAAATAAAAAGAAGAGGAAAAAAGCAACACCAGCAGCCAATAAATAGCACTCAGTGAGCCGGCCAGTGCGGGCGGGTGGAATCCAAGCAGCCAGTGCTTCCCGGCCAAGAGACTGTGGCTGCAGGAAGCAGAGGAGGCCAAGTGAGGGTGAAGAAGGGTGGGGGGTGGGAAAGCGTGTATCACCAGTTACTGGTTGTTTTGTCTCCTGCTGGAAGCTCCATGAAGCTGCTTTCCTGTACCCCCTATTTGCTGGTGTCTGATAGGAGTCCAAGATGGCAGATCCATGCTGCGTTAGCTTACTGGGGACCTCTGCATGAATCTCTCCTCACTCTACATTCTCTGTCAGTTTTCTCACTCCATTTGGTGCTTGGCTGAGTTCTTTATCTCTTCATTTGATGTTTTAGGGTTTCGGGATTACTGTTTTCTCTGTTTGGCTTAGTTTTTTGGGTCTTTGCTGTGGAGGGACTACATGGTGCTTCTGCCTAGAGCACCATTTTGCCAGAAGTCTCTCCTGCTCTTTTTTGTGTATTGTTTGCTTGATATATTTTTTTCCATCCTTTGAGTTTTAATTTGTTTGTGTCTTTAAGTCTAAGGTGTGTGTCTTGTAGGCATCATAGACACATCATGTTTTTTTATCCGTTCTGCCCCTTTCTGTCTATTTATTAGTGCATTTAGTCCATTTACATTCAGTGTAATTATTGATAGGTATGTGTTTAGTGCAGTCATTTTCATGTCTTTGTGTGTGTGTGTTGTTGACAGAGTTTTGTTCCACTTAATTTTCTGTACTGAGTCATTTCTATTTATTTTCTTTTCATCTTTTTCATTGTTGTTGATTTTGTATTTGCTGAGTATGTTTTTCTTTTTTTTTATTTTGATGTGTAGGATTGTTCATTTCTTTGGGGTTACCTTAATATTTACTGCTATTTTTCTAAGTTTAAACCACTCTTTTATTTCTTTATATTGCCTTGACTTCCTCTCCATATAAAAGATCCATAACTACATTTTTTATTCCCTCTTTTTTGTTTTAATGTTGTCATCTTTTATATATTGACGTCTCTGTTTCCCTATTTTCAGTGTTTAACTTTGATTTATTTTTGTGTCTTCCTTATCTGGGTTGATATCTGGTTGCTCTGTCCTGTGTTCTAGTCTTGGGTTGTTATCTGATGTTATTGATTTTCTAACTGGAGGACTCCCTTTAGGATTTCTTATAATTTTTGTTTGGTTTTTGCAAATTCCCTAAACTTCCGTTTACCTGGAAATTCCCTAATTTTGCCATCATATTTGAGAGACAGTTTTGCTGGATATATAAGTCTTGGCTGGCAATTCTTTTCCTTCAAGGCTTTATATATGTCATCCCATTACCTTCTTGCCTGCATGGTTTCTGCTGAGTAGTCCGAACTTAGTCTTATTGACTCTCCTTTGTAGATGAATTTTCATTTATCTGTAGCCACTCTTAAAATTTTCTCTTTATCTTTTGTTTTGCTAAGTTTGATTATAATATGTCTTGGTGACTTTCTTTTGGGCTCTACCTCATGTGGGGTTCAATGAGCATCTTGGATAGATATTTTTTTCATCTTTCATGATATCATGGATGTTTTCTGCCAACAAATCTTCAACAATTTTCTCTGTATTTTCTGTTATCCACCCTTGTTCTAGTACTCCAAACACTTGTAGGCTATTCCTCTTGTTAGAGTCCCACATAATTCTTAGGGTTTCTTCATTTTTTAAAATTCTTTTATGTGATTTTTCCTCAAATAATTTGGTGTCAAGTGCCTTATCTTCATTCTCACTAATTCTAACTTCCATTGCCTCAATTCTGCTCCTATAACTTTCTATTTATTTGTCTAATTCTGAAATTTTATTTTTAATCTTACGGATTTCTGTTTTCTGTCTCTCTATGGATTTTTGCAGCCTATTAAATTCGTCATTATGCTCTTGACTAGCCTTCTTACGTTCTCCTATTGCTTTTTCTCTGTGTTCCTTGTCTTGTTCTGCATTTTGTCTGCTCTCCTTCCTGATCTCTTGAAGAGTTCTATATATTAATCTTTCATATTCTACCTCTGGTAGTTCCAAGAAGTTCTCTTCCTCTGGAAAATTTCTTGATGCTTTGTTTTGGGAGCCTGCTGAAGCCATCGTGGTCTGCCTCTTTATGTGGTTTGATATTGACTGTTGTGTCCAAGCTGTCAATAAGTTATTATATTTATTTTTTTTATGTTTCCTTACAGTGTCCTAGCTTCTTGATTTGTTTTGTTTTGATATGCCCAAGTAGGCTGCTCATGTGAGCTAGTTTGATTATTGGCACCTTTGAAGCTCAAATGTCCTGTCACCAGGTGGTTAGATCTGTTACCAGAAAAATAAGCCCAGGAGTCTGTTTACTTTTCTTGTATGGATTCATCTCAAGTGTCCAGATAGTCGGTCACCAAGTGTGTGGTGCAGGATCTCACCTACAATCCTAGACTGGCAGAGGTGATTGGTGTAGGCATAGGTATCTGGCTGTAGTAGGGGGTCACGTGCTGTACAAGACAGGGAGCTGATGGCTACCCCTGAGTATCTGGGAGGAAAGCATGTCCCTGTTCCCTAGAGAGCATACAGGGATGGATTTTGTAGCTGGACTAGGGGCACCCAATGCTTTTGGCTGTAAGGTCTGGGAGGCACCACTTATTCTTAGACCCCTGTCGTAGGTTGCTAGGTGGTGTGGGTGGAGCCACCAGTCCTCAGGCCCTTGTTGTGGGTAGGTGAGGATCCTGCTTAATGGGTAGAGTGGTATCAAATGTCACGAATGTGCCACTACACCATATAGCTGATACAGTGAAGTTAGGCTTCAGGTATATACCCTGTTGTACTGTGGTAATGAGGGCCTATGCTGTTGAAATGGGCCCACGCAGGTCTATGCAGGGATGAAAGGCATTCTAAGTCCATGGACCCCTTATGCCTGTACCTAGACAAAGGAGCTGTGCCTGCCCTGAGTTCCCAGCTTAGGGGAGCTGGCAGATTATTTTTTCCTATTTGTTAATTTTTTCCCTCTCCAAGGCTGGGAGAATAACTCAGGGTGTGTGACTTGTCCTACTTCTGTCCCAGGGGATGTGGCAATTGCTGAAGTCAGTCTGGAACTTGTGCAGAGTGGGGAGGGAGCAGATACATGGGAGAGAGTTTCTTCCCAAAGGGCTATTTTTTGAACCATGTGGTAGGTTAAAAGTGTACTTATTTTTTGCCACTGAGCACTACTTCTTACTGGCTCTGGAGGCCTGAGCAAACGAATGCCACTGCTTGCCTCATCGTGCACACCAGCCAATCCAGCCTGCAGGGCACCATCTCCTGCTGGGTCAGGTGTGGCAACTCCTCCCTGTTTCTGAATGGCCTCTCCCTTGCCTGCTACTCAGTCTGATTCCTTTACTTTGCCTTTGATATTCAGGGCTCCTGGATTGTCATATATAATCAATTCACTTGTTTTTTGGGGTCTTTGTTGTAAGAGGGACCACCAGAAGCATCTGACTACTCTGCCATCTTAGCCCCACTTAGCAACTGCTTTTTCTAAAAGTAAATGCTTTATTAAAACATTAGGTGGAACATTAATCAAATAGTCTCTTTAAAAATGTTTATAGACAATTAATCTTAGACATGGCCACAAAATAGGTGTTATTTCTTTACTGTTTCACATATTCAATTGTTTATATATGCCTCAAATAATCTCTTTAACAGTATAAGCCTACCTCAGAACATCTCTTAAGACCATAGATCTTCCTACAGTACTCCCTCTGAAAAATCTGCTCCATAGAATCTGAATAGCAGAACATGGATGTTTGCCATATTCCCTTGATACTAGCTAGATCTTTTAATCTGTTCAACCATAGTACTTAAGGGTCATCTGTACTTAAGATGCTTCCGGGATGTTCTCAAACAATTTAAGGAACCAACTTCTCTTAACTCCCTTTATAATATAGCTACCTGCTTTAACATGAAAAATAAAAACTCGAGCAATAATGTAGCGTAAGAAGTATCCCTCTGGCCCACACCTCTAGCAGAAAAGGAGCTTGATCATCATCATTAATGGTCATTTGTTATTGAGAAACTACTTATTCTCCTGTGTTTACTCCTTTCTAAAGCATGCTTAAAATAACATTGACTCATACTCTTAAGATCCTCCCAAACTCCCTTTCATTCACCTATTTTGTATTTATTTACCCCTTCAGTGTTCTTAATAATGGTAATAACAATAAAATTTACCATTTTTGAGGGCCTACTAAGTGCCATACATAGGCACTTTATATACCTGATCTCATTTAATCTTCACAAAGATCTGGATTGATAGGCATTTTATCCCTATTTTAATTACTTGCCCAGTATCAAATACCTAGTCAATTACAGATTCAGGATTTCGATTCAAGAAACTATCACTCATCTTTTTTTGTTCTTTTGTTTTTTTGTTTTGTTTCGGTTTTCCTCTTTCAACATACAGCCTATTTCAGCAGTATTAGAACATTGGTAGATCAGAAAATGAGGAGTTTAATTTTTCATAAGTTCACCACCCTCTTTTGAATAATTTGTTGTTTTTTAAATTTACGTTTTTATAGTCTCTCTTTTTTCTTACAGACCTCTTAAAGTAACTAAATTTGCTTTTTTTTTTTTTTAAAAAAAAGAACCTTTTGAATGCAATAAAACTTTCTTATGGAAAGGCAACCTGGCATAACAATTTAAAGCATTAGGCTCTCCTCTCTGTCTTGTCAGGCATTTCCAAGCTGAGGTCCTATTCTTGGAGGACAGTCTAGTTCCAAGATCTCTTTAGTAGAAATAACACAAATTGAGGAGATCTTAGAGGATACTGTGAAATTAAAATCAGCTTTGTTTGGATATGAGTATATAATACCATATCAAGTGTTGAATTTATAGTCAGGAAACTGGCAGTAAGTGGCTATACCAGAATACTATTTCCCAGTTCCATTTCAAAAACTCTCCAGGATAAATTTATCCTGTTGGAGCCAGATTGCAATCACACTGGTCTCCAAAGTGCCATTTACCTTTCATATTACCTCTGCATCAGATCACCTGTTTATCATAAGGGTGCTGTGATGATTAAAGTTTAATAATTAATGATCATCTAAGTGAAGATATTGGACTATTTCGGAAGACAAGTGCTATAAACACAGGATGTATTGTTGCAGTTATTATTGTGGCTTGATAATTAACTGCATTCCCATCTCTCATAGACTTCATAAGGACTTAGGAGTTAATAGAAGTAGGGCATTTTGAGCTGCCTTTAAAAGGCACTTATAAGTACAAAGTATTCCCTTCAGTGAAAATGCCTTGGTAGTGTCTTCCAATTTTATTCAGAATTTGTGAACTTCAGTGCATTTTTTAAGAATAAGCATGGAAGTTTATAATTAAAGAAACTTTAAACATCATGTCATCCTAAACCACAGCAAATGGCATTTTTACCTGAGGAAAATGAATGACAGTATTATGGAATCAGCTGGCCAAATTAACTCTCAGGCAAGTACTCAAATTTTAAAATATGTAATAGTAATCTGTGTTGAGTGGGTGGAGTTAGCAGGGGTCTTTTTTAACAGCTTTATTGAAATATAATTCACTTAACATAGAATTCACTCATTAAAGAGAGTTTCTGTTCATGATGATGAGAAATTTAACATCGATTTAGGGTAATGATTGCACAACATGATTAATGTAGTTGATATCACTAAGCTGTACACCTGAAAAATGATGAATTGGCAATGGTTCTTTGTGTGTGTGTGTGTATACAGCAATAAATTTTTTAGAAGTATCAAAAAAGTATAAATTCAGTGATTTTTAATATATCCACAGAGTTGCTCTAACAGATCCACGAATCTAATTTTAGAACATTTCATCACCTCCAAAAAAAAAAAAACTGCATTCACCCCGACTAAGATGACTATTATCATCAAAATGGAAAACTAGTGTGGTGGCGATGTGGAGAAATTGGAACCCTCATCCATTGCTAGTGGCATTGTAAAATGGTGCAGCTGCTGTGGAAAACAGTTTGGTGGTTCCTCAAAAAGTTAAACATACAAGCACCATATGACCAAGCAATTCTACTCCTAGGTATATACCTAAAATAATTGAAATCAAGGATGCCAACAGATACTTGTACAGCAATGTTCACTGCAGCATTATTCATATTAGCCAAAAAGTGAAAACAACCCAAATGTCTATCAATAGATGAATGGATAGAGAAAATATACATATGTGTATATAAACTAGTATATACATACAATGGAATATTACTCAGCCATAAAGAGAAATGACGTTCTGATACATGCTATGACATGAATGAATCTTGAAAATGCTATGCTGAGTGAAATAAGTCATATACAAAAAGACAAATATTGGATGATCCCACTTATATGAAATATCTGTAATAGGCAAATGAACAGAGGCAAAAGTTTATCAGTAGTTATTAAGGGTGGCAGGGAGGGGAAAAGAGGGAGTTATTGCTTAAGGAGCACTGAGTCTCTGTTAAGAGTGATGAAAACATTTGGAAATGGATAGTGGTGATGGTTGCACAACATGGTGAATGTAATTAATGTCACTGAATTGTACATGTTAAAAAGGTTGAAATGCCAAATGTTATGTTATATGTTTTTTTTTTTACCACAATAAAAAAAGGAATTGCATAGCCATTGCCCCCTAACCTCACACCAGGTAACCACTAATCTAGTTTCTGTCCCTATAAATTTGCCTATTTTGGACACTTCATATAAATGGAATCAAACAATATGTGGCCTTTTGTGATTGGCTTCTTTCAGTTAGCATAATGTTCAAGGTTCATCCATGTTGTACCATATATCAGTATTTTATTCTTTTATATTTCTCTGTAGGGTTCCGTTGTATGCATATACTACATTTTATTTGTGCATTCATCAGTTGATGGGCATTTGGGTTATTTACACCTTTTGGCTATTATGAATAATGCTGCAATGAATATTCATGTACAAGATTTTGCGTAGACATATGTTTTCAGTTGTTTTGGTTATATACCTAGGAATGGAAAAGCAGTCACATAACTCTACACTTAAATTTTTGAGGAACTGCCAGCTCGTTTTCAAAGTAGCTGCACATTTTGTATTCTCATCAACAATGCATGAGGGCTCCAATTTCTCCAGATCCTCTCCAAAATTTATTGTCTTTTTTATTATAGCCTCCCCTGTGGCTAAAGATGTTGATTATCTTTTCATGTCATTGGTCATTTGCATAACTTCTTTAGAGAAACATCTATTCATAACTTTTGTCAATCTTTAGTTTGTTTTTTATTGTTTTTGTTTATATTTTGAGTTATGTTTGGTTATTTATATACTCTGCATATTATTCACTTATCAGATATATGATTTGCAAATATTTCCTCCCATTCCATGTGTTGTCTTTTCACTTTCTTGATAATATTCTTGGTAACACAAGCATTTAATTTTGATGAAGTCCAATTTATCTGTTTGGTTTTTTTTTTTTTCTTTTTCTTTTGTCATTTGTGCTTTTGATGCTGTATCTAAGAAACCATTGCCTAACCAAAGGTAAGGAAGACTGACTCCTATATTGTTTTCTAAGAATTTTATAGCTTAACATCTTACATTTATTTCATTCATTTAAGATAGTTTTGTGTATGCTGTGAGGTAGAGGTCCAATTTTATTCTTTTCTGTGTGGATATCTAATTGCCCCATCACCATTTGTTGAAAAGACTATTATTTCCCCCATTGAATGGCCTTGGTACCTTTGTCAAAAATCAGTTGACCATACGTAAGTGTTTATTTCTGTACTCTCACTTGTATTCCCTGATATATGTCTATCCATATGCCAGTACCACACTGTCTTGATGGCTGTGGCTTTGTGGTAACTCTTTTTGGGGGGAGTGTCCTGTGAATCTTCCAACTCTGATTTTCTTTTCTTTTTTCTCCAACTTTTTGGCTATTCTTGGTTCATTGCTTTTACATATGAATTTTAGCATCAGCTTATCAATTATTGCAAAAAAAAATCCAACTGAAATTTCGGTAGGGATTGCATTGAATCTTTAGACCTATTTGGGGAGTATAGACACCTTAGCAATATTATATCTTCTGACCCGGGAAGATTGTGTCTTTACACTTATTTAGATTTTTAATTTCTTTTAACAAGTTTTTCTGCTTTTTAGTAGATAAGTCTTGTGTTTCTTTTGTTAAATTTATTCCTAATTATGTTACTATTTTTGATGCTACTTTAAATGGAATTGTTTTCTTAATTTTTTTGAATTGTTTATTGCCTGTGTATAGAAATACAATTGGTTTTTGTATATTGTTTCTTGAAAAATTGCTGAACTAGTGTATTCTAATAGAATTGGTAGATTCCTTTAGATTTTCTATATACAAAATCATGCCATCTACAAATATGATTTTACTTCTGTAAAACTTTACTGCATTTTATTTATTTTTCTTGACAAATTTCCCTGAATAGTACCTCCAGCACAATGCTGACAATACATGGTAAAACAAACATATTTGTCTTCATCTTAGATGAAACTCGTTCAATCTCTCAGCATTAAATATGTTAGCTATGGGTTTTTTTGTTTGTATTACAAGAAAATTTTTTATTGTGTAAATATGTATGTTACAAAACAGTTTCCATTTCAATGTTTTTTACATGTACAACTCACTGACATTAGTTACTTTTATCATGTTGTTCAACCATCATCAGTATTTCCAAATATTTCATCACCCTTGATAGAACTCAATGTCCCCTAAACAATGAGTCCCACTTTCCCCTCTCTCCCACCCATCCTAGTAACCATAAATAAAATTTGATCTCTATACATTTGCCTATTCTAGATATTTCATATAAATGGAATCATATATTTGTCCTTTTGTGACTGACTTATTTCACTCAGCATAATGTTTTCAAGCTTTACCCATGTTGTAGCATGTATCAGAATTTCATTTCTCTTTATGGTTGAGTAATATTCCATTGTATGTATCTACCACATTTTGTTTGTCCATTCATCTGTTGATGGACATTTAGATTGTTTCCACCTTTTGGCTATTGTGAATATTGCTGCAGTGAACACTGGCGTACAAGCATTTGTTTGCATTTTTGCTTTCAATTTTTTTGCGTATGTACCTAGCAATGGAATTGCTGGATCATATAGTAATTCTATGTTTAATTATTTGTAGGATTTGTCAAATGATTTTTGTCTGTTTCCATTGAGGTTATCATGTGATTTTTGTCCTATATTCTGTTGATATGATTTTGTCTAAATTATCTAATTTTTTGGCATGTTGTTGTTTATAATATTCCCTTATAATCCTTGTAATGTCTACAAAGTTAGAAATGAGTGCTGTCTTTCATTCCTGATTTTAATGATTTGTGCCGTCGTTTTTTTTCTTGGTCTGTATATTAGTTTCCTAGGCTACTGTAACACATTAAGTTTCCAGGGACTGCTATAACAAATTAACAACAATCTGGATGGCATACAACAACAGAAGTTTATTTTCTCATAGTTCTGGAGGCCAGAAGTCTGAAATTAAGGTGATGGCAGGGATGTACTACTGCTGAAGTCTCTAGGAGAGAATCCTTCTTTGCATCTTCCAGCTTCTGGTACCTTCAGGCATTCTTTGACTTGTTGCTGCATAACTCCAGTCTTTTCCTCCATCTTCCTGTGGCCTCCTGTTTGAGTCTTCTGTTTGTTCTCTTATAATGACACTTGTCATTGAATTTGTGGCCCAACCAAATAATCCAGAATGATCTCATCTTGATTTCCTTAACTTAATAACATCTGCAAAGGCCATTTTACCAAATAAGGTCACAGTCATGTCCCAGGGGTTAAGACATTCACAGATCTTTTGCGGGGACACCAGTCAATCCACTAAAATCAGTCTAGCTAAAGTTGTGTTAATTTTGTTGCTCTTTTCAGAAAACCAAATTTTTAGTTGATTTTCTCTTTTGTTTTTCCATTCTAGATTTAATTTTTTCCACTTTAAACCTTATTTCCTTCCTACTACTTTCTTTGTGTCTAAGTGGTTTTTCATTTTTCCAATCATAATGTGGAAGGTTAGCTTATTGATTTGAGATCTTCTTTTTTATGCTGTAATAAACTTAATAAGGTAATACATTTAATAATATAATAAATTCACTGCAGTAAATTTCCCTGTATGCACTGCCTTTGCTGCATCCCATAACTTTTAGTATGACAGGTTTCGTTTTCATTCATTCCAAATAATTTCTAATTTTCCCTTTTCTAATTCTTTCTTTGACCCATTTGTTATCTAGAAATGTGTTGTTTAATTCTGACATATTTTTTAATTTCCCACATTTTTTTGTTATTGATTTCTGATTTATTCCATTGTGGTCAGAGGACATACTTTCTATCATTTCAGTCCTTTTAAATCTTTTAAATTTATTGAGTTTTTTTTTTATGGCTTATCATATACTGTGTAATGGAGAATGTCCCGTGTGGTTTTGAGAAGAATGTGTACCCTGCTCTTGTTGGGTGGGGTGTCCTGTATATGTCTGTTAAGTCTAGTTGTCCTGTTTATTATTGAAAGTGGGTATTGATATCCCCAAATATTATGCATATTTCTCCCTTCACTTCTGCTAGTTTTTGCTTCATGTACTTTTGGGCTTTGTTGGTAGGTGTATATATGTTTATAACGTTTATGTCTTTCTCATGGATTGACACTATTATCATTGCAAAATATCCTATATTTTCTCTAGTAACATTTTTTTCTTAAAGTCTATTTTGACTGATATTAGTATAAGCACTCTAGATCTCTTTTTGTTACAGTTTGGATAGTATAACTTTTTCATCCATTTACTTTCACCCTATTTGTGTATTTGAATTGACAGTGTGTCTCTTGTGGACAGCATATAATTGGGTCATGTTTCCCCAATGCCACTCTCTGACTTTTGATTGGATTTTAATCCATTTACATACATTTAATGTTATCAATGATATGGCTGGATTAAGTCTGCCATTTTGCTTTCCATTTTCTATATGCCTTATGCCTCATGCCTCTTTTGTTCCTCTATTCCTTTACTGCCTGCTTTGGTGTTAAATAAATATCTTTGAGTGAACCACTCTAATTCTCTTATTGTTTGTTTCAGTGTTTTTTTTTTTTTTTAAGGAATTTTCATAGTGGTTATTCTGGGGATTACAACTGGTATCTTAATTTTAAAGAGTTTAGTTCAGATTAATAATAACTAATTTCCATAGTATACAGAAATTATGCTCCAATATAGTTCTACTCCCTCTCCCTTCTTTGTGCTATTGCTATCACACAACTTACATATTTATGCATTAAAAAACCCTCAACACAGTTTTATAATTATTGCTTTATGCAGTTGTCTTTTAAATCAGATAGGGCAATGAAAGAGTTACCAAAAAATATATACTTACCCTGTCTTTATAACTTTACTGGTGCTCTCTATTTCTTTGTGTGGATTCAAGTTATCATCTTTTACCCCATGACAAATGCTCTCAGGTTTTGTTTACAGGAGAATGTCTTGATTTCTCCTTCATTTTTGAAAGATGGTTTTGTCGGATATACAATTTTGGTTGACAGTTTTGTTTGGCACTTTGAATATGTCATTCCACAAACTTCTTGCTTCCAGGTTTTCTGATGAGAAGTCAGCTGTTAATCTTATTCAGAATCACTTGTACATCATGATTCATTTCACTCTTACTGCTTTCAAGATTCTCTTTTTGTTTTCTGTTTTTGACAGTTTGACTAGGACATGTTTATATGTGGACCTCTGTGAGTGTATCCTAATTGGAGTCCATTGGGCTTCTTGGAGGTGTAGATTAATGTTTTTCATCAAATTTGGGATAATTTTATCCATTATTTCTTCAAATATTCTTTCCGCCCCTTTCTCTCTCTCTTCACCTTCTGGCACTCATTACGCATATGTTGTTACACTTTGTGGTGTCACAAATGTCTCTGGGTCTCTGAGTCTCTGAAACTCTGTTCATTTTCTTCATTCTTTATTATTTCTGTTCCTCAGACTGGATAATCTAAATTGACCTATCTTCAAGTTCACTGATTCTCTCCTCTGTCAGCTTAAATATGCTGTTGAGCCCCTATAGTGAATTTTTTAAATTTTAGTTATTGTATTTTCAACTCTAGAATTTACATTTGGTTCTTTTTTTACAAGTTTGATCTCTTACTGATATTCTACATTTTGTGAGACATCATTGCATTACTTTCCTTTAATTTTTTCAGGCATTATTTCCTTTTTTTCTTTGAACTTATTTATAATAGCTAATTTAAAATTTATGTTAACTAACTCAAACACCTGGGACAGTTTTTGTTGACTTTTTCCCCTACATATGGACCATATTTTCTGGTTTCTTTGCATGTCATAATAACTATTTGAAAGCTGTACATTTTAGATAATATAATGTGAAAAATCTGGAATTCAGATTTATCCCTCCTAGAGTTTGTTGTTCTTTGTTTTCTTTGTTGCTGCTGCTATTTCTTTGTTCAATGACTTTTATGAACTATTTTTATAAAATCTATATTTCTTGTAATATATGACCATTGAAGTCTTTGCTCATTTAGCTTAGTGGTCAGATATTGGCTGGTCAGAAATTTCCTTAAATGTCTTTTTTTGCCATTATGCATTTATTTTTATTTTTTGAGATGTTTTTAATTGTGCTTTAAATAAAGATTCACAGAGCAAAATTATTTTTTCATTAAACAATTAACACACATATTGTTTTCTGACATTGGTTGCCAACTCCAGGATGCATTAACACTCTCCACTTCTCAAACTTGGGTTCTCCATTACCAGCTTTCATGTCCCCTCCTGCCTTCTCATCCTTGTCCCTGGGCTGGTGTGCCTATTTAGTCTCATTTTGTTTTATGGGCTTGTCTAATCTTTGGCTGAAGGGTGAACATCAGGAGTGACTTCGGTACCAGTTAAAAGGATGTCCAGGGGCCATACTCTTGAGGCTTCTCCAGTCTCTGTCAGATAAGTAAGTCTGGTCTTTTTTTGTAAGTTAGAATTTTGTTCAACATTTTTCTCCAGCTCTGTTCAAGACCCTCTAATTGTGATCACTATCAGAGCAGTCGGTGGTGGAAGCAGAGCACCATCTAGTTGTGCTGGACTCAGTCTAGTGTAGGCAGTGACAGTTGTGCTCCATTATTCCTTTGGACTAGTCTTTCCCTTGTGTCTTTGGTTTTCTTCATTTTCCCTTGCTCCAGACAGAGTGGGACCTGTGGAGTGTTTTAGATGGCCGCTCACAAGCTTTTAAGACCCCAGACGCTACTCAACAAAGTAAGATGTAGAACATGTTTTTTTATTAACTGTTGAATGGCAATAGAGCTAGGTGTACCCCGAGAGCATGGTCCCTAGCCCTCAGCCCAGTAATTTGGTCCTTCGGGGACTTTGGATGTGTCTATGTAGCTTCCATGACCTTGCCTTGGTCAAGTTGTGCTGGCTTCCCCAGTATTGTGTACTGTCTCATCCTTCACAAAAGTTACCACTTATCTATTGTCTACTTAGTGTTTTTCCCTCCCCACCCCTCCCCTTCCTCATAACCATCAAAGATTGTTTCTTTTTGTGTGTAAACCTTTTCATGAGTTTTTATAATAATGGTCTCGTACACTATTTGTCCTTTTGTGATTGACTTATTTCGCTCAGCTTAATGTCCCCCAGATTCATCCATGTTGTGAGATGTTTTGCAGATTCATCATTGTTCTTTATCTTTGCATAGTATTCCATTGTGTATATGTACCATAATTTTTTATGCATTCATCTGTTGATGGGCGCTTAGGTTGTTTCCATCTTTTTGCTATGTGTGTGCATATGTATATTCATGTGATGGCTCTTATTTCTCTAGGATGTGTTCCTAGAAGTGGAGTTGCTGGATGGTATGGTGTTTCTATGTCAAGCTTTTTAAGGAAGCGCCATGTTATTTTCCAAAATGAATGTACCATTTTGCAATCCCACCAGCAGTGCCTAAGAGTTCCAGTCTCTCCAACATTTTTTACGTTCTTTTTTTTCTTTTTTTGATTAATGCCAGTAATGGTGGAGTGAGATGGTATTGCATTGTAGTTTTGATTTGCATTACTCTAAAGGTTAGTGATCGTGAGCATTTCCTCATGTGTCTGTTAGCAGTTTGAATGTCTTCTTTGGTGAAGTGTCTGTTCATATCCTTTGACCATTTTTTTTATTGGATTACTTGTATTTTTGTTGTAGAAGTGTTGGATTTTTCTATAGATTTTAGAGATTAGACCTGTGGCAAGATTGTCATAGCCAAAAAATTTTGCCAATCTGAAGGTTATATTTTTACTCTTTTGGTGATGTCTTTTGATGAGCATAAGCATTTGATTTTTAGATCCCAGTTATCTAGCTTATCTTCTGGTGTTTGTGTATTGTAAGTTATAGTTTGTATCCTGTTTAGGCTGTATATTGGGGCCTCTAGCATTGGCCCTATTTTTTTTCTATGGTCTTTAATAGTTTTTGGTTTTTGTATTTAGGTCTTTGATCCATTTTGAATTAGTTTTTGTGTTAGGTGTGAGGTATGGGTCCTGTTCCATTTTTTTGCAGATAGACATCCAGTTTTTCCAGCACCATTTGTTAAAAAGACTTTTTTTCCCCCATTTAATGGACTTTGGGTATTTGTTGAAAATCAGGTGATCATAGGTGGATGAATTTACATCTGGGTTCTCAATTGTGTTCCATTGATCAATGTATCTGTTGTTTAACTAGTACCAGGCTGTTTTGACTACCATAGCTGTATAGTAGGTTCTGAGGTTGAGTAGTGTGAGTCCTCCTACTTTATTCTTCTTCAGTGGTGCTTTACTTACGTGGAACCTCTTCCCTTTCCATATAGAGTGTTTCCATATCATTAAAGAATGCTGTTGTTATTTGGATCAGGATTGCATTGTATTTGTAGATTGCTTTGGGTAGAATTGACATTTTCACAATAATGAGTCTACCTATCCATGATCATGGTATGTTTTTCCATTTATGTAGGTCTATTTTGGTTTCTTGCAATAGTGTTTTTTAGTTTTCTTTGTATAGGTCTTTTACATCCCTGGTTAGATTTACTTCTAAGTATTTCATTTTTTTTGGAGATATTATAAATAGTATTGCTTTCCTGATTTCCTTTTTGTAGTTCTCTTTATTGGTGTATAAGAATCCAAATGATTTTTGTATGTTTATCTTGTATCTTGCTACTCTGCTGAATCTTTCTATTAGTCCCAGTAGTTTTCTCGTGGAGTCTTTTGAGTTCTCCATGTATACTATCAGATCATCTGTAAATAGGGATAGTTTTACTTCTTCCTTAGTAATTTGGATGCCTTTCATTTCTTTTTCTTGCATTATTGCTCTAAGTAGGACCTCCAGCGAAATGTTAAATAGGAGTGGTGATAAAGGGCATCTTTATCTTGTGCCTGTTCTGAAAGGGAATGTTTTCAGCTTCTCTACATTAAGAACGATGTTGGCTGTTGGTTTTGTATAAACACCCTTATTATGTTGAGGAATTTCTCTTCTGTATCTATTTTATTATGATTTTTTATTAAGAACAGGTGTTGGACTTTATTGACTGTCTTTTCTGGGTGGTTTGTGATGGTCATTTGATTCTTTTGTTTTATTTATGTGTTAGATTACATTAATTGATTTTCTAATGTTGAACCATCTTCATATACTTGGTATGAATCCCACTTGGTCATGATGTATTTTTTTTTGTATGATGCTCATTTCTATTGGCTAGAATTTTATTGAGAATTTTTGCATCTATTTTCATGAGAGATATTGGTCTGTAATTTTCTTTTTTTGTGTTTTTTTTTTGCCTGGTTTTGGTGTCAGGGTTATATTGACTGTGTAGAATGAATTCAGAAATATCCCTTCCTTTTCTATGTTCTGAGATAGTTTGAGCAGTACTGGTGCAAGCTCTTCCCTGAATGTTTGATACCATTGTCCAGTAAAGCCATCTGGTCCAGGGCTTTTTTGTGGTTGTTGTTGTTTTTTTAATTACTTTTTCGATCTCTTCTCTTGTTATGGATCTGTTCAGATTTTCGTCTTCAGTTTGTGTTAGTTTAGGTAGGTAGTGTGTTTCTAGAAATTTGTCCATTTCCTGTAGGTTTTCAAATTTGTTGGAGTATAATTTTTCATGGTACTCTGTTATGATCCTTTTTATTTCAGTTAGGTCTGTTGAAATGTCCCCCATTTCATTTCTTATTTGGGTTATTTGCGTCCTCTCTTGTTTTTCTTTTGTCAGTTTGGCCAATGGCTTGTCGAATTTCTTGATTCTTTCAAAGAACCAACTTGTGGTTTTGTTGATTTTTTTCTATTATTTTTCTATTCTCTATTTCATTTATTTCTGCTCTGATCTTTTTTATGTCCTTTCCTCAGGTGGTTGTGTGCTTTTTTTGCTGATCTCTTTCTATTTATTAGAGTTGTGTAGCCAATGTTTTGATTTTATCCCTTTTTTCTTTTTTGATGTGTACATCTGTTGCTATAAATTGGCCTCCGAGTACTACCTTTGCTGTGTTCCAGTGGTTTTGATTTGATGTGTTTCCATTATCGTTTGATTCTAGGAATTTTTTTATTCTATCTTTGGTTTCTTCTATTACCCAGTGGCTTCGAAACAGGGTGCCATTCAGTTTCTGTGTATTTAATTTTTTTCCTTGACCTTCCTGTTATTAATTTCTACTTTTATGTCGTTGTGATCAGAGAAGATGATTTATATTATCTCAGTGTTTTAGATTTTGTTTAACATTGCTTTGTGGTCTAAGATGTCTGTTCTGGAGAACATTCCATGTACACTGGAAAAAATGTGTATTTTGCTGCTGTTGGGTGGAGTGTTCTATATATGTCTATGAAGTCCATTTGGTTCATTGTGGCCTTTAGACTGTCTGTATTTTTGTTAAGTTTCTTTCTAGATATTCTGTCCTTTACTGAGACGGGTGTGTTGAAGTCTACTACTATTATTGTGGAACTGTCCATTTATCTTTTCGGTGCTGTTAATGTTTGTTTTATGTATTTTGGAGCCCTGTCATTGGGTGCATAGTTATTTATTACGGTTATGTCCTCATGGTGAATTGTCCCTTTACTCATTATATATTGTCTTTCCTTGTTTTTTATGGTAGGTTTTGTTTTAAAATCTATTTTATCTGAGATTCGTATTGCCACTCCCGATCTTTTTTTTGTTTCTGTTTGCTTTATATATTTTTTCTACCTTTTTAAAAATATATTTATGTCTTTATTTATAAGATATGTCTCTTGTAGACAGCATATTGATAGGTTCTTTTTTTTTCCATTCAGTTGCTCTCTGTCTCTTTATGGGTACATTTAAGCCATTTAAGTTCAGTGTGACTATTGATAGGTGTGAGTTTATTGTTGTCATTTTGTAGTGCTTTTTTTGTGGTGCTGATGTTTTCTTTGTTCCTCTTACTCTCCTGTACTGAATTAGTTTTGTTTGTGGATTTTTGTTTGTCTGTTTGCTTTGTTTTTGTAGATTTTGTGTTTACTGAGACTTTAAGTTTCTTTTTTTTATTTTGATAAGTAGATTTGTTAACTTTCTTTGTGGTTACCTTGAAATTCACCCTTCTCTTCCTAAGTTTAAACCAGTGTTTTATTACTTGATATCACCTTGACTTCCTCTTCATTTGAAAGTTCTATACCTACACCAATTAATCCTTCTTTTATTGTTCTAATGTTGTTGTCATTTACAGATTGACTTCTCTGGTTCCATGTTGTAAATCATTTAGTTTTGTTTTATCCTTGTGGGTTCATTACCTACTTTGGTATCTGGCTGTAGCTGTCTTGCATCCTAGATTCAGGTTGTTATCTGATCTTGTTGGTTCTCTGATGGATTCCTTTTTATAATTCTTGTAAGTTTGGTTTGTTTTTTACATATTCCCTTAATTTCTGTTTATCTGGAAATGTCCTAATTTCACCATCATATTTGGGTGAGAGTTTTACAGGACATATTATTTTTTGTTGGCAATTTTTTCTTTCAAGGTTTTATATATGTCATCATGTTGCCATTGTGCCTGCATGTTTTCTTATGACTAATCAAAGCATAGTCTTATTGTTTCCCCTTTGTATGTGACTTTTCATTTTTCTCTAGCTGCTCTCAGGAGTCTTTCTTTGTCTTTGATTTTAGCAAGTGTGATTATGTTTTGGAGATTTTCTTTTGGGGTCTATCCCACTTGGGGTTCTTTGAGCTTCTTGGACGGTCAGCTTTTCATCTTTCATGATATTAGGGAAGTTTTGTGTCAGCAAATCTTCAACAATCCTCTATGTTTTCCATTTTCTTCTCTTGTTCTTGAACTCCAGTCACAAGCAAATTTTTGCTTTTGCTTGTATCCCATGGTTTCTTCATTTTTCTTTGTTCTTTTCTCTGATTTTTCTTCAAAGAAAGTGGTATCCAAGTATCTGTCTTCAATTTTGCTGATCCTGTCTTCCATTGTTTCAAATTGCTCCTAAAACCTTCTATTGCACTGTTCATGTCTGAAATCTTGTTGTTTGTCTTTTGGATTTCTAATTGCTGTTTTTGTATGGTTTCTAGTTGTTGGTTTTTTATTTTGACATTTTTTCCCGTATTATTTTCCTGAATTCTTCCATTGCTTCGTCTGTGTTTTCCCTGGTTTTGTATGTATTTTCTATGATTTTGTTTATTTTTTTATTTTTTGTCTGTATTTTCCTTTATCTCTTGGACAGCCCTGAATATTAGAGTTTTGAATTCCCTATCCGGTAGTTTCAGTGTCTTTTCTTCTACCAGAAGGTCATCTGGTGTTTTATTTTGGAAGCTTTCTGGAGCTATCTTGTCTTTTTATTTTTTGTTGTAGTTGTTTTATATGTTTTGATATTGTCTGCTGTCCTCAGGACATTCAGGAATCATTTTCTTCATTTATTGATTGTAGATTTGTTTGTTTCATCCTACTTTTTTGTTTTATTTTTATTATATCTGGACAGGTGGGCTGGGTGTGCTTTGTCACTTACTAATATGTGGGCATGAAAATTCTTACCTCCTTGTCCAGGAAGGCAGGGTCAGCTGCTCAGCTATGTTGCAGCAGAGCAGTTCCAGCAAGGGACGATGAGGATGGGTCTTTTGTGGCATATACTGGGGCCAACAGGGTAGGACTGAGAGGCAGTGCAGGACAGGGTCTGGTCATTTGCACCTGTGTCACTCAGAGATGCAGCACTTGGCAGGTTGTTCAAGTAGGCAGGAGAGAAGGGAGAGGATGTGATGTGTATAGCTATGTGGGTGAGAGAAAGAAGGGAAAGAAGAAAGAAACAGAAGCAAAAAGGAAAAAAATAAGGAATAAAGAAAGAAATATAAAAAAAAGAAAAAAAATTAATAAACTGTCCATGTGGTAGTATTCGCTGGGTGGAGGCAGGGCAGACTCAGCAAGGCTGTGTCATGGTGGCTTTCAAGCTGAGTGGTGCTGCTTGGCCTGTCAGAAAGGGTGTGTGTAGAGCATGGGGCTTGGTGGGCTGGAGAAAGGAAAGAAAATAAGGGAAAGAGAAGAAAGAAAAAACAAAAAATGAAAACAACAACATAAAATAAATATGGTGCTGGGGAAGTTGGCTGTTGGGGACGAGATGGAATTGGGGTAGCAAGCAGTGCAGGGCCTAAATGGTAGGGAGAAAGGAAAGGGAGAAGGGGAAGATAAAGAAAAATAAAAATATGGCACTGACTAAGTTGGTCTGAGGGGGTGGCGCAGAGCTGGGAGGCCATGTGCCAGAGGCTCTCTAGCTGAATGGTACAGCACAGCCCATTGAGAAGGGCGAGTGCAGCACATGAGTCTAGCTGAGTGGGAGAAAGAAAAGGAAGGAATGGAGAGAGAGAAAAAAAACTCAAAGAAAAAAGTAAAAAGAAATGTGCTGTAGGAGCTTGCCATGAAGGCATCACTGACCTGTGGAGGCCATGTGCCAGTGGTGCTCAGGCTGAGCAATATGGCATAGCCCCTCAAGAAGAGGCAGTAGAAATGAAAGGAAAGAAGGGAGAGAAAGAGAAGAATCTTTAAAAAATGGCACCGAGGGAGCCTACCCATGGAGTGTCAAGGACCTCGGGAGGCCATGTGCCAAATAAAGTGGCACAGCCCATCAAGAAGTGGAGGGACGACACATAAGGCTTGATGGAAGGTAGAAAGGAAAGGAAGGAAGGGGAGAGAAAGATAAGAAACTCAAAGGGAGACAAAATAAATAAAATAAAAAACGATGCTGAGGGAGCCTGCCAGTGGGATGGTGTGGACCCAGGGAAGCTGTGTTGGTGGCTCACTGGACAAGCAATGTGGCACAGCCCATCCAGAAGGGACAGTGATGGCACACCAGGATAGGTGGGTGGGAGAAAAGAAAGGAAGGAGGGAGACAGAAATAAGAAACCAAAAAAAAAAAAAAGCAAAAAAGGGAAAAAAAAAAAAGTAAAAAAGGCACTTAGGGAGCTTGCCTCTGAGGTGGCGTGGACCTGGGGAAGCTGTGTGCTGGTTGCTCTCTAGCCAAGCGGTGTGTCATAGCCTGTCAAGAATGGGCAGAGAAGGCACACAGTGCTAGCTCGGTGGGAGAAAGGAAAGGAAGGAAGTGAGAGAGAGAGAAGAAACAAACAAAAAAAAGCACAAAAAATAACAAATAAAAGGGCACTGAAGGAGCCGGCCAGTATGGGTGGGGCAAATCTGAGCGGCAAGGAACTGGTGTCTCTCTGACTGAGCAACTGTGGCCTGTTGTTAAGCAGCGGAGGCCGCGTAAAGGGAAGAACGGTGGGGGGTGGGAAAGCGTGTATCCCTGGTTAGCGGGTGTTTTGTCTTCTGTCTGGAGCTCCATGAAGTTGTCCTCCCATACTCTTGGCAAAGGTCCAAGATGGTGAGTCTGTGCTGTGTTAGCTGGTAGGGGACCTCCATTCCATAGCTCTGCTTGTTCTTCTTCTCTGTTCATTTCTTATTCCATTTGGTTGTTTGTTGAGTTCTTTATCCCTTCATTTGATGCTTAGGATTCCAGGATTGACGTTTGTATCTGTTTTACAGATCTTTGCTGTAGAGGGATGGCGTGGTGCTTCTCTCTACAACACCATGTTTGCTCCGCCTCCTCTTTAAATGTCTTGAAGTCTTTAACCCTTTATGTGTGTTTTAGGCCACACCTTCAAAAGACAGTTTGCATCTGTCTTTGCCTTCACTTCCTGCTTACTCAGGACCTCAGTGTCAACCAGAGGAGAGATATCAGTGACCCCTTATGTCATTCCTTGGTATGCACACAGGCCTGCACATATGTTCAGCCTTCTAGACGCCCCAGGAATGAGTCAGACGTTTTGAAAGCCCTCTGTGGACATCTAGTAGGAATCAACTTGACTGCAACAGGTTTGGTTTTTGGTTTATGGACATTTCATTCCACATGTCTTCCTTTTAATTTTTTGGGCAGGCTCTTATTTTTCCCAAGTGGGCATGGTTCATGCTGCTGCCATATTAAACAATTACCATTAATTTTTCTTAACAGACTCTCTGGACAGTTTTTCCCATGTAGTGACTTCTGAGTTAGGTCAAATAACAGCAACATTCTGTGAATGGGGCTTTTCTAAGGAGCTGAGAAATGGATCAAGTAGTGACATTGTTATGGGGATGGGAGTTTTTTAGCAGTTCCAAACCAGTTCTGTCCCCTCCAGTGACTGTTGTTGAGTGTTGGTTTTCAAGTCTACCATGGAGCTGAAGAGCGGAATATTGGTGTAGGTCAACTTACGGTACCACAAATCATGTTGTTCTTACTGAAGTTCAGCAGTTTTTCTTGGAAAAAAAAGCTCCTCAGATTGTTTCAGGTCTTTGATTAACTTCAAGAGTTATTAAAAGCTGATTTTGATAATTTTTTCCAATGTTTTTATTGCTTTTTGGAGGAGCAGATTTACAGACGTTCACATGCCGACATTCTGGAAGTCCGACGCCAACTTCAGTGCATTTTTGTCATGTGACATTGTTAAATCATATACAGAAATTGCTATTTCCATACTCAAATACTTCTCTGCTCCCATTCAGAAGAGAAGGAATGTGATTTTTTTTTAATTCTCTTCATACTATTATCACTCTGGCAGGATATTTGAATGAGTAGCAATAGTATCTGAAGGTTCTGTAAGAACAGTTCCAGTGGTATGATGATTCCTTACTGAGTGGTAAATTAAGAGTTCTCTAAGAGAAAACAGAGATTAACTGTTTAGATCAAGGTATGTGAAGCTCTGGGCAAGGAAGTGTGTGTGATTCTTTGGCCTGCAGTGTGTATTTTCATTCTGCTAAAGGAAGAATGGAATTTTAAGTTTATGAGTAAAGATTGTATTATTAGGGGATTCATCAAGATTTTTTTTGGCCAAAAACCTGTTTCCAATTGCTGTTTTTTTTTTTTTTTTTTTTACACACCAGAGTGAATGTATCAGCACAAATAGTGTTAGTACAACAAGGAACCAGAGTATTTAATTTCTTTTAAAAGTCTATTTTGGGTTCAACAAAGAGACATATGCAAAGCAAAGACATGGAGCTATGAATCATGGAAAGAACACTAGTCTAGCCCAATAAAGATGGCAATGGGATAAGAGCTATACATCTTTCGCTGTTGTTTTTGGAACTCATCTCTGAATATACATGTAATAAAATATTTAATTTCATCTATATATTTAGAACCTAAAGCTAACATTTGACGATTTTTTTTTCTAAAATTAGTGAAGAAGTTTTATATTTGCTGAAATATCTCTCTTTTTTTAGTTAGTGGAATTAAGATAATTTAAAAAAAAACATAATAAGAATGTATAATTTCAGGATCTCCAGATCTGTAATTTTGTACACCCAGTACCTTTGTATCAAAACATAACCATTCAATATATTATTTTATTTTGTTTAAATCTTTCCATTATTTTCAACAGCCAGTATCTCAAAAATCATTAAGGTGAAATCACGTTTTTTTGTTGTATCTGAATTATTTTTTACATTGTTGAAAGTTATCTGAGTTTTTATAATTTCTTTTGAAACAGCTTAGAATTCTGATTTCCCTGATCTTAATCTCATGTGGTTTATGAAATATTACTTACCAAAAATAAGTCCCCAAATAGCATCTCGGTTATCAATGTCAAGGAAGTTTCATGCTAACAACTTTTTTTAAACACCAATTTCATATCACAGAATAGAAGAAAAATTTGTATGCTTAAAAAATGTTGTAGTTGTTTGACCAAAGATTGTAGTATCACAGCATTTATTTGTAAAGGGAATCTAATTTCTGAAAGCTTGTCTAGAGACTTAATGGAGAGAAAAGGGGGAAAGATTTTTTTAAAACATTAAGGCATCTTTCATTGTTTGTTGCAGAACAGATTGTTCTCAACTACCAAAAACTTACTTCATTCCCTCCTCAAATGCCTACACCATGGGCAAATTTCTGAGATGTAATAATCTCAGAAATAATCTTTTCAATAATCTGTTGGTCTTTTATTGAGTTTCAACAAGTGATATAGCTAGTAAATAATAAAGGCCTAATATAATCCAATCAATAAATCAATCAGGAAGTATTTATTAAGTACCTACCACATGCTCAGCAGTATTCTCTGTGCTATATACCTCATAACTGAAAAACACCTAGGAAGCCCTAGAGACTAATATAGAGTGACTGATAAGTTTTTATGCTCAGGTGATACCAGAGCAACAGATGGAAAGCTAAAACTTTGATTTATGAATCTTTTACTACTGAATTTTACCGAGCAACCTAGTTACTGTTACCCAAAAGTGCTGATTGTTTCAGCTAATCAAATTCCATTTAATGACATGGTAATTAATGAGATACTCAGTTTTCCTGATTCACATAAAATACAGAGTATTTCAGGAAGTAGTTTTACTTCATCCTTAAATTGTTCTGAAACTTTTTAATAGAATAATCAGCCTGTGTGTAGAATTGATTTTTATAACAGGAAGATTTTCAAAATCAAGTAAAAGCTTTTCTGCATGTACTCGTTGTGTGACTATATAAAAATAATTAGATTAATTGTTTTAAACATGATACCTTGCCTTTGGAACTTTGGTGGTGCAGTGGTTAAGAGCTACAGAGAGCTATGGCTGCTAACCAAAAGCTCAGCAGTTCGAATCCACCAGCCACTTCTTGGAAAGCTTATGGGGCAGTTCTATTCTGTCCTATAGGGTCTTTATGAGTCAGAATGGACTCGATGGCAACAGGTTTGTTTTGTTTGGGTTTTTACCTTGCCTTTAAGAATATCATAGTCTATCAGAAATATTACAGCAGAGTCACATGTAGGGTCTAAAAGGTTTAAAGTGATAGAGTAAATATTCCTTTGAAAATCCCTTAGGTTATCCATAAAGTAGCTGCATACATGCATACCTGTCAGTGTACAACCATGTTCAGTATTGTGTCTATATAATGCACAATTAATATTTTAATATGCAATGTCTATTCAAAGTATAATTTTACATAAGTGAAGTGTTATAATTGTATTCTCCAACCTTAACAATGCATATGAGTCCAGTTTACATCCAAATAAGTGCTTTACCTCCTTTAAGTTATCCACTCTTATCCAAGAGAAACAGATTTTCGACAGTGGAACTGCCTTGAATTAACATTCAAAGTTATGACTCTCCATTAACTTGAACAAGCCAACCACTTGGAGAGGCAGTTTTTCATGGCCATTAAAAAAAAAAAAAAAAAAAAACTATTCCAGTTATCTTGACACTGTTTAGTTCTCCTCTGTCTCATGTCCAACATCTTTCTTTAGAAATGTGTTTTATATTTCTTTTCTCAATTCTTACTTCCTCTACGCTAGTTCCAAACGTGGACTACGTCTTGCTCGATCTATTATAAACATTTCCTTACTTATTCAGTTCACTCTACACAAATAAGCAAGTTAATCATTCTAAAGTATAAAAATACAATTCTGAGGGTAAAATTTCTCTGTTTAAAAATCTTCATTTGTTCCCCATTTTCTCCACAATTAGATATAATGGTACCTTGCCATTCATATCCCTCCATAAAGTGACTTCAGCCTCCCTTTTTAGTTCTAGTCTAACTGACCATTCCCCAAACACACCCTACCCTTCCTTTTATTCCACTGTTCTCATGCCATTCCTTTTCCCTGAAATACTCTTTTCTTGATTTTTGTCTATCAAAATTTTACCTAGTTGTTAAGGTACAGATGAGATATCACTCCCCAAGTGAATGTAATTTTGCAATCTTTGAACCCCTATTGTACTTCATTTATTGCACCTTTCTTATGACATTTATCATAGATTATTTTTGTATTAAAATCTTTCATGTTCCTGTCTTATCTCTCCCTCTCAGACCTCAAGGAAATTATGTGTTACCCATCTCTTTATTTCCTGTAGCACCTAAAACAGCACCTTGTACAAAAGAGATTACTGATAAATATTTGAACAGAATTCAAATAAGTTACCTTGGAAGTTATATATACTTATTTCAATACTGTTCAATTTATCAAATTTTTTGAAAATCTTTTATAAAAAGATTGCTTTAAAAGTCTCTGGGATTCTTTAAATGCTTTCAGTGGTCACATATCTTCATTTGAGGGTAAACTTGATTTTGGAAAGTAGTAAGAGTTCATTCTGAGCCACACTTAATGAATAATATGGATGATCAATCTCGGTGATTATATTTTCAGTTAAAAACAAAGGGAATGTGAAGTAATGAAACGGCATCTCTGGGTGAATCATGAACTGACAATTCAAAACCAAAGTTCCCAAATGCTTTCAACAAAGGCAACATCACTGTAATGAGTTCATAACTTCCCAAGTTTTCTACTTTGAAACATACAGTACTCATTTTTTTTTCTTTTTTTTTTTTAAATTGTACTTTAGATGAAGGTATACAGAGTAAACTAGCTTCTCATTAAACAATTAATACACAAGTTGTTTTGTGACATTGGTTGCCAACCTCACAACATGTCATCATTGTCCTTTTCTTGACCTTGGGTTCCCCATTACCAGCTTTCCTGTCCCCTCCTGTCTTCTCGTCCTTGCCCTTGGGCTGAAGTGCCCATTAAATTTCATTTTGTTTTATTGGCCTGTCTAATCTTTGGCTGAAGGATGAACCTCAGGAGTGACTTTAGTACTGAGTTAAAAGGGTGTCCAGGGGACATACTGTCAGGGTTTCTCCAGTCTCTGTCAGACCAGTAAGTCTGGTCTTTTTTGTGAGTTAGAATTTTGTTCTGTATTTTTCTCCAGCTCTGTCCAGGACCTTCTATTGTGATCCTGGTTAAAGCAGTCTGTGGTGGTAGCCAGGCACCATCTAGTTGTGTTGGACTCAGTCTGGTGGAGGCTGTGGTAGTTGTGGTCCATTAGTCCTTTGGACTAATTTTTCCCTTGTGTCTTTGGTTGTCTTCATTTTCCCTTGCTCCAGACAGAGTGAGAACAGGGGAGTATCTTAGACGGCCACTGACAAGCTTTTAAGATCCCAGACGCTACTCACCATAGTAGAATATAGAACATTTTCTTTATAAGCTATGTTATGCTAGTTGAGCTAGATGTTCCCTGAGACCATGGTCCTCACAGCCTTCAGCCCAGTAATTAGGTCCCTCAGGGAGTTTGGATGTGTCTATGGAGCTTCCATGACCTTGTCTTGGACAAGTTGCATGCAGCACTCATTTGGATGTGTAAGTTCTCATATATTTGTTAAATCAATCTTACTTCATTAGAGATTCATTTTGCAGTTTTCCATACCAGGTTGTTGAAAGTGTGTGTGGAAGTGAAATATCATTTAAATGAGAAGTCTGTTACTCTGCTCATCTGAAGTACTGCATATTATAGTTCTGGTGAGTGAGAAACCTTGCCATTGATGTGGCACAAAGCAAAACTTCCCAATTTGGGGATACATATTTATACCATACTGTGATCCAAAAAAGTCTACAAATTCAGCTATTTTGCCTGGGTGTTCATGAGTTTTACCAGAAACTAAAGGAACTGAAGAATAGATTTGAACTAAATATTAAAAGATAGTTAAATATGGCATTTAAGTTATCACGTAACTGCTGCCACAGAATTATAAAACAAAAAAGTGAAATTTCATTTCTTTTGAAATCACGGGGAATTTATAATATTTGTATGTTAATGTGCTTACAGGAGTTTTCCATTTTCTTGGTTAAATACAATTGATTTAAACAAGAAGCCACATTTTATATAGTTAAAATTTACAATGCCAATGTTTATATAAATTCACTTACCATGTTTAACATAAGTATTATTGTTATTATTTCATATGTAAATTTTCAGTATTTACTAGACTTTTTTTTTTATTCATTTGGTTTTGCATGTTTACTCTAGCAGCTCTATACAGGCAGAATTATCCTCACTAATGCATGGGAGTGTGTGCATAAGTAATACAAAACAGTTGGATATCTGTCAATTTTTTTCTTGATTGTATTATGTGAATATTTAGCAGATTTATCTCCTTTTTTGAGGCTAACAATCAGTTTACTTTGTGGCTATTATATCATACACCAAGTAGGTACTGATAGGAGGACAAAAAAGTATACATTTTGAAGACTTTTTCAGAAGGAATTTCTTTATTATCATTCGCCATTAAAAAGAAAAAAAAAAGATCAATTATTCACACCTTCCCATGATCCCCCAGCATTCCAGTTAATTGCCATTTAACTGCAATGTGGTTTTACCTTGAGTGGAAATAGAAGTCAAATCCTTAAACATATTATTTGGAGTTTACATGATTTTTAACCTAACCCAAACATATATTTAGAGCTTAAAGTAAAGTGGGCGATCTAGTTTCCAGAGACAGTAATAGTTTCTGTGAAGTTTGAATAATTAAGGATATTACTTTTCTATTTACACCCTTTAATCATTATTTCTTGTTAATAGGAATAATATTAATTCATTGGTTATCACTAAATATAATTTATTAAAAGCAGTAAATGTTTGATGGAGTGCCACTTTCCACCACCACCAACAGAAGCTGATTTCACTTCTTGTCAGTCTCTCATGATGTATGTGTTTGGAAGGGAAAGAGAGTTCATGAGGAGAGTTTAGAGTACTCTCCAATCTAGGTGTATCCTAGATAAAATTATGATTAAGCCAGGCTAACGTGAGTCGCAGCTGGAATATAACCTCAGGACTACTTTGATCTCTGTAGACACTCCCCAAAATCCTACTGGAGTAACACCTACTTCTACTAAAAAGGGACTATCATACTATTGAATGGGATTTTCTAGAAGCATTGTTTCAATTTTAGGTATGAGTGGATGGGTAGATGAGAGAGTACTGAAAAATAAATATATCCTCAGCTACCACAGTACCCCTCTCCATTTGGGAAATTATTAGAAAGTATTCACTCAAATATGTGTGTTCTATGCAAGAACTGTCTACTTAAGGTTACAACATTTGAAAACTTTACTACCAACATTGAATACTGGGATGTGACTCAAATTAACAGATCTTTTTGGAGATGTATTCTTATCTAAAGAGGTTTGATAATGGTGATAATGCTGAAAGGGCCACATTTTCTCCCTTTTTCACTCATATGTCATTTATGCAAATGAATCTTCCTTTAAATCAAGGGGCCTATTAAAATCTATAATTCACCATTTCCTAAGAAATGATGGCGGGCATAGTAAACAGATTCCTAACTAGTTCACAATTTGGAGAAACAAAATGTTTCAGTCAGACGCACTCTATGTCTAAAATTTTAATTAAGAATACACATGGATAAATAATTCTATTAGTGCTGCTTTTTACAAAGTAAATAGAAGTAATGTGTTTAAGAAGTTTGTAGCATATACTTTTCATTATGAAATCTTCTCTTGCTTTCTGGTGATACCTTATCTAGAAAGACACCTATAGTAACTATTCTACAGTTCTTGCAACTTTTATTCCACAGAGCACTGCATTTTTATAGTAATAATTTTACTGTCTATAAACATCCAAACCATGCATCCAAGCCCCAACAATACCCTAGAAACTTTCTTGAATTTCCAGGGAAACCTTGTACCACTTGTAAAATTTTCCTACAAAGGAATTAAAATCAGTTTTAAAACTGTTGGCTTCAATAAAGAGTCAACTATATTTACATGAGGAATATACTCTGACAGCAAATCTATCCTGACATCTTATATGAACTCTTTGGTGTTGATCAGCATTCCAAGTAGTGTCAATGCATACCTTACTGAGATTCCATTTGTTGTTTCCACAGATTTCAGGAAACCTTACTGTGCCTTGGATTACAGGGTGTTCTAGAAAAAGAGCAGTAAGTAATCTTTCATTTAAAGCAGAAAACGGGTTTCCCCTATGTTGTTAGTAGGAATGCCATTGCGAAAACTGTTATGATTTTGTAAAGTTGGTGAAACAGAACCTTATTAAGACTGCATTGTCTCAAGGGACATATTTTGATGTCATAATATTTACAAAATAAAGGTAACTTTAAATAAAATATAGCAATCAGCACACTATATCATCCTAGAGCAAGTTTTTTTTTTCAGTTTTAAAAATCATTTGAAGGTAATTCATAAATTATAATTTGTTTTGCAGTTGATTAGCATCAGTTAATTTGATTATATAATTGAATCATGATTTATACAAAAATATCAATCAGTATTAAATAATTTACCTTACTATTTCTTATTAGTGCATTTCACTATGAAGAGAAACTAATGTTTTGACCATCTTATTTTGTTCTTCTGACTTTCAGCTACAGCTGTTGTGATTTATATAATGTTAAAATAACAGAACTTCATTACAATTGCATTTTCTAAAAGAATCTCAATCAGCTTGTCTGTGTAGAGCCCATGAATCTGCATTTTAATAAGTACCCTAGGAGATTGTGGTGTAGTTGCTCCATAGATGGGAAACTATTAAAGCATTTTAAACATGAAAGAGACCTGAATAGACTTCTAGAAAGATAACTCAAATTACTGGTATGGTGGATAGGTTTGAGGATAATTAAACTGAAGCTAAGTTGACTGGAAAAAATAACATACACTCCTCCTTCCTTTGTCTTCCCCACAAAGTACAACTGTTAACTCTGTAAATAATGAAAAAGGTCACCAAAGGAAAACTCTGAAAGGTGGAAAGAAGAAGGCAACGAGTTAGGGATTCCAAGCCTGGAGGAACAACACAGAGACATGATCTTATAATCCTCCACTCAACAGAAGAAGGTAATATAGGTCTGGCACCTCCTGATCCCCAATCTAACAACAGAAGGCAACTTGGGCAGGCTAATTCCTCCCATCGATGGAATTGGAGTCCCACCAACAACATCAAGTATGCTTGCCAATTCTGGCCAAGGAAATCAGTTGGGAGGCCCACCGGCAATAAGCAGTCAGGGAAAGTGCTCTCCTTCCTTAATGGTCCTGAATTCCCCTTCCCCACCTACAGACACTTTGAAACCAAACAGCAATGGCAAGGGAGATACCATCATAAAAAGCAGCCTGGCCTGTGAAGCCTCTTTGTCCCTGTAGGCCAAGAATTCTTTCTCCCACGTAAAGAAATCAGGCAACTGGGAGCACTGGAAAGAGGGATCAAGCTACAATGAGCACACAGCCCAGGAAACGCTCTTCATCCCTGTAGGTTAAAAAATCTTTTCTGTTGCCACATGGAGATTAAACAACACACCTCTAAATAATCCATGGGTCAAAGAGGAAGTCTCAAAAGAAATGAAAAAAACTACCTGAAGTAAAACATGCATAAGAGAAAATAACTTTTTAAAAAGTGCATTAGTAAGAAGTTGGACAACTTCAAGCAGAGTGATACACAAGTCATTTAAGTCCCTGAAAGAGTTGGAAGGGGGCATAAAAGATATATGAAGAAATAATGGCTGAAAATTTTTCAAATTTGATGAAAATTATGAACACACAGATCAAAGATGTTCAAGGAAGCACAAGTATAAGAATCACAAATAAGATTACACAAAGGCACATCATAACCAAATTACTCAAAAACAGTGATAAAGTTAAAAATTAAAAGCAGCCAGAGGAAAAAAATGCATCTTATAAACAGAGAAACAAAGGTAAGGATGGCATCATATTTTTCACTGGAAACAATGGAAGCCAAAAGACAGTGGAGCAACATCTCTAAAGTACTAAAAAAAAACACTGTCAACCAGAATTTTGAAACATCTCAGTTGGTGTTCTGTCAATTCCTGGAGGCTTGTTTTTCACCAATTCCTTCAGTGCAGCTTGGACCTCTTCCTTCAGTACCATTGGTTCCTGATCATATGCTACCTCTTGAAATGATTGAATGTCCACCAATTCTTTTTGGTATAATGACTCTGTGTATTCCTTACATCTTCTTTTGATGCTTCTTGTGTCATTTAATATTTTCCCTATGGAATACTTCAATATTGCAACTTGAGGCTTCAATTTTTTCTTCAGTTCTTTCAGCTTGAGAAATGTGGATGCATTGCATTGGGCAAATCTGCTGCAAAAGACCTCTTTAAAGTGTTAAAAAGCAAAGATGTCACCTTGAAGACTAAGATGTGGTTGACGCAAACCATGGTGTCTTCAATAGCCTTATATGCATGTGAAAGCTGGGCAAAGAATAAGGAAGACTGAAGAAGAATTGACGCCTTTGAATTATGGTGTTGGCAAAGAATATTGAATATGCCAAAGACTGCCAAAAGAATGATGCCAAAAGATACAGCCAGAATTCTCCTTAGAAGCAAGGTTGGTGAGACTATGTCTCACATACCTTGGACATGTTATCAGTAGGGATCAATCCCTGGAGAAGGACATCATGCTTGGTAAAGTAGAGGGTCAGCAAAAAACAGGAAGACCCTCAATGAAATAGATTGACACAGTGGCTGTAACAATGGTCTCAAGCATAACAACAATTGTGTGGATGGCTCAGGACCAGGCAGTATTTTGCTCTGTTGTACATAGGGTCGCTATGAGTCAGAACCAACTCGACAGCACCTAACAACAACAACCAGAATTTATACCCATCTAAAATACCTTTTAAAGTTGACTGTGAGACAAAGATTTTTTCAGACATACCTCAACTAAAATAATAAATCTTCAGCAGGCCCACACTGTAGCAAATGTTAAAGGACATCCTTCAGGAAAAACGAATATGATACTAGATGGAAATTTGAATCTGCACAAAGGAGCAAATAGCACTGGAAATGATAAGTACATGGTTAAATACATAAGATTTTTTCCTCATTATTTATATCACTTTAAAAGATAATTGACAATTTCTTGTTCCCATTGCTGTTGAGTCAATTACAAGTCACAATGGCCCTATAGGACAGAGTAGAACTGCCCATAGGGTTTCCAAGGCTGCAGTTTTTACAGAAGCATCCTGCCACATCTATCTTCCATGGAATGGCTGGTGGGTTCAAACCACCCACCTTTCTGTTAGCAGCCAAGCACTTAACCACTATGTAACCAGTTTTGACAGTTTAAATAACAATGATAACAATGTAATGTGGGGTTTATAACATAACTAAAAGTAAAATGAATGCCAACAATAACATAAAGATTGAGAGGAGAGAAAAGGAAGTATACTATTATAAGGTTCTTAAACTATACATGAATCCGGCTTGAATTTCTGGCAGTTTCCAGAACTGACTCGATGGCATCTAACAACAAACTATGAAGTAGTATATTATGTGAAGGTAAACTATAATAAGCTACAGATGTATAGTATAAACCTTAAAGCAGTGGTTCTCATATAGATGCTATTTTGCCTCGTAGGGTATATTTGGCAATGTTTAGAGACATTTTTCCTTGTCACAACTGGAGGATGCTACTGGCATCTAGTGTCAAATCCTAGGGTGCTACTAAACATTCTATAACTCACAGGGCAGAACTCCGACAACAAAGAATTACCCAGCCCAAAATGTCAATAATGCTGCTGTTGAGAAACCTTACCCTAAATCAATGATGGCAATAACAAAACAGACTTATTGCTAATAAGCCAAAAAAGCAGATAAAATGGAATAATAAAAATATGTAAGAATATATATTTTTTTATAATTTTTATTATTTTTTGCTGAATTTTATTCCAATGTATGGTATATCATATAAATTCCATTTATGAAAATAATAAAAAATTCAATTAATATTAAGAAAAAGCAGATAAAAGGGTAAAGAGAACAAAGAACAGATGGGACAAATAGAAAACAAATAGCAAGATGATATATTTAAACCTATCCAAGTCAATAATCACATTAAATGTAAATGGTCTAAATACTTTAATTAAATGATATAGATGGTTAACTGGATAAAAATTATGAGTCAAATGTATGCTGCCTACAAGAAACACACTTTAAATATGAATGCACACATAAATAAAATATAAAAGGATGGGAAATATATAACTTGCTAATACTAATCAAAAGAAAGCTGAAGTGGCTATATTGATATCAGACAGTAGATTTCAGAGCAAAGAATATAAACAGGGATAAATAAGGTCATTTGTTAACAATAAAAGGGTCAGTCCATCAAAAGTATATAACAGTCCTAAACATTTATGCACCTAATAATAAGGATTCAAAATATCTGAAGCGAAAACTGACAGAACTGAAAAAAATCAGTAAAATTGGTAAATCTCTATCCTGACTGATCAGGACAAAAACTGAGAAGACACAAATTACTAATATCAGAAATAAGAGAGGTGACATCTTTATAGATTCTACAGATATTAAAAGGATAATAAGGGAATAGTATGAACAACTCTATGGCAATAAATTCAACAACTTAGATGAAATGAACAATTGTGTCAAAGACACAAAATTAAAAAGCTCACAAAAGAAAAAATAGATAACTGCAATAGTTTTATATGTATTAAATAAATAAGAGTTAAAGTTAAAAACCATCCCACAAAAAAAAAAAAAAAAAACCTTCACTAGTGAATTCTACAAAACATTTAAGGAATTAATAATACCAATTTTACACAAACTATTACATAAAATTGAAGACAAAGTAGACTTCCCAAATGATTCTATGAAGCCAGCATTATACTGATAAACAAACCAGAGAAAGATATTACAAGAAAAAAAAAATAACACACTGTTATGTCATGAATACAGATGCAAAATCCTAAACAAAATTTGAGCAAATCAAATCCAGTTGAGTTTATCCTAGGAATATAAGGTTGATTTAAGGTTTGAAAATCAATTTAATTGCCAATCCTAGCAACTAAAAAGAAAAAAAATATGATTATTTCAATAGACACAGAAGGAGCATTTGACAAATTCCAATATTCGTTCCTGATAAATACTCAGTAAACTAGGTATAGAAGGGAATTTCTTCAACTTAATAAATGTATGAAAACCTACAGTTAACACCATACTTAGTGGTGAAAAATGTGGTATATGCACATAATGGAATAAAATTCAGCAAAAAAATGAAATTTAACTACTGACACATGCTACATCATGGATGAACCTCAAAAACATGCAAGGTAACAGAAGCTGGACACAAGAGACCACATATTTTAGGGTTACATTTATATGAAATGTCCAGAAAAGGCAATTTATAGAGATAGAAAATAGATTAATGATTGCCTGGGACTGAGGATGGGAATGAGGAATAACTGGGAATAGACATGAGATATTAATAGAGGGATAAAAATATTCTAAAACTGATATATGGTTGTGTTTGCACCACTCAGTAAAGTTACTTAAAATCATTGAATTTTATATTTGAAATGGGTAAATTTTATTATATGTAAAATATATCTCAATAAAGTTGTTTGGGAAAAAAAAAGACACTGTAAAGAGAGTGAAAAGATAAGCCACAGCAGGCTTGTATCAGTAGGGTCCAGGCAGGAAAACAGAAAGCACACCAGTTATTTTAACAGAAAATTTAATACAATAAATTGTTTAGATAGGTTTTAGAGTACTTGAAGAGACAAAAACGAAACACTGAGCATAAATGCAGGAAGCAGCTACCGCCCGCAGGGCTAGGGAGACAAAGGGAAGAAGTTTGGATTTTCAGAACCTACAAACTTAGAGAAGGCGATCTACTAAGCTGTGACTCAGATCTCTGAGTAGGACACACTGCCCAGCTGATACTGGTACCTCTATGGGCACAAGGGGGCTGGTTCTGGTAGTATGGAAAAACTGGAAACTGAAACCAACTGTTACTATTACCAATAACCAATGCCGGGATACTGACTGCAACAGGAAGCAAAACAGATGGATCAGGTGTTTTCTTCCTTTCTCCAGTCTTCCAGCCTCCCTCTAGTGCCATCTATTGACAGAATCTCATGCACAGCCAGCAGGAAAGGCAGAAATGTGGTTTGCTGAGTCCCCAACCTAGCATCAGAAAGCTGGTACAGAAGAGTGGGTTATTAGCTTTATTACAGACATGCAAGAAATGAGAAGTTTTCATTTGACTCAATTTCTTATATTAACCAAGCTATATAAGCATATGCTGCTACCCGGGGAACAAAAATAGGCTTATATAAATTGGGGAATTACAATAGAATTTACTAAATCTGGATGCTGTCTAATTTTTGTAAATCACAAAATGGTGGCTGTTCTAATTGTTCCTATTATAACAAACTATTTATGTTTGTATATGCTGCTCTTATTAAGCTGTGGCTCTTCAGTTATAAAAAAAATAGAATATATATTCATATTACTTTGTCATTTAAAGATCTTTACATAGATTATCTCATTCTTATCCTTGAAAAACTCTGGAGAGGTAGGTAGGGCAGGCATTTCCATTTTACAGATGAAAAAACTAAAGTCAGAATAGTTAAATGACTTCAATAAGATCATATAGCTAGTAAATGATTGAACTGGGATTAGAACCCAAGTCTTTTCTGATTTATGGTCCCAAACTCTTTAATATGCTGTTGTTTTAGTGAAAAGACCCTCCAACTCTATTAAAAAGAGTTTTATTGATGCCAATCTATCATTGGAATGGGGGTCTTGAAAACCTCAGAGTCTGAAGCTCATGGATCCAAGGGAGGGGGTGCAAATCACACACAGTTATAGTACCATAGGAGGAACTATACAACACAGTATTCTGATTGGTTTATAGCGTTTGAGGTCAATCAAAGGTGGGACAAAGCAAAGTGTGATTTTTAACATTGGTTACATTAGTACAGCTGGACTACATTGGTTGGCTAAAGGACATAATTTCAAGGTATGTGGTCACGGAGGGGGTCTCATAACCATCACAAAACAACGGCATGACCATGAGATGAGGGATACAGTTGGGAACAGGTTAATAAACATTACCTCACTCAGAGCATAAGATCTCCTGTGGAGATTTAGCACAAACAGATTCAATAAGGTTTGGTTACAGACCCCAGGACACGTTGTTGTTGTTGTTAGGTGTCGTCAAGTTGGTTTCCTAACAGAACGGAATACTGCCCAGTCCTGCTCCATTCTCACAATCGTTGTTATGTTTGAGCTTATTGTTGCAGCCACTGTGTCAATCCATTTCATTGAGGGTTTTCCTCTTTTTCACTGATCCTCTACTTTACCAAGCATGATGTCCTTCTCCAGGGACTGATCCTTCCTGATAATATGTCCAAAGTATGTGAAACGAAGTCTCACCATCCTCACTTCTAAGGAGCATTCTGGCTGGACTTCTTCCAAGACAGATTTGTTCATTCTTTTGGCAGTCTTTGGTATATTCAATATTCTTCACCAACACCATAATTCAAAGGCATCAATTCTTCTTCGGTCTTCCTTATTCATTGCTCAGTTTTCACATGCATATGAGGTGATTGAAAACATGGCTTGGGTCAGGTGCACCTTAGTCTGTGGTCAGGACACATAGTATCCACATTCTTAGCCTGCTCACAAAGAAAAACATTTGTTTAATTACAGGGTTGGTTCCTAAGCAATAGGATTTTGAATTCGTGTGAAAATTTATACTAAGCTTTAGGATTAGTTCAGCCATTTTACTTTAGGTCAGATGCCTCTTTTGATTTTCTATCCCACATCACTGCCTTGTAGTAGCATCAGTTTGTTCTAAGTAGACGTCTTCAAAATTTTTAAAAAATAAGAACACCTTTTTAATTTTATTTCTTTGAAGTCTTAACATGCCTAGGACAAGGGTAAGACTAAAAAGAAAGTGGAAGAATAAAGGCAATTAAGTATCTGTTTCAGTCAGATTTGGAACTATGTGGAAATATAACCCCTTAACCATGTCATAGAAAATCGGTACTAATGGCACTTATGCCCCTCAACCCCTGGAATTCAGGGCCAACCTGGAGGAAGCAGTCAATAACTTGAAGATCCACGCAGTCAGTATAGTGTTTCTCAGCCTTGCCTGATCATAGTACTTATTGGAGGGTGTGTATTTGGGGAGGGGAGCTTGTTGAAAATAAATGTTTGGGTTCTACTCAAGACCTACTGAACCATAATCTCTAGGGGAAGAACTGATAATTGTATTTTTCAATAAAGGTCCCAGGTGATTCTTATCATGTGGCAAGTTTGTGAAACACTGTCTTGGTTCCACTGGTTAGGGACACTGATCAGACTTCATTGACTGACCGTAACTCAGTCACATTACAAAATCTAATCTAACCAAAATTTTTACAAGATTTTTTTTTCAAACAGACTACAACTCTACCAAACCTACTTAATTTATTTGAAGTTTCAATTAAATCCTCTCTAATTTTTTGTCACATCTATCTACATCCTGAGATTTTCTTAAAAGATTTTCTCATATTTTGAGTTCTTTAAACTAGAAGAATAACTTTCAGCAGAAGGGAGAACTTAAAAAATTAAAAGTGACACTTAGTGACCTATTCCTGTAGGTGAATCACAATATATTTTCAATTTCACTAATAATAGATTTCCCCCACAAATCCATTTGTTGGCTGTGGGGGCTTGCAAGTTGTGATTCTAGAAGCTTTGCCACCATTATTCAAATACCAGCAGGGTCACCCATGGTGGACAGGTTTCAGCTGAGCTACCAGAATGAGATAGACTAGGAAGAAGGACAACTGGACAGTCTACTTCTTAAAAAAAAAACAAAAAACAATTAGCCAGTGAAAACCTTATGACTAGCAGCAGAACATTGTCTGATATAGTGCTGGAAAATGAGCCCCTCAGATTGGAAGACACTCAAAATAAGACTGGGGAAGACCTGCCTCCTCAAAGTAGAGTTGACCTTAACGACGTGGATGGAGTCAAGCTTTCAGGACATTCATTTGCTGATGTGGCATGATTCAAAATGAGAAGAAACAGCTGCAAATATCCATTCATTATAGGAATGTGGAATGGACGAAGTATGAATGTAGGAAAATTGGAAATTGTCAAAAATGAAACGGAATGCATAAATATTTACATCTTAGGCATTAGTGAGCTGAAATGGACTGCTATTGGCCATTTTTAATCAGACAATCAGTATACTGTACCAAGAATAACAAATTGAAGAGAAATGGCATCACGTTCATAGTCAAAAAGAACATTTCAAGATATATCCTGAAGTACAAAGCTGTCAGTGATAGGATAATATCAATATGACTACAAGGAAGACCAGTTAATATGACTATTATTCAAATTTACGCACCAACAACTAAGGCCAAAGATGAAGAAAATAAAGATTTTTATCAATTTCTGCAGTCTGAAAGTGATCAAACATGCAATCAAGATGCATTGATAACTACTGGTGATTGGAATGTGAAAGTTGAAAACAAAGAAGAAGGATTGGTAGCTGGAAAATATGACCTTGGTGATAGAATTTTGCAAGACCAACAACTTCTTCATTGAAAATACCTTTTTTCAACAACATAAACAGCCACTATACCCATGGACCTCAGCAGATGGAATACACACGAATCAAATCGACTACATCTGTGGAAAGACACTATGGAGAAGCTCAGTATCATCGGTCAGAACAAGGCCAGGGGCTGACTGTGGAACAGAACATCAATTGCTCCTGTGCAAGTTTAAGTTCAAATTGAAGAAAATTAGAACAAGTCTACAAGAGCCAAAGTACTACCTTGAGTATATCCCACCTGAATTTAGAGACCATCTCAAGAATAGATTTGACACAGTGAACATTAATTACCAAAGACCAGATGAGTTGTGAAATGACATCAAGGACATCATACATGAAGAAAGCAAGGGGTCATTAAAAAGACAAGAAAGAAAATAAGACCAAAATGGATGTCAGAAGAGACTTGCTCTTGAATGCATAGTAGCTAAATAGAAAGGAAGAAATGAAGTAAAAGAGCTGAGCAGAAGATTTCAAAGGGTGGCTCAAGAAGACAAAGTATTATAATGACAAGTGCAAAGACCTAGAGATAGAAAACCAAAAGGGAAGAACACGCTTGGCATTTCTCAATCTGAAAGAACTGAAGAAAAAATTCAAGCCTCGAGTTACAATATTGAAGGATTCTGCATGGAAAATACTGAACAACACAGTAATCAGCAAAAGAAGATGGAAGGAATATGCAGAGTCACTGTACCAAAAAGAATTGGTCGACATTCAACTATTTCAGGAGGTAGCATACGATCAAGAACCGATGGTACTGAAGGAAGAGGTCCAAGCTGCACTGAAAGCATTGGCGAAAAACAAGGCTCCAGGAATTGACAGAATACCAATTGAGATGTTTCAACAAATGGATGCAGAATTAGAGGTGCTCACTCATCTATGCTAAGAAATTTGGAAGACAGCTACCTGGTCAATCAAGTGGAAGAGATCTTTATTTGTGCCCATTCCAAAGAAAGGAATGTGGAAATTACCAAACAATATCATTACTATCACACACAAGTAAAATTTTGCTGAAGTTCCTTCAAAAGCAGTTGCAGCAGTACATCTACAAGGAACTGCCGGAAATTCAAGCCAGATTCAAAAGAGGACATGGAACAAGGGATATCATTTCTGATGTCAGATGAATCATGGCTGAAAGCAGAGAATACCAGAAAGATGTTTACCTGTGTTTTTTGACTATGCAAAGGCATTCGACTGTGTGGATCATAACAAATTAGAGACCATGTTGCGAAGAATGGGAATTCCAGAACACTGCATTGTTCCCATGAAGAACCTGTACATAGACCAAGACGCAGTCATTCGAAGAGAACAAGGGGTTACTGTGTGGTTTAAAAATGGGAAAAGTGTGTGTCATGGTTGTATCCTTTCACCATATTTATTCAATCTGTATGCTGAGCAAATAATCAGAGAAACTGGACTATAAGAAGAACACCGAGACACGAGGATTAAAGGAAAACTCATTAACAACCTGCAAAATGCAGATGAAACAACCTTACTTGCTGAAAAGTGAAGAGGACTTGAAGCACTTACTGATGAAGATCAAGGACTACAGGTATCAATATGGATTGTACCTCAACATAAAGAAAACAAAAATCTTCGCAACTGGACCGATAAGTAACATCATGATAAACGGGGAAAAGATTGAAGTTGTCAAGGGCTTCATTTTACTTGGATCCACAATCAATGCCCTTGGAAGCAGCAGTTAAGAAGTCAAAGGAGGCATTACATTGGGCAAATTTGCTGCAAAAGATCTCTTTAGAGTGTTAAAAAGTAAAGATGTCACTTTAATGACTAGAGTGCACCTGACCCAAGCCATGGTGTTTTCAATCACCTCATATGCATGTGAAAGCTAGACAATGAATAAGGAAGATGGAAGAAGAAGAATCAATGCCTTGGAATTATGGTGTTGGTGAAGAATACTGAATATAACATGGACTGCCAGAAGAACCAACAGGTTTGTCTTGGAAGAAGTACTGCCAGAATGCTCCTTAGAAGCAAGGATGGCGAAACTTTGTCTCACATACTTTGGGCATGTTATCAGGAGAGACCAGTCCCTGGAGAGGGACATCATGCTTGGTAGAGTAGAGAATCAGTGAAAAAGAGGAGGACTCTAAATAAGATGGATTAGCATAGTGGCTGCAACAATGGGCTCAAGCACAACAACGATTGTGAGGATGGCACAGGACCGGGCAATATTTCTTATTGTTGTAAGTAGAACTGACACGTTGGCATCTAACAACAACAAAAATAGATTCACCTCATTTCAAGATGTCCAAGAAACCCAGTTAAGAACTAATAGCACTGCACTGTTTTGAATCTGGAATAAGATTTAAACCCACCAAAATACAATGAGTTCTCTTCAGAAAAAGAAGAGTAAGATGGTGTTATATAAACTAATCATTAAACTAATTCTTTGAACTTACAATTTTTGTAAAAAATCATGATAGAAATACTGTTGGAAATCAGCTGTTAAATGTTCTTACAAAATTTTAGTTTGAGTACTTATTTTTACTTCATTTCACATGAAATAAATTTTTATATGAATTTGACATACAGGAAGGAAAACTTCTGAGTAGAGACCATAAATCCAAAGATTTAAAATAAAACTGTAAATCTCCCATGAAAACACAATAATGCTAGAGAGAATTATTTAGTGGCCCTTGTTTAGTCTACTTTGGTTATTAATTTTGGTGTAATTGTCTCATATCTTGAACATGTAAAACTGGAGCTGTGTTACTATTTTAAGAATATCTGTTTGGAGAAATAATTGTATATTAGAATATGTATATAAGTATGTATATATATATTGTATGTGTCTCTTTATTCATATCTCCACTCAAATGTTGCCTCTTTTGTGAAAAGTTTTCCCATACCATCCTATCTAAAGAACTCCTCTCTAGCCCAAATCACACTTTATTATCATATTTTATTTTCTTCAAAGCACATAAAGTTAGCTAAAAGTACCATATTTATCTGTTTACTTGTTTTTTTTTTTTTTTCTTTTTGTAACATATAAGCTCCATGAGAATACGGACCTTATCCGTCATGGCCACCATCTATTGATCAGTAAATATTTGTTGAATAAGTTTTGTAAGGAGTCATATGTCATATGCTGGACTTACGTTGTAGACTAGATAGAGTCTGAAGTTGTTTAAAAGTTAGTCACCTAGACAGGGTGATTTGAATATTGGATTTAAAGGAGTCATTGGAGCATGGAATTCATGTATTTATGTATGTATATGGTCTGTGATTAATACCATTGTCTTGGTAATCAGACAAATCTGAAAATCAGACAAACCTGAATTTAAATCCATGCCGCATCACATTCTATCTGCGTAAACTTCGGAAAATTATTTAACTTCTCTGAACCTCAATTTCCAAATCTGTAAAAATTCAAATAATACTACCTATCACACAAAAGGAAACCCTGGTGGCGCAGTGGTTAGGAATGCGGCTGCTAACCAAAAGGTAGGCAGTTCAAATCCACCAGGCGCTCCTTGGGAACCTATGTTCTACTCTGTCCTGTAGGGCCGCTATGAGTTGGAGTCGACTTAATGGTAATGGGTTTGGGTTTGGGTATCACACAAGGTTATTTTGAGGATTAAATGAAATAACATATTTGAAAGTGCTCAGTAATGGTGTATGTTGTTGTTTAATGTACTTTTTAGATTTGCTAATCAAGATTTTTTGGATTAGAATCCAATTTATTAAAAAATTGAATAGTTTATGTTTCTAATCAAATTGTCACCAAGAAAACAAAAAAAAATAAACCCTTATAATAGATTAATAGCTTTCCTCTAATAAGAAAATAAGTTATGGTATGAATTTGGCATAAGGGGAAAAAGTCATTTTTTTTGTTTTGTTTTGCTGTGAAGTAATAATTAAATCCCCTTATTCTCTCTATTTCACACACCTAAACTTTCAAATATACCACTCAAATAAAAGTACCTACCTTGAGAAACTTGGTGGATAAACGTAGTTAAAAGTATAAATATTTGGATGACAGCTACTTTCTCCTTTTCATGTGTTTTCGCAGTAACTCTATTCCTATCTAGTTTCTGTAGACTGAGAATGCAATAGATGATAATTCACTTTAATAAAATCCCCATATTCGTTCATTCATTCGATTATCCATTTAACAAATATTTATTTTGGAGCTCCTTCTAGGTTCCAGGCAATGATCTAGACATTTGGATCTGACAGGAACCAAAAAGACAAAGATCTCTGCCCTAGTATAACTCACTTTTTAGTCAGGGGAAATAGACAATAAACAATTAACATAATAAGCAAATAAGGTATATGGTATAATAGAATGTCAAACGCTATGAAGAAAAAAGAAATCAGAGTAAGGGAGATCACAGGTATGAAGTGGTGGCAGGACAGGTTGCTGTATTAAGTAGGCCTTGTTACAGTGAAAAAAGATTGTTTATTGCAATGTGCTGCTGTATGAATATTGATATTTCACCACTTAATTAGTCAAGAAGCTGTTTTCCCCCTTTGCCATTTCAGTAACACTACTGACAAATTCCCTATGTTAGTGTTATGAAATCCAGGGATTTAAAAAAAAATACAGTGTATTGACTTGTAAATGAATTATTTGCCCATTATTTAATACTTACATATCAGGCCTTGCTTTGATAAATAGAATTTTTTTAGGTAAATTACCTTCCCCTGTGGTATTTAAAATACAGATAACTCAGTTTGGTTTCTATATTCTTGTATAGCATTTATATAGTTTTTGTTTGTTTGTCTTTTATATTCCTCTCCTGCTGTAGCAGCCACTGTGATTCCTCATTTCCTATGAAATCTAATAGAAAATTATTCTGGCATCAGAGCTCATTATGCCTGTTCCACCTTGCCTGCTTAAATGTATTTTCTAATGGAAGTTGTTGCCTCCTTTTGTCACCTTTATATCAGTTTCTCTGGCTTCCTTACCTTCACTTTCATTGTTCTCATGTTGTCTCTTATCTCTCTCTATTTAAATCTTATTCATACCTCAAGGCTCAGATCACAGTCCTTCCAGATGACTGGCCTACATTGCTTTCTTTCCATCTGCAATTCCATAACATGTACTGTTTGTGCCACACATTTCCACCTTTAGTTCCATTCAGACTTCAAGTCATTTTCCATTTGTTTATTTATCCTGTCTTTCCAGCAAGTTCCTTGAGTACCGGAATCACCTCTCGTCTATCACCTACAATACTTAATGCCGTTCTGGATCTTTATCTGTAAATATATTAAGTTGAATTCAATTGGCACTGTATCATGTTACTGTATTCTCTATCTGAAAACCTTAGGTCAGCTGTTTTGACTTCTCTGATCAATTACTGGACAAAAATCAATTTGATGATTTTTTCAAAAACTATATGGCTATTAATTTGTCGAATCATATGATATGCTAATATTCTGTAAACCTGACACAGCTATGATATTAGGGAAACAGTGCCCAGTGGATGCAATAGGAATCACAGGACGTCTGTATGTTTCAACGTCTGTATGTGTGTCTTTTAAAAAGTATTTTTATAGTTTAGATAATTTTTACAGTCTTAGAAATTGACTAAATTAATGTAGGAATTAGATGGCTAGAACAGTTAGTTGTCGGTTAAGAAATTAAGGTAGGCACTCTTTTTAAAATTTTAATGATTTAAAAATTAAGAATTATGAAATGAATTTTTTAAAACTGAGATTAGCAGTCTGGATTATTTAAAGGAGCTTTAAAAGAGCACTTTGTTTTTTTGTTCTGTTTTGTTTTTCTTTTTTTCTCCCTGTCTTTCCCCTGTCCCAAATTAATATGCCCTCTTTTTTCTGACATAGCATTAAGTGTGTGCCTGGTGAAACATAGCTATCTTCTGTTGAGTGTGTATCATTTAAAACATCTGTGAGAATTTAATAATCACATTTTTATGAGAAATATTTGGAAATTTCTACCTACATATGCGTTTGTTTGATTTTCTTAAAAATTTTGATGAAGTTTAAACTTCTCTTAAAGAGCTTAGTTTGCAAAATGTTGTATATAGTGGTTGAAGGACATTGGTTATCTGGCTATATATTCCAGTAGAATGTCATTTAGTTTGTTTCCTACATTGACACTGTCTACACTTTTAAGTTTAATGTTAGGCTTTTGGAATACCGAAATTTCTGTACTAAGTTTTTTGGTGTCCAAACCAAAACCAAACCCATTGCCATCAACTCAATTCCGACTCATAGTGACACTATAGGACAGAGTAGAACTGGCCCATAGCGTTCCTAAGTAGTGGCTGGAGGATTCGAACTGCTGACCTTTTGGTTAGCAGCCAAGCTCTTTAACCACTACACCACCAGGGCTCCTTGGTGTTCAGTACATTGCAGTATATTCATATTTGTAAAAACTATGGTTAGTACTGACTGAATGAGTACACTGATTTTGGTGTACTTAGAAATCGAAATCTCTTTCAGACACGGATTCTGCTTTGTTATTTGTTAAAATATGGAGTAGGGACACAGGTTTTAATCTTCTGGGGGTGATACAGCTCTCAAAGATAATTTTCCGATATATTGTCCCGGCTTTTTTTTTTTTTTTTTTTTCCTCTTTTCCTTCTTTTTAAGAATCGGGAGTCTCAATACCAGCAAAAGAAAGTTTACTTTTTTTTTTTAATATAACATAGGCATTCCATTTAACCCTTATTTTTTATATATCAATGTCTCCAAATTTGCTTATATTTAGATTGCTTGATGCCTCAAAGGCAAAGTTACTGAACAGTTTAACCAGAGTCTAGCATATGCCAATAGCAAACACTGTATTCTCAGGTGATTGATAAAAATAAGTCAGTAATTTTGATTTTTCCCAAAGTTTTTTTTATTGGATCAAATAGTTCTAGAGTTTTAAAAATATTTTCTAAGCAAGTATAAATTTTAACATAAACACATTTTTGAGCTCAAAAATAAAATAAATAATTTTAATTTTTAAGGTTCTTCTGAAAAAAATATAAAGTTCATGTAACAGTAATTCTGTGAAGTTCCAGTGTCCGTAGTGTGAAAATTACATGTGATTTTTTTATTGTATATGTTTTAGGTTAAAAAGCTACTTACCTATTAGAATGACTAAAATCTAAAGAAAGAATAACTGACAAACAATTCCTGCATGGTATGGAATTACTTTACTAAAAAAAACAATTTGGCCTTTTGGTCCTGGTTGCAAAGCCCTACCCAGTACTTCACCTTTATAGGGATTGACTGGAGGTCCCTCCTGGTGACCAATAAAAACCCTAGAACATGAGGCTTAGATGGAGCTTACTGATTGACAAGAGCCAGGAAAGGAGCCTACCATTTATACACTAGGGTCCTGCACTATGACCCTCTCAGACCAAGTAGACCTGAGACAGCAACAGATGCAGGGGCTGTGACGTTATATTACCAGAAGAGGTGGAGACAACAAATAGACCCAAACAAGCACACCTAGATGGTGACAGCAGAATGTAAAGACTGAACCTCAGCAGAGAGCTGAGAAGAGCCACCAATAGCTGAGCATGCCAAGTGGATGTCGTTGAGTTTCCTGTTTGAAAGTTTCTTGACGGGTGAGAACAGACATCGGTTTTCAGGAAGGGTAAGCAAGTCCCCTTTGATACATAAGCTGGTCTCCTTTTAGACACTGAGGCCCCATACTGGGACCCCTTACAAACCTTGCCTTTTGTGTATCTTTATTTCTGTTTATATCCTTTCTTTGTATCATTCTTTGTTATTAAAGTTGTTATTGCAGTTATGTTGTTTCCAGGAGTTCTCTGTGACTGTTCCAATGAATTATAGAATCCCATAAAGAAAGAGTGCCATGGGACAATGACTGGTATCACAAATTGTGGAGAAGTTGGAGAACAAGGGTATATTTGACTTCCCTCTCATAGGAACAAGTTTGGTGATGATTCTTATGGTCAGGGTTGTCTTTTCAGTTGGTGTTTAAGAAAGTTCTCCTATTACACTACCTTAAGTCAGGAGATCAAGTTTCACATCAACAGAGATGTCATGCTGATTATATGTACCATTAATGTGATGTGATAAAAATGACACTTTACTTCTGTTGTCTTCTACCACTAAACCAATAACCTCACTGTAATCATGAGAAAAAAAATCAGAAAAATTCCAATAGAAGAACATTTTACTATATACCTGACCAGTATTCCTCAAAAATATCAAGGTCGAGGAGGAGTGGCCATGATGGCGGAGTAGTCAGACACTTCTGGTGGTCCCTCTTACAAAAACGACCCTCCAAAAAAACAAGTGAATTGATTATATATGACAATATAGGAGCCCTGAGCATCAAAGGCAAAGTTAAGGAAACAGACTGAGTGGCAGGGGGAGGGAGAGAAGATTTGGAAGCCTCAAGGAGTTGACGGACCTGACCTGGCAAGAGCAGGAGCCCTTCAGCCAGGATCAGCTCAGGGGTGAGTGGTGAGGAAGGCAAGCCACGGCACTCGGGAGGCATTTCCCACACTGGGAGAGACCCAGTGGCAGAGAGTCTACTCGGCCATCCAGAACCAGTGAGAAGCAGCCCTTGATCAGCAAAAGATACGTATTTGTGTCTGGCCTACTATGCAGATCAAAAACACCCCCCTTAGGGAAAAACTTCTCTACCATTTACCTCCTTGCTCCCTTCTCTGCACTGGGCTCAGAACGGCTTTAGGGATTGCCTAGCACCCTGGGCTGGAAGTAAGACCCTGCCTTGGAGAGGGAATAAATTAACAAACAGAGGGAAAAATAATCTGCTGGCTCCCCTAAGCTAGGAACTCAGGAGAGGCACAGCTTTGCCTAGGCACAGGCACAAGACATCCATGGACTTTGAGTGCCTTTGCCCCAGCAGAGACTTGTGTGGGCCCATTTCAATAGCATAGGTCCTCATTACTGCAGTACTGCAGTGTATAAAACTGAAGTCTAACTTCAGCTGTTTCAGCTATGAAGTGGCAGATTTGTGACATTTGACACTGCTCTGTCTATTAATCAGGGTCTTCACCTACCCACGTCAAGGGCCTGAGGACTGGTGGCTCCACTCACACCACCTAGCCACCTGTAGGGGCCTAAGAATAAGAGATGCCCCCAGTCCTTAGAGCCAAAAGCTTTGGGTGCTCATAGTCTGGCTGCAAAACCCACCCACATATGCACTCCAGGAAACAGAGACATGCTTTCCTCCTGGACACTCAGAGGCAGCCATCAGACCCCTGCCTTGCTCAGCATCAGTCCCCATGCTACATCCAGATTCCTGTGCCTACCCATGCCTGTCTAGGACTGCAGGTGAGAGCCTGAAATACGCACTTGGTGGCCAACTGCCTGGACCCCTGAGCTGAATCCGTACAGGAGGAGTGGGTGGACTCCTGGGCTCACATACTTAGTAGCAGTTCTGGCCACCTGGTGGCAGGACATTGGAGCTTCAGGGGCACTTGTGATCAAGCTAGCTCACAAGAGCAGCCTACTTGGGCATATAAAAACAAAATCAGAAGCTAGGACACAGTAAGCAAACATAAAATAAATAAATATAATAACTTACTGATACCTCAGAGACAACAGTCAATATCAAATCACATAAAGAGGCAGAACATGATGGCTTCAGCAAGCTCCCAAAATAAAGAATCTAGAAATTTTCTGCAGGAAGAAAATATCTTGTAATTGCCAGAGGCTGAATACAAAAGATTAACATAGAGAACTCTTCAAGATATCAGGAAGGAAACTAAGCAAAACGCAGAACATGCAATAGAGGAAATTAAAAACATTAGAGAGGAGTGTAATGAAAAATCTAACAGGTTGCAAGAATCCATAGAGAGACAGCAATCAGAAATCCAGAAGATTAACAATAAAATTTCAGAATTAAACAACTCAACAGAAAGTCATAGGAAGAGAATTGAGGCAATGGAAGTCAGAATCAGTGAGACTGAAGATAAAGCACTTGACACCAACTTACTTGAGGAAAAATCAGACAAAAGGATTTAAAAAAATGAAGAAAACCTAAGAATTATGTGGGACTCTATCAAGAGGAATAACTTACGAGTGACTGGAGTACCAGAACTGGAGGGGATAACAGAAAATACAGAGAGAATTGTTGAAGAATTGTTAGCAGAAAATTTACCTGATATCGTGAAAGATGAGAAGATATCTATCAAGATGCTCATTGAACTCCACATAAGGTAGATCCCAAAAGAAAGTCACCAAGACATATTATAATCAAACTTGCCAAAACCAAAGATAAAGAGAGAATTTTAAGAGCAGCTAGGGATAAACAAAAAGTCATCTACAAAGGAGAGTCAATAAGAATAAGCTCGGACTACTCAGCAGAAACCATGCAGGCAAGAAGGCAATGGGATGACATATATAAAGCCTTGAAGGAAAAAAATCGCCAGCCAAGAATTATATATCCAGCAAAACTGTCTCTCAAATATGATGGCAAAATTAGGGCATTTCCAGATAAACAGAAGTTTAGGAAATTTGCAAAAACCAAACCAAAATTACAAGAAAAACTAAAGGGAGTCCTCAGGTTAGAAAATCAATAACATCAGATGACATCCCAAGACTAGAACATGGGACAGAGGAACCAGATATCAAACCAAATAGGGAAGTCACAAAAATAAATCGAAGCTAAAACATTGAAAATAGGAAAACAAAGATGTCAATATGTAAAAGATGACAATATGAAAACAAAATGAAGGGACAAAAAATGTAGGCATAGATTTTTTTAAATGGAGAGGAAGTCAAGACCATATAAAGAAATAAAAAACTGGTATAAACGTAGAAAAATAAGGGTAAATATTCAGGTAACCACAAAGGAAACTAACAATGCTACACATTAAAAAAAAAAAAAAACTAGAAAAATATAAAGACTCAGCCAATACAAAATCAACAACAATGAAAAAGATGAAAAGAAAATACATAAAGAAAAATGACTCAGCACAGAAAATTAAGTGGAACAAAGAAACTGTCAACACCACAAAAAACATCAAAAGGACATCACAAAACTCGTACCTATGAATAATTACACTGAATGTAAATGGACTAAATGCACCAGTAAAGAGACAGAGAGTGGCAGGCTGGATTAAAAAACACGATCCATGTATATGCTGCCTACAAGAGACAAACCTTAGACTTAAAGACACAAACAGGCTAAAACTCAAAGGATAGAAAAAATATATCTAGCAAACAACACTCAAAAAAGAGCAGGAGTAGCAATATTAATCTCTGACAAAAGAGACTTTAAAGTAAAATCAACCACAGAGGATAAGGAAGGACACTATGAAATGATTAAACGGTCAATACACCAGGAGGACATAAGTATAATAAATATTTATGCACCAAATGACAGGGCACCAAAATACATAAAATGAACTCTAACAGCACCGAAAAGAGAGATAGACAGCTCCACAACAGTAGTAAGAGACTTCAACACTCCACTTTCCGTGAAAGACAGAATATCCAGAAGGAAGCTCAACAAAGACACAAAAGACCTAAATGCTACAATCAACCAACCTGATCTCATAGACAGATAGAGAACACTCCACACAACAGCAGCCAAGTATACTTTCTTTTCCAACACACATGGAACATTCTCAAGAATAGACAACATATAAGTCCATAAAGCAAGCCTTAACAAAATCCAAAGCATTGAAATATTACAAAGAATCTTTTCTGATCATAAAGCCATAAAAGTAGAAGTCGAAAACAGAAAAATCAAGGAAAAAATCAAACACATGGAAACTGAACAACACCATGCTCAAAAACTACTGGAGTATAGAAGAAATTGAGGATGGAATGAAGAAATTCATACAATCGAATGAGAATGAAAACACATCCTACTAGAACCTTTGAGACACAGCAAAAGCAGTGCTCAGAGGTCAGTTTATAGCAATAAATGCACACATCAAAAAAGAAGAAAGGGCCATAATCAAAACATTAACCCTACAACTGGAACAAGTAGAAAGAGAGCAGCAAAAGAAGCCCTTGGGCACCAGAAGAAATGAAATAATAAGAATTAGAGTCAAATTATATGAAATAGAGAATAGTAAAACAACCGAAAGAGTTAACAAGACCAAAAGCTGGTTCTTAGAGAATATCAACAAAATTGATAAACCATTGGCCAAACTGACAAAAGAAAAACAGGAGAGGAAGCAAATCACCCGTATAAGAAATGAGATGGGTGATATCACAACTGACCCAACTGAAATTAAAAGAATCATAACAGAATACTATGAAATGTTGTACTCTAACAAATTTGAAAGCCTAGAGGAAATGGACAAATTTCTAGAAACTCACTACGTACCTAAACTAACACAAACAGACATAGAACAACCAAATAAACCCATAACAAAAGAAGAGATTGAAAAAGTAATTAAAAAACTCCCAGCAACAACAACAAAAAGCCCTGGACCGGATGGCTTCACTGGATAATTCTACCAAACTTTCAGAGAAGAGTTAACACCGCTACTACTAAAGGTATTTCAGAGCATAGAAAAGGACGGAATACTCCCAAACTCATTCTGCGAAGCCAGCATAACCCTGATACCAAAAGCAGGTAAAGGCACCACAAGAAAAGAAAATTACAGACCAATAACCCTCATGAACAGTGACGCAAAAATCATCAACAAAATTCTAGCCAATAGAATTCAGCAACATATCAAAAAAATAATTCACCATGATCAAGTGGGTATTATACCAGGTATGCAGGGATGGTTTAGCATTAGAAAAACAATCAATATAATCCATCACATAAATAAAACAAAGAAAAGAACTACATGATGTTGTCAATTGACACAGAAAAGGCATATGACAAAGTCTAACATCCATTCATGATAAAAACTCTCAACAAAATAGGAATAGAAGGGAAATTCATCAATATAATTAAGGATATTTTTACAAAGTCACCAGCAAACATCATGCTAAATGGAAAGACTTTGAAAACATTCCGCTTGAGAACGGGAAACAGACAAGGATGTCCTTTATCACCACTGTTATTCAACATTGTGCTGGAGGACCTAGCCAGAGAAATTAGGTTAGAAAAAGAAATAAAGGGCATCCAAATTGCTAAGGAAAAAGTAAAAGTATCTCTATTTGCAGATGATGTGACCTTATATATGGAAAACCCCAAAGAATCCACAAGAAATCTACTGGAACTAATAGAAGATTTCAGCAAAGTTTCAGGATACAAGACAAACATACAAAAATCAATTGGATTCCTTTACACTAATAAAGACAACTTCTAAGAGAAAATCACTAAATCAATACCATTTACAATAGCTCCCAAGAAGATAAAATACTTAGGAATAAATCTAGCCAGAGAAGTAAAAGACCTATACAATGAAAACTACAAGACACTACTGCAAGAAACCAAAAAAGACCTGCATAAGTGGAAAAACGTACATTGCTCATGGATAGGAAGACTCAACATTGTGAAAATGTCAATTCTACCCAAAGCAATCTACAGATACAATGCAATCTTGATCCAAATTCACTGGCATTTTTTAATGAGATGGAGAAACAAATCACCAACTTCGTATGGAAAGGGAAGAGTACCCGAATAAATAAAGCATTACTCAAGAAGAAGAACAAAGTGGGAGTCCTCACACTACCTGATTTTAGAACCTATTATACCACCATGGTAGTCAAAACAGCCTGGTACTGGTACAAGAACAGATATATAGACCAATGGAACAGAATTGAAAATCCAGACAAAAATTCATCCACCTATTAGCAGCTGATATTTGACAAAGGCCCAAACTCTGTTAATTGGGGAAAAGAGAGTCTCTTTAACAAAAGGTGCTGGCATGACTGGATATCTATCTGCAAAAAACTGAAACAAGACCCATACCTCACACCATGCACAAATACGAACTCAAAATGGATCACAGACCTAAATATAAAATCAAAAACAATAAAGATCATGAAAGAAAAAATAGGGACAACACTAGGAGCCCTAATACATGGCATAAACAGAATACAAATCATAAATAACAATGCACAAACACCAGAAGGGAGACTAGTTAACTGGGAGCTCCTAAAAATCACTTATGCTCATCAAAAGACTTCACCAAAAGAGTCAAAAGACAACCTACGGACTGGGAGAAAATTTTTGGCTATGATAAATCCAATCAGCATCTAATCTCTAAAATCTACAAGATACTGCAAAACCTCAACAACAAAAAGACAAATAACCCAATTAAAAAATAGGCAAAGGATATGAACAGGCACTTGGCCAAAGAAGACATTCAGGCGGCTAACAGACACATGAAGAAATGTTCACGATCATTAGCCATTAGAGAAATGCAAATCAAAACTAAAATAAGACACATCTCCCTGCAACAAGGCTAGCATTGATCCAAAAAACAAAAAATAATAAATGCTCAAGATGTTGTGGAGAGACTGGAACACTTGTACGCTGCTATTGGGAAGGTAAAAATAACCACTTTGGAAATCGATTTGACGCTTCCTTAAAAAGCTAGAAATAAAAGTATCATACCATCCAGCTATCCCGCTCCTTTGAATATCCTAGAGAAATAAGAACGGTCACACAAATAAATATACGCACACCAATGTTCATTGCAGCACTGTTCAAGATAGCAAAAAGATGGAAACAACTTAGGAGCCCATCAATGGACTAATGGATAAACAAATTATGGTATATTCACACAGTGGAATACTATGCAACGATAAAGAACAACGACGAATCCATGAAACATAACATGGAGGATTCTGGAGGGCATTATGCTGTGTGAATTTAGTCAGTCACAGAATGACAAATATTTTATAAGAGCACTATTATAAGAACTCAAGAAAAGGTTTAAACACAGAAGAAAACATTCTTTCATGGTTGTGAAGGTCAGGAGGTAGGGTGAGGGTTATTCACTAACTAAATAGTAGACAAGAATTATCTTAGGTGAAGGGAAGGACAGCACACACTACAGGGGAAGTCAGCACAATGGGACTAAACCAAAGCTAAGAAGTTTCCTGAATACAATCAAACACTTCGAGGGACAGAGTAGCAGAGTCAGGGGTCTGGGGACCATGCTTTTAGGGGACATCTAGGTCAACTGACATAACAAAGTTTATTAACAAAATCTTCTGCATCCTACTTTGGTGAGTGGCGTCTGGGGTCTTAAGAGCTGGTATACGGCCATCTGGGATGCATCAATTGGTCCCAGTCACCTGGAGGAGGGGAGCGTGAGGAAAGCCAGGGACACGGGGAAAGTATCGGCCCAGGAGACAGAGGGGGCCACATGGACCAGAGACTTCATCAGCCTGGGACCAAGGAACTGGATGGTGCCCGGCTACCACCAATGACTGCCCTGACAGGGAACACAGAACACAACGGAGGGTCCCTGATGGAGCGGGAAAAGGGTGGGATGCGGAGCTCAAGTTCTAGTAGAAAGACCACACTTAATGGTCTGACTGAGACTGGTGGAATCCCAGAAGGCATGGCCCAGGGACTCTCTATCAACCCAGAACTAGAACAGTTCCCGGGCCGACTCTTCAGTTGAGGATTGGACTGGACTGTGGAACATGAAATGATGCTCGTGGGGAGCATGCTTCTTGGCTCAGGTAAACACGTGAGACTAGATGGGCGGCTTCTGTCCAGAGGTGAGATGAGAAGGCTGAGAGGGTTAGGAGCTGGTTGAATGGACACGGGAAATGAGGGGTGGAAAGGGGGAGTGTGTTGTCACAGTATAGGGAGAGGAATTATGGTCACATAACAATGTATGTATAAATTTTTGTAAGACTAACTTGAATTTTAAACTTCCACTTAAACTACGACAATAAAAAAAAAACTGTCAAAGTCATCAAAAACAAGGATAATCTGAGAAACTGTTATATCCAAGAGAGATTTAAGGAGACACGAAGACTAAATGGTGTCCTAGAACCAAAAAAGGACATTAGGTCAAAAACTAAAGAAATGTAAATAACTATGGGCTTTACTTAATAAAGTATACAGATGAAGTCTCGCCACCCTAGCTTCCAAGGAGCACTCTGGCTGTATTTCTTCCAAGACAGACTTGTTCGTTCTTCTGGCATTCCATGGTATATTTAATATTATTTACCAACCCCATAATTCAAAGGCATCATCGCTTCAGTCCTGCTTAATGGTTGTCCAGCTTTCACATGCATAGGAGGGGATTAAAAATATCATGGTTTGTGTCAGGCACACCTTAGTCCTCAAACTGACATCTTTGCTTTTTAACCCTTTAAAGAGGTCTTTTGCAGCAGATTTGCCCAATGCAATGCCTCCTTTGATTTCTTGACTACTGCTTCCAAGGGCATTGATTGTGGATCCAAGTAAAATGAAGTCCTTGACAACCTCAATCTTTTCTCCGTTTATCATGGTGTTGTTTATTGGTCCAGTTGTGAGGATTTTTGTTTTCTTTATGTTGAGGTGCAATCCATACTGAAGGCTGTGGTCTTTGATCTTCGTCAGTAAGTGCTTCAAGTCCTCTTCACTTTCAGCAAGCAAGGTTGTGTCATCTGCATAACACAGGTTGTTAATGAGCCTTCCTTCAATTCTGATGCTGCATTCTTCATAGAGTCCATCTTCTCGGATTATTTGCTCAGCATACAGATCGAATAAGTATAGTGAAAGGAAACAACTCTGAGGCACAGCTTTCCTGACTTTAAACTACGCAGTGTCCCCTTGTTCTGTTTGAACGACTGTCCCTTGTTCTATGTGAAAGTTCCCCATGAGCACAATAAAGTGTTCTGCGATTTGCATTCTTCTCAATGTTGTCCATAATTTGTTATGATCCACACAGTCGGATGCATTTCCCTAGTTAATAAAACACAGGTAAATATCTTTCTGGTATTCTCTGCTTTCAGCCATGATCCTTCTGACATCAACAAATAACGTCCCTTGTTCCACTTCTTCTGAATCTGGCTTAAATTTCTGGCAGTTCCCTGTCAATGTACTGCTGCAACTGCTTTTGAATGATTTTCAGCAAAATTTTACTTGTGTGTGATATTAATAATATTGTTCAATAATTTCCACATTCTATTGGATCACCTTTCTTTGGAATGGGCACAAATATGAATCCCTTCCAGTTTGTCGGCCAGGCAGCTGTCCTCCAAATTTCATAGACAAGTGAGCACCTCCAGTGCTGCATTCATTTGTTGAAACATCTCAACTGGTATTCCATTGATTCCTGGAGACTCTTTTTTTGCCAATGCCTTCAGTGCAGCTTGGACTTCTTCCTTCAGTACCATTGGTTCTTGATCATATGTTACCTCCTGAAATGGTTGAACGTCGAGCAATTCTTTTTGTTACAGTCACTTTGTGTATTCATTCCTTCCATCTTCTTTTGATGCTTCCTGCATTGTTCAATATTTACCTTATAGAATCCTTCATTATTTCAACTCGAGGTTTGAATTTTTTCTTCAGTTCTTTCAACTTGACAAATGCTGAGCGTGTTCTACACTTTTGGTTTTCTAACTCTAGGTCTTTGCACATGTCGTTATAACACTTTGTCTTCTCAAGCTGCCCTTTGAAATCTTCTGTTCAGCTCTTTTGCTTTATTTCTTCCTTTCACTTTATCTTATCAGCGTTGAAGAGTAAGCTTCAGAGTCTCTTCTGAAATCCAATTTGGTCTTTTCTTCCTTTCCTATCTTTTTGAAGACCTTTTTCTTTCTTCATGTACGATGTTCTTGATGTCATCCCACAACTCATCTCATCATCAGTCATTAGTGTTCAATGCTTCATATTTATTCTTGAGATGGTCTCTAAATTTAGGTGAGATATACTCAAGGTTGTACTTTGGCTCTTGTGGACTTGTTTTAATTTTCTTCAGCTTCAACTTGAACTTGCTACCACTTGTCTGTCAGTTTGTCCTACTGTGGTGGCTTCCATGTTGCTGTGATGCTGGAAGCTGTGCCACTGATATTCCAAATACCAGTAGGGTCACCCATGGTGAACAGGTTTATGTGGAGTTTCCAGACTAAGACAGACTAGGAAGAAGGACTTGGCCGTGTCCTTCTGAAAATATTGGCCAGTGAAAACCTTATGAAAAGCAGTGAAACATTGTCTAATATAGTGCCAGAAGATGAGTCCCTCAGGTTGGAAGGCACTCAAAATACGACTGGGGAAGAGCTGCCTCCTCAGAGTCAACCTTAATAATGCGGATAAAGTAAAACTTTCAGGACCTTCATTTGCTAATGTGGCGCAACTCAAAATAAGAAGAAATGTGGAAAATAGCAGTTGATAATTCTGTCTACACTTTGTTTAATGCCTCAGACTGGATATAGACTAATAACATAATGTTGATATGTGTCTAAATGTAATTACATTTATCCTTTCTACTCTTTATTCCACCACAACTCTCGAGAAAAAGATTAATTCAAGACTCTTTGATGATGATACTTGATGCTTCTGAATAACTTCTATTCTAGAGAGACAAAAAAAATCACAATAGCAGCCCAGGAAAGAATTATTAATTTAGTATAAGCATGGACATAAAAAAATTTTCTTTTCCTTAAAACATCAATTAAGACAGAGCTAAAATGTTTACACCAGATTAATGTCTAATCGTTTGTGAAATGTAATATGATTATTCTTTTGTTTTAATTGAGATGAAATTCACTGAACAAAAATTTAACTGTTTTAAAGTGAATAATTCAGACGTTTAGTACGTTCACAATGTTGTGCAACTACTACCTCTATCTAGTTACAAACCATTTCCATCACTCCGTTAGGCAGTTATTCTCCGTTTCTCACCCCCACCTCTGGCATCGCCTATCTGCATTATTACTGGGAGTTTACCTATTCTGAATATTTCATATAAATTAAATCATACAACAAGGGACATTTTGCATCCAATTTCATTCACTTAGTGTAATGTTTTTGTGGTTCATTTATGTTGTAGCATGTATCAGTATTTCTTTCCTTTTTATCAATAAATAATTTTTCATTGTATGTATATGCCACAATTAGTTTATCCGTTCATTCGCTGATCAATTTTGAGGTTGTCTCCATCTTTTAGCTATTGTAAATAGTGCTGTGAATAGAGTGAACATTCATATACAAGGATTTGTTGAAGCACTTGTTCTCAGTTCTTTTGGGTACATACTTGGGAGAGGAATTGAAAGGTCATATGATAATTATATGTTTAACTTTTTGAGGAACAGCCAAATTGATTCCCACGGGAACTGAAACATTTTTCATTCCTGCCAGCTATGTACAATTGTTCCAATTTTTCCACACCCTCACCAACACTTATTTTCCTTTTTTTTTATAGCCATCCTTGTGAGTATGAAGTGGTATCTCACTGTGATTTTAATTTGCATTTTCCTAATGACTAATGATGCTGAGCATCTTTTCATATGCTTGTTGGCCATTTCTGTTACTTATTTGGAGAAATGTATAGTCAAATTCTTGGCCCATTTTTTAATTGGGTTTTGTGTTGTTGTTGTTTTTGAGTTCTAAAAGTTATTTATATATTCTGTCTACTAGATCCTTATCAGATATATGGTTTGCAAATATTTTCTCCCATTCTGTAGTTTGTCTTTTTCATTTTCTTTATAATGTCCTATGATGCACAAAAGCTTTTAATATTGATGAAATCCATTTTGTCTTTTTTTTCCTTTTGCTGCTCATGCTTTTTTGTCATATCTTTGTTGAATCTAACTTCATGAAGATTTACCCCTATGCTTTCTTCTAAGAGTTTTATCGTTTTAGCTCTTACATTTAGGTTGTTGATATATTTTGGGTTAATATTTGTATCTGGTTTGAAGTAGGGATCCAACTTCATTATTTTGCACATAGATATCCAGTTGTCCCCGTACCATTTGTTTAAGGGAGCATTATTTCCCCATTGAGTGGTCTGGGCACCTGTGTTAAAAATTATTTGTCCATAGATAGATGGGTTTATTTCTGGATTCTCACATCTATCCCATTGGTCTGTATGTCTATAGTCATTCCAGTACCACACAGTTTTGATTACTGTAGCTTTGTAGTAAGTTTTGATGCCAGGAAGTGTGAATCCCTCAACTTTGTTCTTCTTATTCAATATTTTTTGGCTATTCAGAACCCATTGCAATTCCATATGAATTTGAGGATCAGCTTTTTCATTTCTTCAGAAAAGGCCATTTGAATATTGATACAGTTTGCATCTTATCTGTAGATCACTTTGAGTAGTAATGCCATCTTGAACTATATTAAGTCTCCCAATTCATGACCACAGATACCTTCCAAGTTATTTAGATCTTCTTTACTTCCTTTCAGCAGTAATTTGTAGTTTTCAGTGTACAAGACTTTCACATCCCTGGTTAAATTTATTCTTTGGTATTTTATTCTTTTGGATGCTATTGCATATACAATTGTTTTCTTAATTTACTTTTTGGATTTTTACTTGTTGGTGTATAGAAATGTAGTTGATCTTTGTGTGTTGATCTTTTACCCTGCAATTTTGCAGAATTCATTTATTAACTGTAGAGATTTTATGGATTCTTTGGGTTTTCCTTATATAGGATCATGTCATTGGTAGAATATGATTATTCTTGCATGTTATACTTTTGTTTTAATTTGGGGATTATATTTCTTCTCCACATGGGGAGTTGAAAAATTAGTTGGGAGCAACAACATCCAGGTTTTACCACTAGTTCTAAACACCAAAACTGTGCTGTTTGTTATCGGTTAGAGAAATTAAATGTGCTCTTTTAAGGTGGCAGAGACCACATAATAAATTATTAGATTTGGGATCTAATCCTGGTTCTGCTACAAGCCAGTTTGCAAATTTAGGGAAAATACTTATTACTTTGGGCCTCACTTTCTTCATCTACAAAATAAGAAGATGAGATTAGATGGTTTCTGAAGTCCTATTCACTTCTGAGACTTTTATTCTTTAGTTACAGAGATATGCATAATACCTGCAATGATGTTCATCGAATCTTAACTTTTCAAAATGAAATTGATTCTAGAGTAGTTCTTAAGTTCTACATTTATCGCCTTTAACCAATAGCACTTTGACCATATTTTAGATTTAAATAATTTTATGAGACAAGTCTCAATTTGAATACCTTTATGTTAAGGATATTAAAGACAGGAATTTGATCTGATCTATTCATAAGCACTTTTCTTGTGCAATAGAATGTATTAGAAATCGTTAAGTCCCTTCGTTTATTATTTTACTAATAATTTAGGTACCTGACGTTACAAATGTTGTCAGAAGGTAAAATCTACTGGTAACAAGCTAAAATCCTCCTTTTATAAACTGGATAACCAGAGATGACTATTGATATCCATTTATCTTGCATAATTTTTTAATAGTTCAGCCGGCACTGCAGAATAGTTAGAGGTATCTTCTATATCTACAGTTCTATAAGCTGCATGCATAGAATTATGTTCTCAAATCCATGCTAGGTGATGTACAAAGAGAAGTTAACTGTTCCAATTCCTGCCCTCTAGTAGTGTCTAGTTTAAAGATGAGCAAATTTTTGCAACCTGGTGTTTCTACAAGATGTTTCTATTATAACCAGTCAAGCACAAGAGGGGCACTATACAGTAAGCTACAACGTTGGTAAGAGGAATTAACTCAACAATTTACTTGAAAAAAAGAATGTTATTACACTTATCAATAGCAAGTGATTTTAAAAGTTTATAAGACTATATACTTTAAAATTGGAGACATGTATGAATAAAGATTGAGATAGTTAATATTTCTAGGGAGAGAATGTAGCATTAAGAAAACAACAGTAGCAATAGCAGATAAATGCAGCCAAATAAAAAATTCTTGCTGACTTTTAAGACTTTTTAGTACTTACTAGTGAAGATAACAATGAAAACTGTGTAAAATGTGCATGAATATAAAATGAAAATAGACGAGATTTTTCTTCAATTTTACCTACAGAATGCATTAAAGATACTAAACATTCTATTGGAAGCCATTTTTAGATCTCGATTTGATACAGATTTTTCACAATGTTGAGTCTAACTATCCATGAGCATGGTATGTTTTTCCACTTATATAGATCCCTTTGGGTTTCTTGCAGTAGTGTTTTGTAGTTGTCTTTGTATAGGTCTTTTACATCCCTGGTTAGATTTATTCTTAAGTATTTAATTTTTTTAAGAGCTATTATAAATGGTATTGTTTTTCTGATTTCCTTTTCATCATTCTCTTTATTGGTGTGTAGGTATCCAACCGATTTTTCTATGTTTATCTTATGTCCTGCTACTCTGCTGAATCTTTCTATTAGTTTCAGTAGTTTTCTCATGGAGTCTTTAGGGTTTTCTATGTATAGTATCATATCGTCTGCAAACAGGGACAGTTTAACTTCTTCATGATCAGTTTGGATGCCCTTTATTTTTTTTTCTTTCCTTATTGCTCCAGCTAGGACTTTCAGCACAATGTTAAATAGGAGCTGAGATAAAAGGCATCCTTGTCTTGTTCCTGTTCTCAAGGGGAATGTTTTCAGCGGCTCTCCATTAAGAATGATGTTGGCTGTTGGTTTTGCATAGATGCCCTTTATTATGTTCAGACATTTCCCTTCTATACCTATTTTATTGAGAGTTTTTATCAGGAATGGTGTTGGACTTTGTCGAATGTCTTTTCTGCATCAATTGAGATGATCATGTAATTCTTTTCTTTCCTTTTATTTATGGGGTGGATTACGCTGATTGATTTTCTAATGTTGAACCATCCTTGCATACCTGGTATGAATCCAACTTAAGCGTGGTGTACCTTTTTTTAATATGATGCTGAATTCTATTGGCTAGAATTTTGTTCAGAATTTTTGCATATATATTTAAGAGAGAGATTGGTCTGTAATTTTTTCTTTGTGTGTGTGGCATCTTTGCCTGGTTTTGGTATCAGGGTTATGCTGGCTTCATAAAATGAATTCAGAAGCGTTCCTTCCTTTTCTATGTTCTGAAATATTTTGAGTAGTACTGGTATAAGCTCTTCTCTGAATGTCTGGTAGAATACTCCAGTGACGCCATCTGAGCCAGGGCTTTTTGTTGTTGTTGTTGTTGGGAGTTTTTTTTAAATACCTTTCCAATCTCTTCTCTCATTATAGGTCTGTTCAAATTTTCAACATCGCTTTGTGGTAGTTTGGGTAGGTAGTGTGTTTCTAGAAATTTATCCATTTCCTCTAGGTTTTCAAATTTGTTGGAGTATAGTTTTTCATAATACTCTGTTATAATC
>NW_004443996.1:5143520-5145490 GCF_000243295.1 Trichechus manatus latirostris
GATTTCATTTATTTCTGCTCTGATCTTTATTATTTCCTTTCTTCTGTTGGCTGTGGGCCTTTTTTTTTTTTTTGCTGTTATCTTTCTATTTGTTCAAGTTCTGTAGTTAATGTTTTGATTTTGTCCCTTCTTTTTTGATGTGTGCATCTATTGCTATAAATTGTCCTCTGAGGACTGCCTTTGCTGTGTCCCAAAGGTTTCGGTATGATGTCTTTTCATTCTCATTTTATTCTAGGAATTTTTTGATTCCATCTCTGATTTCTTCTATTACCCCGTGATGTGTAAGCAGGGTGTTATTCAGTTTCCATGTAATTGATTTTTATCCTTGCTCTTTCTGTTGTTAATTTCTCCCTTGATGGTGTTGTGGTCAGAGAAGATACTTTGTGTTATCTCAACGTTTTGGATCTTGTTGAGGATTGCTCTGTGGCCTAAGATGTGGTCTATTATGGAGAATGTTCCATGTGCAGTGGAATAGAAGGTGTACCTTGCAGCTGTTGGCTGAAGTGTTCTATGTATGTCTATAAGGTCAAGTTGGCTGATTGTGCCCTTTATGTCGTCTGTATCTTTGTTGACTTTCTTTCTAGATATTCTATCCTTTACCGAGTGTGGTGTGTTGAAGTCTACTACCATTATTGTGGAACTGTCGATTTCTCTTTTCAGTGCTGTTACAGTTTGTTTTATGTATTTGGGAGCCCTCTCATTGGGTGCGTAGATGTTTATTATGGTTATGTCTTCATGATGGATCATCCTCTTAATCATTATACAGTGCCCTTTTTTGTCTTTTATGGTGGATTTTGTTTTAAAGCATATTTCATCTGAGATTCGTATTGCTACTCCTGCTCTTTTTTTGGTAGCTGTTTGCTTGATGTATTTTTTTTCTGTCTTTTGATTTTTAATAAATTTACATCTTTGTTTCTAAGGTGTGTCTCTTGTAGACAGCATATTGATGGATCCTTTTCTTTATCCATTCTGTCACTCTTCATCTCTTTATGAAAGCATTTAGGCCATTTACATTCAATATAATTATTGACAGGTGTGAGTTTATTGTTGTCATTTTGTAGCGTGCTTTTTTGTGGTGCTGACATTTTCTTTATTCCTGTTACTCTCCTGTGCTGAATTCCTTTGGTTTGTGGATTTTTGTTTTCATTTCTTTTGTTTTTGTAGGTTTTGTTTTTACTGAGACTTTATGTGTTTCTTTTTTATGTTGATGAGTAGGTTTTTTTAACTTTCTTTGTGATTACCTTGAAATTTGCCCTTATCTTCTTAGGTTTGAACCAGTGTATTATTACTTCATGTCGGCTTGCCTTCCTCTCCATTAGAAGGTTCTATATCTACACTGTTTATTCCCTCTCTTATTGTTCTGATGCCATTGTCATTTACAGATCAACCTCTCTGGTTCCCTCTGGTAATTGTTATGAATAGTCCTTGAGAGTTCATTTCCTAGGTTGGTATCTGGCTGGTACAATCCTGTGTCCTAGATTCAGCCTGTGGTCTGATGTTGTTTGTTCTCAGATACAAGGACTCCCTTTAATAATTCTTGTAAGTTTGGTTTGGTTTTTACATAATCCCTTAATTTCTGTTTATCTGGAAATGACCTTATTTTACCATCATATTTGAACAAGAGTTTTGCAGGATATATTACTCTTGGCTGTCAATTTTTTTTTCATTCAGGGTTTTATATATGCCATCCCATTGCCTTCTTGTCTGCATGATTTCTGCTGAGGAATCCGAGCTTTGTCTTATTGTTTCTCCTCTGAATGTGACTTTTTGTTTTTCTCGAGCTGCTCTCGGGATTCTTTGTTTGTCTTTGGATTTAGTGAGTGTCATTATGATATGTCTTGGTGATTTTCTTTTGGGGTCTATCCTATATGGAGTTTGTTGAGCTTCTTGGATGGTCAGCTTTTCATCTTTCATGATATTGGGGAAGTTTTCTGTCAGCAGTTCTTCAATGATCCTCTCTGTGTTTTCTG
>NW_004443996.1:5145590-5186239 GCF_000243295.1 Trichechus manatus latirostris
ATTTTTCCTCAGAGTTGTATCCAAGTGTTTGTCTTCAATTTAGCTGATCCTATCTTCCATCATTTGAAACCTGCTCCTCAGCCCTTCTATGATACTGTCCATTTCTGAAATCTTGTTGTTTATCTTTTGGATTTCTAATTGTTGTTTTTGTATGATTTCTAGTTTGAAACTATTTTAGCATTTTGTTCCTGTATTATTTTCTTGAATTCTTCCATTTTTGTTTGTACTTTCCATGAATTTGTCCGCCTTTTCCATGAATTTGTCTATTTTTTCCTCATTTTTGTCTACTTTTTACTTCAACTTTTAGATAATTCTGAATATTAGAGATTTGAATTCCCTATCAGTTAGATCTAGTGCCTTTTCTTCTACTGTAAAGTCATCTGGTGTTTTATTTTGGATGCCTACTGGAACCATCCTGTCCTGTTTTTGTAAATGTTTTGATATTGTCTGCTGTCTCCGGGGCATTCAGTGTTTATTTTCCTAGTTTATTGATTGTAGATTTGTTTCGTCCTGCTTTTTTGCTTTATTTGGATATGTCTTAGCAGGTGGGCTGTGCTTTCTTTGTTGTTTGCTTGTCTGTGGTCACGATACTTTTCACCTCCTTCTCCCATGCTCAGGGTTAGTCACTCAGGTATGGTACAGCACAGCAGGCCCAGCTGAAGGGGAGTTACTGGGATGGGTTGTTTGTGGCATGTACCAGGATTGACCATGTGGACTGGAAATCAGTGCAGGGCATGTTCCAGTAGGCCGTGCCTGTGCTTCTTGGGAGTGTGATGTTCAGCATACAGTGCAGCTAGGCAGAAGGAGGGATTAGATTGTGATGTGTGGAGCTAAGATGGGTATGGGAAAGATAAGAGAGAGGAGAGAGGATCAGGAACCAAAAACATACACACAAAGAAAAAAGAGTGCTAAGGAGCTTGCTGTTGGAGTGGAGAGATGAGAGACTGAGAAATGGGCAAAAACAAAAATAAAAAAAGAAAAATGATAAAAAGGGTAAAAGAAAAAAATGAATAAACTGAGAAACTGAAGAAAGACAAAAAGAGAATAAGGTAGAGAAGAAAACAAAACAAAGAAACAACAACAACAAAAATGCCCCCAGGGATGTCCCTGTGCGTCTACATAGAATAAGGTAGTAGCCTCCAAGCTGTGCTCTACTTCCCGCCTAGAACCGGCTCCCAATCCGAGAAAAGAACAAGAAAATAAACAAATCATAGCAAACAAACAAGCAAAAAAAGCCCTAGGGGTCCCACCAGCTTGGCGGCATGTGCCGGGAAGCAGTTTCACAGTGGAGTGGTGTTTTGCAGCCTTTCAAGAAGAAGTAATGATAGCACATGGAGCCAGGTATTTGAGAGAAAGGAGGAGGAGGTGGTGACAGGTAAGGAAGAAATGTAAAAAAGCAGAAAAAAGTAATACCAGTAGCCAAAAAAAGTCCCTCAGGGAGCCGGCCAGTGTGGGCAGGTGAAATCCAGGTGACACAGCGGTGAAGCTGGTCGTTCCTGGGCAAGAGACTATGGCTGCAGGAAGCAGAGGAGACTCAGTGGGGGTGAAGAAGGATGGGGGTGGGAAAGTGTATATTGCTGGTTACCGGTTGTTCTGTCTCCTGCTGGAAGCTCTTTGAAGCTGCTTTCTCATACACCTTGTTCGCTGATCTCCGATAGGAGTCCAAGATGGTGGATCTGTGCTGTGGTAGCTGATAGGGGACCTCTGCATGTATTTCTCCTCGCTCTCTGTTCTCGGTCAGTTTCTTATTCCATTTGGTGCTTGGCTGAGTTCTTTATCCTTCATTTGCTGCTTAGGGTTTCAGGATTGACGTGTGACTCTGTTTGACTTAGTTTAGTTTTTCTGATCTTTGCTGCAAAGGGACGGCCTGGTGCTTCTGACTACAGCGCCATGTTTCCCGGAAGTCCTAAATGGCATATTTTTAATACAAATCAGTCTAAGTTTCAGCAATCTATTGATGCGAACTAAGTTAACATTGTCAGTTTCAGTTGGCACCACCCAGGGACTCTAGCAATCCTATAGGATAGCTTAAAAAAATCCTATGGGTTAGAGTGTAGTCCCCGGGTGGTAGAAACGGTTAGTGCATTCGACTATTAATCAAAAGGTTGGTGGTTTGAGTCTACCCATAGGTGTCTTTAGAAGGACGTCTTGGCCATCTACTTGTGAAAAATTAGCCATTCAAAGCCTTAGGGAGCACAGCCCTACAGTGACCCAAATAGGGTCGCCATGAGTAGGAATCAACTCTATGACAACTGGTTATAGAGTAAACTGAAACCAAACTCATTGCTGTCGAGTCAATTCCTACTCATAGTGACCCTATAGGGCAGAGTAGAACTGCCCCTTAGGGTTTGCAAGGAGTGGCTGGTCAATTCGAACTGCTGACCTTTTGGTTAGCAGCTGAGCTCTTAACCATTGCACCACCAGGATTTTAGGGTAGGTAATATTATTCCCATTTTCAGATAAAGAAACTAAGCCTCAGAAATTAACTTACTAGTGCACAACTAGGAAGAGACAGAGTTAAAATTCAAATACAGGATTTTCTGGCTCTAGAGGTTAGTTTTGCCCCCCACTATTTTACACTATGGAGGAAATTTGCAACTCACTACTTACTACCAATTCTAAGTATCAATTATTAGCAGAATCTACGGGGGCAATGGTGGTTCCGTGGCAAAATTCTCACCTTCCATGTGAGAGACCAGGGTTTCAATTCCTGGCCAATGCACCTCATTCACAGCCATCACCCATCTTCTGTGTTGCTACCATGCTGAACCAGTTTCAGCAGAGCTTCCAGACTAAGACTAGGAAGAGAAGCCTGTCAATCCACTTTCAAACATCTGTCAGTGAAAACCCTATGGATCACAATGATTCAATCTATAACCAGTCATGGGAATGGCACAAGACTGGGTATCATTTAGTAGTGTCGTGTATAGGGTCCCCATAAGTCAGGAGCCAACTCAAAGGCAGCTAACAACAATGACGACGATACTTCTAGCTTTTAATTTTTGTTGCTAGAGGATAAAAGTTTTCTATACACATTGAAGTGGTAGTACAGGTACAAGGGCGTCCATCAATGTGTGGAATTTTTTGTTTCTCTTGGTTTGTTTTGTTTTGGGCAAGTTTGCTCTTGTATACAGAGGCTTACCAGCAAGTCCTTTATCTTATGTTGAGGAAAAAAAAAATGTATTCAAATTGCCCTCCAAAGAGGGCAGAAATGGAAAATCCTACTTTCTTATATCTATATCAACAACAATTCTGTCCAAAGAGGTTGACTCAGTTTCTCCAAGGAATTTTTTAACTAGTCTAGTTATTTGTATTCTGTGCTTTTAAGCTTAGCTATAATATTGATCTTTGCTCTATCTCTACTTGTTAGTTAAAGGAAATGTTCTCTTTTTTTGTCTAACTTTTTTTTTAAGTTACAATCCTCTAGCAGATGGGTACTAGTAATTGAAACTGTTTGTGAGACAATTTAAATCTTAGCTGGGAAACTCAAGTTTAAATTTTAGAGCTAATTGCAGATTTTTTAAAAAGAATTAAACAGAAAAATAACAGCAAATTCTCACATATGGTACCCTTGAAAGAGTGCTGGGCAGGGATTTGGATGACAGTATTCCTGAGACTGAAGATCAAAGGTATGCCTCGCCCAGACCCCTATAATGTAAAACTGAGGGGAGTCCTATCCTTTTCAAGGATAAGGTGGCCTTGGGAGTATAAATGAATATATTTTGTAAATTCAAGTACTAGAAATTATCAGACTGTAAAAATAAATACATATTTTCAAGAAGCATAAAAAATACGTAATGTCACTTATAGTTAAAAGAAATATAAATCAAAACAAAATACCATTATTTACTAATTTGGAAAAAATTAAATTTTGATAACACCTAGTGTTGATAAAGATATAATAAAGTAGGGTTTTCCCTTTCTGCCCTCTTTGGAGGGCAATTTGGCTATATTAATAAAACTTTTATAAGCACACATTCTTTGGCCTAGCAATGCCACTGCTAGGAACTTTCCATCTCATATGATTGCAAATATACAACAAGTTATGTATAAAGATGTTCTTTTCAGTATTGTTTTTAGTGGTAATAACCTGAAAAATACCTAAATGTCCATCAATATGTAACTTTACATAAATCTAGGTGTGGTCCATATGATGAAACACAATGTAGCAGTTAAAAAGAATGAAGTATATCTGTATGTGTTGATATAGAAAGAGCTTGAAGATATACTATTAAATCAAAAAGTTAATGTAGTACTATCCTGTTTGTTACCAGTTTGTGCTTTTTATCCTGGAAAGTGACACAGGAAACTACTGACGGCAGTGGTTGCCCTTGGTGTAGGTAATGGGGTTTGCTGGTAAGGAAGGGCGAGAGACTGTAGCTTATTTGGTAACTTTTTGATTATTTGACTATTTTTTTTAATCATTTTTTGTTGTTAGTTGCTGCTGAGTTGATTCTGACTTATGGCAACCCCATGTATGTCAGAGTAGAACTGTGCTCCATAGGGTTTTCAAGACTGACATTTTGGAAGTAGATTGCCAGGCCTATCTTCTGAGGTGCCTCTGGGTAGGTTTGAACCCACAACCTATCAGCTAGTAGTCAAACACTTAACAGTTTACGCCACCCAGGGACTCAAGGAGCTCATAATCTAATGAAAAGATGAAAAAATCTTCAAGAAAAAAGATTAAAATCTCAACAGTGTGGGCTAGAGGCTGGACTGATGATCTGGACAGGACCGAGTAGTACACAGCATATGGAAAACAGAGAGAGCAAGACGAAGAAAGTAGTTAGAAAATTTTAATAGTTCTCATTTCAGACGGGTTGCTTTTAAGTACATATATATAATTCAGTTCCACATTCAACTGAGATACGTAGTCATCATACAGTCTCATCAGAGTTTTCTCATCTAGTTTTATTTTACAAAGAAAAACAAAGATGTTGCCAGAGTTGTCCTTGAAGCTGGCGAAAATGTCAAAGGTTTTCTGTCTGTTGCATAACCGTATAAGCCAAATAAAGTCAACACAATTGCGTAGTCATTTGAATCAACACTCACCTTTCACCTAGATTGCCAGCGTTACTCGAATGCTATTCTTTTCACAAAATCAGCAAGAAAATTCCCTAATATATCTCCTTCACTTGAGCCAGAGGTGTAAGCTGCATGATGCTTTGTACAGTGAAAGTGACTTTAAAGCCCAGTAGAAAAACAAAACTGACTTCAACTTCAGGGTTCCTCAGGGAAGAATTCACTTTCTTCTTTCAATGTACACCTTTTATCTTTTTATAAAGGGGTATTTACAGTTTTAATACTAATTGATCTTTATTATCTTATTTATTTTCTTAGTTAAAATATGCTCTTAGGGGCTTTAAAAATAATTCCTCCACTCTCATAAGCTTCTACTTAACAAGCGTTGTCATGAGTCACTTTCAGCATTGCTAATGCTGAGACCCCAGCACATTTCTAGCAAATCAAATAAGGTTTGATTTAGTTCAATAGAAGGGATGAAGCAGCTTTGGATGTCTTCTAAATGAATTACAAATTAATTGGCTGAGTGAGTTCTGTGTTCTGTTCATTATTCCTTCCATTCTGACAGTAATGTAGGTTAGCTTGCAGTGGAGAACATGGTGTAATGAAAATTATAGGAATATTTATGCTGGCTTTTAAAATGAATTAGCTGAATCTACGTACAACCTTACAACAATTTTTTTTCTGTACTCTTTTATTTTGAGAAATTTTAGCTCCACAACCATTGTGTAATCAATATAGGATGAGCACCTTATGAGATTTTTATGTTGTAAATCATTCCAGAGTTATTCCCCTTGATTAAAAAAACAACAAAACCTTGAATAGCATGTTTTGATCCATTTACTGAGAACATGTAATTTATTACTAGTACTTATAAGAAATGTTATTAATCAGGTTTTTTTAAGTAAATAAGGGAAACAGATTTAGTAGATAATGGAATTAACACACACATAAAAAGCACCAGCATATTTCTTAGGAAAAGACACACTTTATTCAATCCAACTTCAAACTCTTGTTAGTAAACCAAGAATTCATATATATTTTTTCCATAGTAGCTAAAATTACTTTTCAAAGACTGTGGCTTTAAAACAAATCTATGCTTACTGTTTGGTATTACATCAATTTTAAGTATGTTAACCCATTTATTTATGTCATGTTTTATATGATGTATATCTATTTTCCACTGGTACCCAAAGCTAATTTAAGAGAGATTCCATTTTAAACTTAAGTTAGAAAGCAAATGTTAAAAGCAGTATATGTCTGGGAAGGATTTGAAGTCTAGCCTTTTTGTGGAACCAGACCATGTCATCTTAGGCTGAAGGCAGCAACAAAATCTCTTGTGATTATTTGCAACATTTGCCCTCAACTGCCTCATTCTCACAGGCTCTTGCTCTCCCTCTCTCTCTCTCATCACACACATACGCACACACGCACACAAGGCTTTGCAGGATATATGTTTTTAATTAAAGCTATTTTTGAGATAATCGGAGGCATCATAGGAATAAGTGACTAGAAAATATCAGAAATATTTCTATTTCTAGTTCTGCCATGGACTCTCTATGCCCTGCTGAGTCCTGCAACCTTTCTTTTCTTGACTCCTTATCAGTAAAATGGAGGTCATTATTATATCCTGCTTCTAATTTACTTCCTAGGTTTGTCTCCAGAGTTAATCAAATTAAAACAATATGTAACCTTTAGTTTATTGAATATAAAATCTAAGAATACAATATTAGCATTATTATTAAAAAGAGTACATTGCAGATAAACTGATAGGCTCATTATGACTTTCTGAAGCCATAAATATGACTATTTTTATAGGGCTACATTATCTTCCCACATTTCTCCTATTACTCTTTTAATTTATGATAACATTGATAGATCTGTGTATGACAAATCTAGATTAATTTATCTAAAGGCAGCACACGGGTGTGATCTTATTTTTGTTATTTTAAAATATGTGTAGTGTGTGGATGTGAATATATGCATGCGTAGAAAAAAAGTCTGAAAGAATAAATATTAAAATGTTAATAAGTGCTTATTTTCAGGATTGTGGGTGATTTAAATTATCTTTCTTATATCTGTTTTCTACAATTAACATGCTTTGTGTAATTAAAACCCTTTTTAAATCAACATTATTTAATTGTCATCAGTTAAAAAAATTCTAGTCGTTTAATTCTGGTACATCATATTATGTTATAGAAATAAATACAATGAAAATGCTCATTTTCAGAAGGGGGAAACACAGAAATGACTTTCGCTACTATTATATGTTGAAAATAACCTAGCACATCTCACCTATGGTATTCTATAATATTCTTTCCTTTGATAATTCTAATTTTTAAAAATCTATTTCACAGCTACAAGATCGCACTCAGTTCAGTGACCAAGACTTAGCCACTCTTAAGAAGTACTGGGACAATGGCATGACAAGCTTGGGCTCTGTTTGTAGAGAGAAAATTGAAGCAGTTGCAACTGAATTGAATGTTGACTGTGAAATAGTTCGGGTAAGATATTTTCAATAATTTTGATGTTGTGGTTGGTAAGTGACATAAATGAAAGCTTGAAAGCTTTAAAGCGTTGCATGAGGTGCTACAAATGATAACATCACTAAAGTGAAAAGACAACCATAGAATAGGCAAAAATATTTGAAAATCATATATCTGATAAGGGACTTGTATCCAGAATATGTAAAAAAACTCTTACAACTCAAAAGGCAAATAACCCAATTTAAAAATAGGCATTTCACCAAAGAAGATACACAAATGGCTAATAAGCACACGAAAATGTATTTGACATTATTAGTTATTAGGGAAATGCAAATCAAAACCACAATGAGATACCACTTCATACCCACTGTTGTTGTTTTTGTTAGTTGCCGTGGAATTGGGATGGCTATAATAAAAAAAAAAAAGACGTATAATAACAAATGCTAACTACTATGTGGAGAAATCTGAATCCTTGTACACTGTTGGTGGGAATGTAAAATGTTTTAGACTCTTTGGAAAACAATCTGGCATTTCCTCAAAAAGGTTAACATAGAGTTAACATATGACCCAGATATTCCACCCCCTAGGTATATACTCAAGAGAATTGAAAATGTATGTCTGCACAAAAACTTGTATACAAATGTTTATAGCAACATTATTCTTAATAGCCAAAATGTGTAAACAACGCAAACGTCCATCAAGTGAATGGATTAAAAAAATGTGGTATATACATGCAATGGAATAGTATTCACCCATAAAAAGGAATGAAATACTGATACATGGTATAACAGGCATGAACCTTGAAAATATTATACTAAGTGAAATGAATCCATCACAAAAGACCACATATTATATGATTCCATTTATATGAAATATCCAGAAGAGGCAAATCTATAGAGATAGACACTAGATTAGTGGTTACCATGGGCTGAGGTGGAAAGGGAGTGTGGGGGAGTGGGGAGTGATGGCTAATGGGTACTGGGTTTTTTGGGGGGTTATGAAAATGTTCTAAAATTAGATTGTGGTGATGGTTGCACAACTGTAAATATACAAAAAAAAATTGAATTATTCACTTTAAATGAGTGAATTGTATGATATGTGAAATGTATCTCAATAAAGCTGTTTAAAAATACATAAAAGGAGAACAGAAATACATCTCACATGTTACATAATGAATGCTGGATATAAAAGTATATTGATCAAACAAAATACTAGCAACAGAATCCAACAGCGTATTAAAAGAGTCATGCACCATGACCAAGTGGCTTTTATCCCAGGAATGCAAGGATGGTTCAACATTAGAATATCAACCAACATAATACACCACATCAATAGAACAAAGGAAAAAAAAACACATGAACATCTCTATGCATCTAGAAAAAGCATTTGGTAAAATCCAATACCCTCTTTTAAAACCCTCAAGAACATTGTAATAGAAAGGAAATGATTCAGGGCATATATGAAATGACAACAGTCAACATTATACTAATGGAGAAAGTCTGAGAGCTTTCCCCTTGAAATCAGGAACAAGACAAGGGTGTCATCTCTCATCACTTCTATTCTATTATATTGTATTAGAAGTCCTAGCTAGAGCAATAAGGCAAGAAAAATAAATAAAAGATATTCTGATTGGAAAAGAAGAAGTAAAGTGATCTCTATTCACAGATGACATGAGCCTATATGTAGAAAAACCCAAAGAGTCCACATGAAAACTTCTAGAGGTAATAGAGGAATTTAGCAAAGTTGCAGGGAACAAAGTTAACAAACAGTTTGGTTCCTATACATCAGCAATGAGAAATCTAAAAGGAAAATTAGGGGAATGATTCAATTTACAACAGCATCTAAGAGAATAAAATACTTAAGAATGAATTTAGCCAGGAATGTGAAGGACTTACACACTAAAAATTATAAAACACTGCTGAAAGACTTTAAAGAAGACTTAAATAAATGGAAAGATGGTACATGTCCATGGATTGGAAGACTTAATATTATTAAGATGTAATTACTACCCAAACAATCTATAGATTCAACTCAATCCCAAACAAAATTTCAACAGCCTTCTTTACAGAAATGGAAAAACCAATCCTCAACTTTATTTGGAATGGGAAAATGACCCAAATAGCTAAAGCAATGTTGAAAGAGAAGAACAAAGAAGAAGGACTCACATTTCCAGATATTAAAACGTATTATACAACTACAGTAATTAATACAAGTGGACACATAGATCAATAGAATAGAATTGAGAGTCCAGAAATAAAGCCACACATATATGGTCAACTGATTTTTGGCTAAGGGTGCTAAGTCCATTCAATGGGGACAGAAGAGTCTCATCAATAAATGGTGCTGGGAAAACTGGATTTCCACATGCAGGAAAATGAAACAAGATCCATGCCTCACACCATATACAAAAATTCAAAATGAATTAAGGACATAAAGATGCAAACTAAAATCATAAAATTCTTAGAAGAACATGCAGGGACAATGCTGTCAGGCCTAGTTTTAACAATGGATTATCCAATATAATAACAAAAGCACAAACAGCAAAAGTTAAAATAAATAAATGGAACCTCATAAAAATTAAAAACTTTTGTTCATCAAAAGACTCTATCAAAAAAATGAAAAGACAAGTTACAGACTGGAAAAATATCTTCAGAAACCACATATCCCTTAAGAATCTAATAAACAGAATATATATAAAATTTTGACAACTTGTCAACAAAAAGACAGCCCAATCATAAAATGGACAAAGAACTTGAATAGATATTTCACCAAAGGGGATATTCAAATGGACACCAAACATGTGAAAAGATGCTCAACGTAATTAGCCATCAGAGAGATGCAAATCAAAACCACAGTGAGGTACCATTTCACTCCCACTGGGAAGACTACGATAAAAAAATAATAACAACAAATATTGGTAAGATGTGGGGAAATTGGAACCCTTATCCATTGCTGGTGGGAATGCAAAATCATACAGCTGTTGTGGAAAACAGTGTGGCAGTTCCTTAAAAAACTAAAAATAGGACTGACATATGACCCAGCAATTCAACTCCTAGGTATATGCCCAAAAGACTTGAGAGGAGATACTCAGGCAGATACTTTACACCAATGTTCATTGCAGAACAATTTGTAATAGCCTAAAGTGAAAACAACCTAAATGCCCATCTATGGATGAATGGGTAAGCAAAATGTGGTACGTACATACAATGAAATACTACTCACCCAGTAAGAGAAATGAAGTCTCGATACATGCTACAATATGGATGTAACCTGAAGACATTCTGCTGAGTGAAATAAGTTAATCACAAAAGGACAAATATTGTGTGACCTCACTTATAGAAAAAGACAAGAACAGGCAAATGTACAGAGACAAAAGTTTATTAGTGGTTACCAGGGGTGACAGGGAGGAGGAAAGGGAGTTTATTGCTTAAGGGGTACTGAGTTTTGGTTTACAGTAATGAGAAAATCACATTGACTATGGGTAGGGTTGCACAGTCAATTAATGTAATTGCTGTCAATATGTTGTACACAAATGTTGGATTGGCAAAAGTTGTGTGATAGGTATATTTATAATGACAAAAGAAGAGTAGCTGCAGAGGCTGCTTATGTATAATCAAACACCTCATGGGAAGTGGTTCCTTGGTTTGGACGTTTAGGGTCATGGTTTCATGGAATATCCCTGCTAACTGGCCTATAACATGTTTAGTACTTATGTTCTACCACCTAGTTTGTTGCATTGTGTCTGGAGCCTCAAAAGCTGACAAGCAGCCATCCAAGGCACAACAATTCATCTCTATTTGTCTCAAGCAACAGAGGAAAAAGGAGAGTCAGGAATAGGAGGAGGTTATGGAATGTGCAGCAAATTGCTTCTATGATCAACTGCCTTCTTTGCCATGAGACCCACCAGAAGAACTGGAAGGTGCTCAGCTACCATAACTGAACATTTTGATCAAAGATTCTGTAGAAGAATCCTGATCAAAAGGGGGGAAATGCAGAACGGAATTTCATATTTTAATAGACTCCAGACTTTCTGGAGCCATGGAGAGTGGATGAACCCCCAAAACTATCACCCTGAGATAATCTTTAAACCTTAAACAAAACTATCCCTTGAAGTCTTCTTAAAACCAAATGATACTTTAGCTTAACTAGTAAAAAATGTCTGTGTTGAGTATTGTGCTCTTTAAAGATCTATCTATATGAGATCAAATTGACAACAGCAACTTGAAAGATTAGACAGGAAACTTAGGGGGTAGTGAGTTTATGTCAATGGGGATGAACAACTAAAAAAAGAAGCATGAAAATTGTACAACTGAAAGAATGTAATCAAGGTCACTGGTTGTACATGTAGAAATAGTTGAATTGGTGAATGTTTTGTTGTGTGTATTCTCAACAACAACAAAGTAAATAAAATAAATTATACAAAAAGAGAAACAAAGAAAAAAATTATATCTACCAGCTATGTGAAGAGTATTTTACATTCCATTTGGAATATGTTGACATAAGAGTTAGATGACAGCAGTGGTGTGCTGGCAAGTATTTAAAAACAAACTCTTTAGGAGAAAAAAAGCTCTGATTTGTAGCATTTGCTGATTTCTATGGTATAAATATTCTTACCATGACTGATTCTATAGCTTCACTCAACATGAAGCTGAGAATAAATACTAACAATTGGTTCTGGTGAGCAGGTATGATCTGACACACGACTAGAGGATCATCCCAGAAGTTCAAAAGAGAAATAGTAAACAGAAAGTGACAAAACACAAAAGTCTTCTAGAGTTTCTTCTCAAAATGAGAAGAAATAGCTGCAAACATCCATTAATAATCGGAACATGGATGTATGAAGTATGAATTGGAAATTGTCAAAAATGAAATGGAACACATAAAGACCAATATCCTGGGCATTAGTGGGCCAAAATGGACAGGTATTGGCCGTTTTGAATCAGAAAAGCATATGGTCTAATATGCCAAGAATGGCAAATTGAAGATAAATGGCATCTCATTCATTGTCAAAAACATTTCAAGATATATGCTGAAGTACAATGATGTCAGTGATAGGATGATATCTATACCCCTATAAGGACGACCAGTTAATAAGACTATTATTCAAATTTGTACACCAACAACTAAAGCCAAATATGAAGAAATTGAAGATTTTTACCAGCTTCTGCAGTCTGAAATTGATCATACATACAATCAAGATGCATTGATAATTGCTGGTGATTGGAACGAAAAAGTAGGAAACAAAGAAGAAGGATCAGTAGTTGGAAAATATGGCCTTGGTGATAGAAACAATGCCAGAGATCACATGACAGAATTTTGCAAGACCAACAACTTCTTCATTGCAAATACCTTTTTTCAAAGACATAAACGGTGACTATACACTTGGACCTCACCAGATGGAATACACAGGAATCAAACTGACTACATCTGTGGAAAGGGATAATGGAGAAGCTCGATATCATCAGTCACTATGACCAGCCTAAATAAAATACAAGAATAGATAAATGCAGAGGAAGTGCTTTTGTTGTCATTGTCAATTTTTTATCCTAAATCGAAGTTACATATGTGTATAAATTAAAGAGTCAAGTAGTTCTGTAGAATTTGTTACAAACCAACAGTTCCTCACTCCTCCTCTCCTTCCATTTCCCAGTAGCCAGAGACAACAACTTTCTACTCTTTTAGATAATTATTTTGGTATTTACCTCCATCTATGAGGAAGACCCTGAACAAAATGGATTGACACACTGGCTACAACAATGTTCTCAAGTATAGCAATGATTGTGAGGATGGCACAGGACCGGGCAGTGTTTTTTTATGTTGTACATATGGTCACTATGAGTCGGAACTGACTGAACAGCACCTAACAACAACAACAACATGAATAATGTCCAACACGTGTCTGTCAATTTGTCTTACTGTGGTGTCTTTTCTGTTGCTATAATACTGGAAGCTTTGCCACCAGTGTTTCAAATACGAGCAGGGTCACCCTTGGTGGATAGGTTTCAGAGGAGCTTCCAGACCAAGACAGACTAGGAAGAAGGACTTGGCAGTCTACTTCTGAAAAAAAAAACAATGGCCAGTGAAAACCTTATGAATAGCAGTGGAAGATTATCTGATATAGTGCTGGAAAATGAGCCCCTCAGGTTGGAAGACACTCAAAATAATATGGAGGAAGAGCTGCCTCCTGAAAGTAGGGCCGACCTTAATGACGTGGATAGAGTCAAGCTTTTGAGACCCTCATTTGCTAATGTGGCATAATTCAAAATTAGAAGAAACAGCTGTAAACATCCATTAATAATTGGACCATTGGAACACATGAAGTATGAAAATAGGAAAATTAGAAGTCGTCAAAAATGAAATGGAATGCATAAAGATCCATATTTTAGGCATTAGTGAGCTGAAATATACTGTTATTGGCCATTTTGAATCAAACGATCATATGGTCTACTATGCCAGGAATGACAAATTGAAGAGGAATGGCATCACATTCATTGTCAAAAAGAACATTTCAAGATCTATCCTGAAGTACAATGCTGTCAGTGATAGGATGATATCCATACCACTACATCGAACACCAGTTAATAAGACTGTTATTCAAATTTAAGCACTAACCACTAAGGCCAAAGATGAAAAAATTGAAGATTTTTACCAACTTCTGCAGTCTGAAATTGAACAAACATGCAATCAGGATGCATTGATAATTACTGGTGGTTGGAATGTGAAAGTTGGAAGCAAAGAAGAAGGATTGGTAGTTGGAAAATATGGCCTTGGTGATAGAAATGATGCCAGAGATCACATGATAGAATTTTGCAAGACCAACAACTTCTTCATGGCAAATACCTTTTTTCAACAACATAAAAGGTGACTATACACATGGATTTCACCAGATTGGAATACATAGGAATCAAATATAGTACGTACATGGAAACAGACAATGGAAAAGCTCAATATCATCAGTCAGAACGAGGTCCAGGGCTGACTGTTGAACAGACCATCAATTGTTCCTACGCAAATTCAAGTTGAAGCTGAAGAAAATTAGAGTAAGTCCACAGGAGCCAAAATACAACCTTGAGTATATCCCAGCTGAATTTAGAGACCATCTCAGGAATGCAGTTGACACATGGAGCACTAATGACTGAAGACCAGACAAGTTGTGGAATGACATCAAGGACATCATATATGAAGAAAGGAAGAGGTAATTAAAAAGACAGTAAAGAAAGAAAAGAACAAAATGGATTTCAGAAGAGACTCTGAAACTTGCTTTTCAAGGTAGAGTAGCTAAAGCAAAAGGAAGAAATGATGACGTAAAAGAGCTGAACAGAAGATTTCAAAGGGCACCTCGAGAAGACAAAGTATTATGATTACATGTGCAAAGACATGGAGTTAGAAGACCAAAAGGGTAGAACATGCTCAGAATTTATCAAGCTGAATGAACTGACAAACAATTCATACCTTTAGTTGCAGTTGTGAAGGATTCTATAGAGAAAATATTGAATGACGCAGGAAGCATCAAAAAGAGATGGAAGGAATGAATACACAGAGTCACTTAACAAAAAGAGTTGGTCAGCGTTCTGCCATTTCAGGATATAGCATATGATCAGGAATCAATGGTACTGAAGGAAGAAGTCCAAGTTGCACTGAAAGCAATGGCAAAAAAAAAAAAAAAACCAGGCTCCATGAATTTATGGAATACCAATTCAGATGTTTCAACAAATGGCTGTTGCACTGGAGGTGCTCACTCATCTATGACAAGAAATTTGGAGAACAGCTGTATGGCCGACCGACTGGAAGGGATCCATATTTCTGCCCATTCCAAAGAAAGGTGCTCCAACAAAATGTGGAAATTATCGAACAATACCGTTAATATTACACACAAGTAAAATTTTGCTGAAAATCATTCAAAAGCAGTTGCAGCAGTACATCGACAGGGAACTGTCAGAAATTTAAGCCGGATTCAGAAGAAGTCGAACAAGGGATATCATTGCTGATGTCGGATGGATCCTGGTTGAAAGCACAGAATACCAGAAAGATGTTTACCTGTGTTTTATTGACTATGCAAATACTTTCGACTTTGTGAATCATAACAAATTATGGACAACATTGTGAAGAATGAAAATCCCGGAACACTTTATTGTGCTCATGTGGAACCTGTACATAGACCAAGAGGCAGTTGTTCAAACAGAACAAGGGAGTACTGCGTGGTTTAGGGTCAGGAAAGGTGTGCCTCAGGGTGGTATCCTTTCACCATACTTATTCAATCCATATACTGAGCAAAGAATCCGGGAAGATGGACTATATGAAGAAGAATGCAGCATCAGGATTGGAGGAAGACTCATTAACAACCCAGGATATGCAGATGACACAACCTTGCTTGCTGAAAGTGAAGAGGACTTGAAGCACTTACTGATGAAGATCAAAGACTACAGCCTTCAGTATGGATTGTACCTCAACATAAAGAAAAAAAAAATCTTCATAATTCGACCAATAAGCAACATCATGATAAATGGAGAAAAGATTGTTGTCAAGGACTTCATGTTACTTGGATCCACAATCAATGCCCTTGGAAACAGCAGTCAAGAAATCAAGGGAGGCCTTGCGCTGGACAAATCTGCTGTAAAACACCACTTTAAAGTATTAAAAAGCAAAGATGTCACTTTGAGGACTAAGGTGCCCCTGACCCAACTCACGGTATTTTCAGTTGCCTCATATGCATGTGAAAGCTGGACAGTGAATAAGGAAGACTGAAGAAGAATTGAAACCTTTGAATTATGGTGTTGGAGAAGAATATTAAATATACCATGGATTGCTGGAAGAACGAACAATCTGTCTTGAAGAAGTACAGCTGGAATGGTCCTTGGAAGCGAGGATAGCGAGACTTTGTTTCAGGTACTTTGGACAAGTTATCAGGAGGGGCTAATCCCTGGAGAAAGACAGCATGCTTAGTAAAGTAGGGTCATCAGAAAAGAGGACGACATTCAACGAGATGGATTGACACAGCTGCTGCAACAATGGGCTCAAACATAACAATGATTGTGAGGATGGCACAGGATGTCGCAGTGTTTCATTCTGTTGTACCTAGAGTCAGTATGAGTTGGAACCAGTTCGAAGGCACCTAACAACATGAATAACGTGCTATATTAATTAGAATTAAGTTTGACAGTGAATAACATAAAAAGTCAAAATAACAGTGGCTTAGACAAAATATGTCTCTTCAATATTAAGTACAAAGGTATACAATTTACCGCTGGCATGTCAATTCTGGGCTATGATGTTCTCAGACATCCAGGTACCTTCCACCTTATCATTTTGTCATCTCTACTACGTGTTCCTTGTCTGCAAAGTCCAAAATAATGACATTCATGTTCTAGACAGCGTGTCTGAGAGAGGAAGGAAGAATGGGCAAGTGGCGTGCACCACCTGTGTTTTAAAAGGGATTACCAGGAACTGCTTGCTACAAGACTCTTTTCTTTATATGCCATTGGCTAAATATTAATCACATAGTCATACCTAACTGCAAAGAAAGGTGGAAATGTAGTTTTACTGTGGGCAGGCAGCCATTTACCTATCTAACTATTCTATTACTCTGGACAATGGGGGGAACAGATATTGGTGAACAGTCAAAAGTCTCTGTCATCCCTTTTTGTATTGTTACTTCTTTATTTTTCAGTGTCAGTCATAGTTAATTGATTTCCTACTATGAAAGGTGAGGTTTTATATCTCTTTCAAGACCTCCTCTTTGATCCTTTCACATACATGCATACTTCTTGTCTCCGTATCCTTCCAGTATATTTTGTAATATTGGTTAGTTTGATATTTAATGTTAAAATTATTATGACTGTGAATGCTTTCACTTTGAATTATATTGTATACTATTATTATTATTTCTTTCCTGCACAACATTTTTTTCCCTGGAGTTCATAATTTACTTATTTTTATATTTGTTTAATTGTATAGGTACCTATTACTAATTTGGATCCCTGGTGGCTCAGTGGTTAAGTGTTTGGTTGCTAATCAAAAGGTTGGTAGTCTGAATCCACCAGCCACTCCCTGGAAGCCCTATGAGGCAGTTCTATTCTGTCCTGTAGGGTTGCTATGAGTCAGAATGAAATCCATGGCAGTGGGTTTTGGGTTACTAATTTATCCTCAAACCGTTTCCCGGTTGCATATATCTCCTCTCAATACATTCCTACACATTTGGCATTTTAATAATTCCAACAACTTGAAGAAATCTTTTGTGTAATCTTCTGATCTTCTCCAGTCTGCATTGGTTGGTCTCTGCACATAAAGCACAACTGTTAACTGACATTTAAATTTTTACTCAGGGTTGTCCTTTTGCTCTACTTTCAGTAAGATATCCTCAAATTTATTTTCCAACTCTTCTACTGAATTTTTCATTTTTGTTTGTGTTCAATCTGCCACTGGTGCTAATAAACACCTTGTACCATGACAGCAGTTTTCCGTTTCCGTGGACAGCGATAGGACCTCCTCAAGATTTCCATACTGCCGGAGAGAGGAGATAGGGTCAAAGTCTTCCTAAAAACAAACTCCCAATATGAAACAAAAGAGATCCACAGTGTTCCTGACTGGAATTCTCCCTCATGCCAAGGGATTTTAGTAAAACCTACTGTAAGAAATTCCCAAAACCGTTGATATCAGGGCTCTCACTCAGCCATTACGATGTGCAGAGACTTCTATCTCTACAGAAAACTCTAAAACACAGAAAAAGGAGGAAGAAGTGATACTATTTTCTTCTTGCCTAATACTGGAGCCCTGGTGGTGCAGTGGTTAAGAGCTTGTCTGCTAACCAAAAGGTCAGCAGTTCAAATCCACCAGCTACTCCTTGGAAACCCTATGGGGCAGTTCTACTCTGTCTTATAGGGTCACTATGAGTTGGAATCGACTGAACGGCAATGGTTTTTTTGTTTGTTTGTTTTTTAACACTAATTAAACCTCCTACTGAAAGAATAAGAGACTGCTTACTATCCCTTTGCTTCTAGTGATTTTCCAACATGCCAGCATGCTCATGGAAGAGAGACAATTTTATGAGGTGATGTGTTGTAAGAGGATCTCTTCTGTAATATTTAGCAGACTAACTCAAAAGAAGAATATTTTTGGTAGATAAATATATTCTTGAGATATCAAGGAGAATCATTTAGATTTTTTTTTAATCTAATACACCTTCATTGATCACCCAAATGAACTTTGCCTATAATGTCAAGTCAATCATTAGTTAGGGTATAATTTGGAAGTCTTAGGTTCATTTTTTTCCTGTTATGTATTCCTAAAAAGTCTAAGAAGGAAACTTGGCATATTTTTCCTTTGAACTTATTAAGTAGTATTAATTATGTGCACATGTTTTTTTAACTTGAGAATTTCATTCCCAGGTTAGTGACTATTTTTTACTGACTTACTCATTTTGCAAAGGTAAACTGAGCAACTATTACCTGTCAGGACTCTTCTAGGTGCTAAGGAAAAAATGCAGCTCATCCAAGGAACTTACAATTTAGAAGGTCAGATTTTTTAATGTCTCTGGGTTTCAGTTTCCTCGTAATAGTAAATGGGTATATATAGCAGAGGATGTTTTGAGATAATATAAGTGCATAATAAGCATGAAGTACCACAAATCCCCCCCTAAAAGTTGGCTCCTTCCCTTGTCTCACTAGAGTTCAGTTTAATGTCTGCCTTTTCCATTTGCGTTTGGGTTATAGTGGACATATGTCAAAATATACTCTTGAGTGATCAAACATTTTTATGAACAACATGTTTGAATGTTCAAAATAGATTTTTCAGGACTTAAACTTTATGAAAACGTGTGTTTTTACATTTTAGATTATATTTATTTTCAAAGGAGCATGGCTAGATTTGAAATTTCTTTAAATAGAAAAGTTTTCACTTATATAATTTTGACCTTGCTTATTGCATTAGATATAAACCTGAGCTCAACTTGTGTGCAAAACAAATATAGTAATTTTTCTATTATCTGCCATAAACATTGACTCAGAGCTGGAAGGTACCCAGAAATTGAGTTCAATGTCCTCGTTTTATATATAAGAAATCAGTGACTAAAATCCAGGTCTCTTTATTCCCAGTCTAACATCATTCCACTTTACCAGTGTATGTTTTATCATAAGCATTACTTTGGATGCTTCTTAAAAATCCAGATTCAAAAGAAAAAAAAATCCAGATTATCTCATTCCCATCCCCGATGTACTGAATCAGGATTTGAAGTGGAAGACCCAGGGTTCTACATTTATTTCATTTCTTCAGTAATTATTATGTTCAGGTAAATTTGGAAAACACATCACTACACTGTGTCATAATAACTAAATATTCTAGCTTTTCCTTCATAACACTTGGTCAAAATTTTTCATTTATATTTGCTTGTCTATTTGTTTATTTTCTATGACCCTATTAGATTGTGTAAGTTTAAGTTCCATGATGACACAGACAATGCCTGTTTTGTTCATCACTGTATTACTTGCACTAGAACAGTAATTGGTACACAGTGTTGTTGCTGCTGTTAGGTGCCGTCGAGTTGGTTCTGACTCATGGCAACTCTGTGTACAACAGAGTAAAACACTGCCCAGTCTTGGGCCATCTTCACAACCGTTGCTATGTTTGAGCCTATTGCTGCAACTACTGTGTCAATCTATCTCATTGTAGTTCTTCCTCTTTTTCGCTGACCCTCTATTTTACCAAGCATAATGTGCTTCTCAGTAGCAATCAATATTTGTGAAATGAATGAATGGCTAACAGAAAGGTGTACTGTTTATGTATAGCATAAAAGGATAACAAAATATATAATACAACACATTAAAACTAAAAGAAATTTGGAATATAGTTTCATATTATTTTCATAGAAAATGTACTGGTCATACTTAATAGCCGTTTTATTTGTGGGGTCATTACATAGGAGTCCTGGTTGAAAAGACACAGTCTAATTCTATAGATTTATAACTATGCTTGAGGGAGTAAAATTACATGTAATCCAGAGGAGTAAAGTATTTAGAAACCAATCCCTATTTTGCATATAAGAAATCTGAGGCCCAGAGTGATTAACTATTTTGCCCGTCGGTCACATAAAATGTTTTTTGGGGGAGGAATATATATATATATATACATATATATATATATATGGAGATATATATATATATTTGCACCATGAGTGATTAGGGGATGTATATATTTAAAGACTAGGGATGATTAATGTGAAAATGAGAAAATTTTTACCCTTCACATAGTTGATAGCTGCAATGTAGAACAAGGAGTTTGGGGTGATGTGGATCTGGAGTGAAGGAGTGAAACCAATGCCTAGAAGGAAGAGCATTTTGGCCTAAGGAAGAGCATTTTGACAAAGCTATCCAAAACTTCCACCACTCATCTGTCTGTTGTACTGTGGTGGCTTGCAAGTTGCTGTGATGCTGGAAGCTATGCCACCTTTATCTCAAATATCAGAGGGTCACCCATGGTGGACAGGTTTCAGTGGAGCTTCCAGACTATGACAGACTAGGAAGAAGGACCTAGCAGTCAATTTCTGAAAGAATTGGTCGGTGAAAACCTTAGGAATAGAAACAAAACATTGTCTGATATATTGCCAGAAGATGAGCCCCTCAGGTTGGAAGGCACTCAAAATACAACTGAGGAAGAGCTTCCTCCTCAAAGAAGAATCAACATTAATGATGTGGATGGAGTAAAGCTTTTGGTACCTTCATTTGCTGATGTGGCACAATTCAAAATGAAAGAAACAGCTGCAAGCATCTGTTAATAATCGGACTGTGGACTGTACGAAATATGAATCTAGGAAAATTAGCAGTTGTCAAAAATGAAACAGAACACATAAAGAAATAGATTGATATTGGCCATACTGAATCAGAAAATGATATAGTCTACTATGCCAGGAATGACAAATTGAAGAGGAATGGTGTCACATTCATTGACATAAAAGAACATTTCAAGATCTATCCCGAAGTACAACACTATCAGTGATAGGATAATATGGATACGCCTACAAGGAAGACCAGATAATGTGACTATTATTCAAATTTGCATACCGACCACTAATGCCAAAGATGAAGAAATTGAAGATTTTTACCAACTTCTGCAGTCTGAAATTGAACAACATGTATTCCAGAAGCACTGATAATTACTGGTGATTGGAATGTGAAAGTTGGAAACAAAGAAGAAGGACCAGTAGTTGGAAAATATGGGCTTGGGGATAGAAATAACGCCAGAGATCACATGAGAGAATTTTGCAAGACCAATGACTTACTCATTCCAAATACCTTTTTTCAACCATTTTCATAAATGGTGACTATACAAGTGAACCTTGCCAGGTGAAATACAGAGCAATCAAATTGACTGCATCTGTGGAAAGTTGAATGGAGATGCCCAATATCATCAGTCAGAAAAAGGTGAGGGGCTGACTGCTGAACAGACCATCAATTACTCATATGCAAGTTCAAGTTGAAGCTGAAGAAAATTAAAACAAATCCACAAGAGCCAAAGTACAACTATGAGTATATCTCACATGAATTTAGAGATCACCTCAAAAATAGATTAGACGCATTGAATGCTAATGACGCAGATGAGTTGTAGGATGACATCAAGGACATCATTCATGAAGAAAGCAAAGTCATTAAAAAAGACAGGAAGGAAAGAAAAGACCAAAATGGATGTCAGAAGAGACTGAAGTTTGCTCGTGAACACAGAAGAAATGATGAAGTAAAAGAGCTTCACAGAAGATTTCAAAGGGTGGCTCGAGAAGACAAAGTAAACTATTGTAATGAAATGTGCAAAGACTTGGAATTAGAAAACCAAAAGAGAAGAACACACTTGACTTTTCTCAAGCTAAAAGAACTGAAGAAAACATTCAAGCCTTGATTTGCAATATTGAAGGATTCTATGGGCAAAGTATTGAACGACTCAGGAAGCATCAAAAGAAGATAGAAGGAATACACAGAATCTCTGTACCAAAAAGAATTGGTCGATGTTCAGCCATTTCAGGAGGTAGCGTATGACCAAGAACCAATGGTATTGAAGGAATAAGACCAAGGTGTATGGAAGGCTTTGGCAAAAAGCAAGTTCCAGGAATTGACAGAATACCAATTGAGAAGTTTCAACAAATGGATGCAGCACTGGAAGTGCCCACTCCTGTATGTGAAGAAATTTGGAAGACAGCTGCCCAGCCAACCAACTGGAAGAGATCCACATCTGTATCCATTCCAAAGAAAGGTGATCCAAGAGAATGTGGAAATTATTGAACAATATCATTAATATCACACACAAGTAAAATTTTGCTGAAGATCATTGAAAAGCAGTTGCAGCAGTATATTGACAGGGAACTGCCAGAAATTCAAGCCAGATTCAGAAGAGGACGTGGAATGAAGGACATTATTGATGATGTCAGACGGATCTTGGCTGAAAGCAGAGAATACCAGGAAGATATTTACCTGTGTTTTATTGACTATGCAAAGGCATTCGACTGTGTGGATCATAACAAATTATGGATAACATTGCAAAGAATGTGAATTCCAGAACACTTAATTGTGCTCATGCAGAACTTGTACATAGACAAAAAGGAGTCATTCAAACAGAGCAAGGGGATATGGCATGGTTTAACACTAGGAAAGGTGTGCATCAAGTTTGTATCCTTTCACCATATTTATTCAACCTATATGCTCAGCAAATAATCTGAGGAGCTGAACTATATGAAAAAGAACATGGCATCAGCATGAGAAGAAGACTCATTATTAACCTTTGATATGCAGATGACACAACTTTGCTTGCTGCAAGTGAAGAGAACTTGAAGCACTTGCTGAGGAAGATCAAAGACTACAGCCTTCAGCATAGATTACACCTAAACATAACAAAACAAAAATCCTCAAAACTGGACGAAAAAGCAACATCAAAATAAACAGAGAAAAGATTGAAGTTGTCAAAGATTTCATTTTATAGGGATCCACAAATTAATGCCCATGGAAGCAGCAGTCAAGAAATCAAATGAGAATGAAAACACATCATACCAAAACATTTGGGACACAGCAAAAGCAGTGCTCAGAGGTCAATTTATAGCAATAAACGCACACGTCAAAAAAGAAGAAAGGGCCAAAATCAAAACATTAACACTACAACTTGAACAAATAGTGAACAGCAAAAGAAGCCCACAGCCACCAGAAGAAAGTAAATAATAAAAATTAGAGCAGAAATAAATGAAACAGAGAACAGAAAAACAATAACAAAAATCATCAAGACCAAAAGTTGGTTCTTTGAAATGATCAACAAAATTGACGAAACATTGGCCTAATTGACAAAAGCAAAACAGGAGAAGAAGCAAAATAATCCACATAAGAAATGAGATGGAGGACATTACAATAGACCCAGGTGAAATAAAAACGATCATAACACAGTACTGTGAAAAATTGTACTCCAACAGATTTGAGAACCTAGAAGAAATTGACAAATTTCTGAAAGAAACACACTACCTACGGAAAGTAACACAAACTGAGATAGAAAATTTTAACAGAACCATAGCAAGAGAAGAGATTGAAGAGGTAATTAAAAAAAAAAATTCCCAACAACAAAACACAACAAAAAAAGCCCTGGCTAAGACGACTTCATTTTCAACTCTACAAAACATTCAGAGAAGAGCACACACCCGTTCTACTCCAACTACTTCAGAGCATAGAAAAGAAAGGAATGCTCTCAAATTCATTCTATGAAGTCAGCATAACCCTGATACCAAAGCCAGACAAAGACACCACAAAAACAGAAAATTACAGACCAATATCTCTCATAAATATAGATGCGAAAATTCTCAACAAAATTCTAACCAATAGAATTCAGCATAATATTTAAAAAAAAAATACACCACGACCAAATGAGATTCATACCAGGTATGCAAGGATGGTTCCACACTAGAAAATCAATCAACATAATGAACTACATAAATAGATCAAAAGAAAAGAATCATATAATTATCTCAATCAATGCAGAAAAGGCATTTGTTAAAAGTCCAACACTAATTCCTGAAAAAAACTCAATAAAATAGAAATAGAGGGGAAATTCCTCACCATAATAAAGGGGAGCCCTGGTGGCACAGTGGTTAAGAGCTCAGCTGCTAACCAAAATGCTGCAGTTTGACTCCACCAGCCACTCCTTGGAAACCCTATGGGGCAGTTCTACTCTGTCCTATAGGGTCGCTATGAGTCAGATTCGATTCAATGGCAAACGGTTTGTTTGTTTGTTTTTCAAATAGGGTCACTATGAGTCAGAATCAATTCCACGTCAACAGGTTTGTGTTCTTTCTTAGACAAAACCAACAGTCAACATCATTCTCAATGAGAGAGGATGAAAACATTTCCCCTGAGAACGGGAACAAGGCAAGGATGCCCTTTATAACCACTCCTATTTAACATTGCGCTGGGATTCCTAGCTAGAGCAATCAGGCAAGAAAAGGAAATAATGAGCATCCAAATTAGAAAGAAAAAAGTAAAACTATCCCTATTCACAGATAATATGATCCTATACATAGAGAGCCCCAAAGATTCCACAAGAAAACTACTGGAACTAATAGAAAGATTCAGTACAGTAGCAGGATACAAGATCAACATACAAAAATCAGTTGGATTCCTCTACACCAACAAAGGGAACTTCAAAAAGGAAATCAGGAAAACAATACCATTTATAATAGCCCCTGAAAGGTAGTAGTTCAAACAGAACAAGGAGATACTGCTTGGTTTAAAGTCAGGAAAGCTGTGCGTCAGTGTTGTATCCTTTCACCATACTTATTCAATCTGTATGCTGAGCAATGATCCAAGAAGCTGGATTATATGAAGAAGAACGTGACATCAGCATTAGAGGGAGACTCATTATCAACCTTGCATATGCAGATGACACAACCTTGCTTGCTGAAAGTGAAGAGGACTTGAAGCAATTATTGATGAAGATCAAAGAATACAGCTTTCAGCATGGATTACGCCTCAACATAAGGAAAATAAAAATTCTCACGATTGGATCAATAAGTAACATCATGTTAGAAAATATTGAAGTTGTCACTTAATTGTGCTCATGAGGAACCTGTACATAGACCAAGAGACAGTTGTTGGAATAGAATAAGGGGATACTGCATGCTTTGAATTCAAGAAAGGTATGTGTCAGGGTTGTGTCCTTTCACCATACGAATTCAATCTGTATGCTGAGCAAATAATCTGAGAAGCTGGACTATATGAAGAAGAATGTGGCATCAGCATTAGAAGGGGACTCATTAACAACCTTCGATATGCAGATCACACAACCTTGCTTGCTGAAAGTGAAGAGGACTTATAGCACTTACTGATGAAAATCAAAGACTACAGCCTTCAATATGGATTACACCTCAACATAAAGAAAACAAAAATCCTCACAACTAGACCAATAAGGGAGCCCTGGTGGCATAGTGGTTAAGAGCTCAGCTGCTAACCAAAATGTCAGCAGTTCGAATCCATCAGCCACTCCTTGGAAACCCTATAGGGCAGTTCTATAGTTCAACAAGGTATCAGGATACAAAATCAAGACAACAATCAATTCTATTTCTATATACTAAAAATGAACACATAGAAACATATTAAAAATACAGTTGGCAAAATTGCGTGATAGACATATTTGCAACAACCACAAAAAAAAAAGAGTAGCTGCTGAGGCTGTTTATGTACAACCAAAATCCTCATAGGATTTAGTTTCTTGGATTGGAAGCTTAGAGTCATGGTTTCATGTGAAGTCTCAGTTAATTGGCCTAATAACGCATTTAGTGCTTCTGTTTTATCTCCTAGCTCGTTGTGTAGTATCTGGGGTCTTCAAAGCTTGCAAGTGGCCATCTAAGGCACAACAATTCATCTCTATTCACCTGGAGCAACAGAGGAAGACAGCGAGTCAGGAATAGGAGGAGAATATGAAAAGTGTGGCTAATCAGCTCCATGAACAACTGCCTCCTTTGTCATGTGACCAGAAGAACAGTATGGTGCCTGGCTACCAATACTGAACATTTTGATTAAAGATTCCATAGAAGAATCCTGATCAAAACAGGGGAAATGCAGAATAGAATTTAAAATTCTCATGGACTCTAGACTTTCTGGAGCCATGGAGGGTGAATGAAACCCTGAAACTATTGCCCTGAGATAATCTTTAAACCTTAAACCAAAAATATCCCCTGAAGTCTTCTTAAAACTGAATGATAGTTTAGCTTAACTAGTAAAAAATGTCTACTTTGAGCATTATGCTGTTTTAAGAACTATCTATATGGGATCAAACTGACATCAGCAACCCCAAAGATAAGATAGAAACCTTAGGGGCAGTGAACTTATGTTAATGGGAGAGGAACAACTCAGAAAAGGAGGGTGAGAATGGTGGTACAACACAAAGAATGTAATCAGTGTTACTAAATGGTACATGCAGAAACTATTGAATTGGTATACGTTTTCCTGTATATATTCTAGACAACAAAAATATAAATAAATCTTTTAAAGTTAATATGGAAGGAAAAGAAGACAAATTAATCCCCAAAAATACAATACCATTTACAGTCACTCAAAAACATCAAATGTTTAAGTGTAAATCTAACAACACATGAACAGGACTTGTATGCTGGAAAGTACAAAATGCTGATGAAAGAAATCAAAGAAGTTCTAAGTAAATGGACATTCTGTGTTTGTGGATTAGAAGACTCAACGTAATAAAGATGTCAATTCTCCCCAAATTGACATACAAGTTTAACACAATTTTTGGTGGGTAATTATAGATAAGATAATTCATAAATTTACATGGAAAGGTAAGGTAACAAAAATAGCTGAAACAAGTCTGTGGGAAAAAAAGTGGAAGGAACCTGATTTTAAGACATTATATAGCTACAATTGACTCGAAGACAATGAGTTTGGCATTTTTGTTTGCTTGTTTTATAGCTACAATAATCAAGACTCAGTGATATTGGTAGAAGGATAGTCACCTGAATCAATGAAACAGAATAGAGAACCCAGAAATAGCCCCCAAACAAGTAGAACCAACTGATTTTTTACAAACTTGCAAAAGCAATTCAATACAGGAAGGATAGTCTTTTCAAGAAATAGTGCTGAAGCAATTGGATATTCAATTGGATATGTCACACCTTATACAAAAATAAACTGAAAATAGACCATAGATTAAATGTAAAACATAAAACTATAAAACTTTTAAAAGATAACATAGGAGAAAATCTTCTGGACCTAGGGCTTGATGATGATTTCTTAGATATATCACCGAAAATGTAATCTATAAAAGAAAAAAGGGATAGATTTGTTGTTGTTATTGTTGTTAGGTGCCATCCAGTCGGTTCCAACTCATAGTGACCCTATGTACAACAGAACAAAACATTGTCCTGTCCTGTGCCATCCTCACAATCGTTCTTATGCTTGAGCCCATTGTTGCAGCCGCTGTGTCAATCTAGCTCCTTGAAGGTCTTCCTCTTTTTCACTGACCCTCTGCTTTACCAAGCATGATGTCCTTCTCCAGGAACTGATTCCTCCTGATAACATGTCCAAAATATGTGAGACATAGTTTCATCATTCTTGCTTCTAAGGAGCATTCTGGCTGTATTTCTTCCAAGACAGATTTGTTCTTTCTTCTGGCAGTCCATGATATATTCAATATTCTTCGGCAACACCTCAACTCAAAGGTGTCAATCCTTCTTCGGTCTTCCTTATTCATTGTCCAGCTTTCCTGTGCATAATGAGGCGATTGAAAACATCATGGCTTGGGTCAGGCACACCTTAGTCTTCAAGGTGACATCTTTGCTTTTTAACACTTTAAAGAGGTCTTTTGCAACAGATTTGTCCAATGCAATGTGTCGTTTGATTTCTTGACTGCTGCTTCCATGGATGTTGATAGTGGATCCTAGTAAAATGAAATCCTTGACAATTTCAATCTTTTCTCCTTTTATCATGACTTTGCTTATTGGTCCACGAAGTATATCTCCTTGTTCTGTTCGAAAGACTGCTTTTTGGTCTGTGTACAGGTTCCTCATGAGCACAATTAAGTGTTCTGGAATTCCCATTCTTTGCAATGTTATCCATAATTTGTTATGATCCACACAGTCGAATGCCTTTGCATAGTCAATAAAACACAGGCAAACATCTTTCTGGTATTCTCTGCTTTCCGCCAGGATCCATCTGACATCATCAATGATATCTCTAGTTCCATATCTTCTCCTGAATCTGGCTTGAGTTTCTGGCAGTTCCCTGTGGATGTACTGCTGCAGCCTCTTTTGAATGATCTTCAGCAAAATTTTACTTGTATGTAATATTAATGATATTGTTCAATAATTTCCACATTCGGTGGGATCACCTTCCTTTGGAATAGGCATAAAAATGGGTCTCTTCCAGTTGGTTGGCCATGTAGCTGTCTTCCAGACTTCTTGGCATAGATGAATGAGTGCTTCCAGCACTGCATCCATTTGTTGAAACATCTCAGTTGGTATTCTGTCAATTCCTGGAACCTTGTTCATCACTGCCTTCAGTGCAGCTTGGACTTCTTCCTTCAGTACCATTTGTTCATTATCTTATGCTACCTCCTGAAATGGTTGAACATCAACCAATTCTTTTTGGTATAGGGACTCTGTGTATGTCATCAAAATTAAAAATTTTTACTCTGCAAAATATCCTGTGGAAAGGATGAAAATGAGAGCTACAGACTGGGAGAAAATATTTGCAAACCACATTTTTGACCAAAAAAAAAATCTAATGGAGTTGCATATATAAAGAACTCTCAAAACCCAACATTAAAAACAAACAAAAAAATAAATTTGAAAATGAGTTTACTGAAGAGGCTATATGGATGCCAAATAAGCACATGAAAAGATGTTCAATGTCGTTATTCACTACCTAAAATGAAACTCATTGCCATCGAGTCGATTCTCCCTCATAGAGACCCTACAGGACAGAGTAGAACTGTCCCATAGGATTTCCAAGGCTGTAAATCTATGTGGAAGCCGATTACCACGTCGTTCTCCTGCAGAGGGGCTGGTGGATTCAAACCTTTGACCTTTTGGTTAGCAGCAGAGTGCTTAACCACTCTACCACCAGGGCTCCTTCACTATTCACAAGAAACAGCAAATTAGCACCATGATGAGATATCACTACACACACCTAAAAGAAAAGGAAAGGAAGAAAAGAAGGGAGGGAAGAGAGAAGGAAGGAGAGAGAGAGAAAGAAAGAAATAAAGAAAGGGAGGAAGGAAGGAAAGAAGGAAACTGGATTTCTCACACATTGTGGGTAGGAACATAAAATGGTACAGTTTGGAAGTTTCTTCTAAAACTAAACTTGCAATTATCATATGACTCAGCAACTACTTTCTTGGATATTTTTCCAGAAGAAATGAAAACGTATGTCTCCACAAAAATCTGTTCCCAGCTATTCATAGCAGCATTAGTCACAATAGCCAAAAGGTGGAAACAACCCAAGTGTACATCAACAGATGAATGGACAAACAAAATGTAGTATATACAAACAATGGAAAGTTATTCAGCCATAACGAGAAATGAAGTTCTGATACATGCTATGACACGCAAGAACCTTGAAAACATTGTTGGGAGTGAGTAAATCAAACACAAAAGGGCAAATATTGTATGCTCCCATTTGTATTAAATGTCCAGAATAGACAAGCACATGGAGACCACAGTATATTAGTGGTTACCTGGGGCTGTGGGGAGGAGGGAATGGGAGTTATTGCTGAAGGGATACTGAGTTTCTGTTTGGAGTGATGTAAAACTTTTGGAAATAGTTTGTGGTGATGGCAACACCACATAGTGAATGTAATTAATGTCACTGAATTGTACACTAAAATATAGTTAAGATGGCAAACTTCTTGTTATGTATATTTCACCACAATCATTTTTTAAATAATTTTTTAAAAAACTGTATACAATTATTCATAACAACTATTGACGTAATAGTTGAAAACTGGAAACAACCCCAATGTCCTTTAACTGATGAATGGTTAAACAAACTTTTATACATACCAAATCGTGGTATACTACTTGATGATAAAACAGAAAGAACTATTTTCAACACAAAACAACTTGGATGAATCCCCAGGGAATTATGCTGAGTGAAAAAAAGCCACTTTCAAAAGTTCACATGCTGTGTTATTCCATTTGTATAACATTTTGAAAATGACAAGTTTACGGAGATGGAAAACAGATTAGTGGTTACCAAGAGTTAGGTATGGTGGAAAGGGAAGGAGGAGGAATGATGTGATAAAGAGACATTAGAACTATAAATACACATTGTACAATGTAAATTTCCTGTTTTTGATATTGTGCTATAATTATTTAAGAAGTAAAAATAAATTGGGGAAACTGAAGGATGCATGGAACCTCTTTATACTATCTTTGCAACTTCCTGTAACTAAAGTTATTTCAATATGAAAAGTTTTTAAAAATTGCTTTTAAATAAAATGATATTTCAGAATACTTGAAACACTAAGGTAACAATTATAGAGCCAAACAAAGGTAATAGAGTTCATATTTTCACCTAGAAAAGGCAAGATTGGAAATAGAACATGAACTATAGTTATAGCTGTATGCATGTTTCCTTTGGGAAAATAACCAATTCATTTTTCTTTTGAAAGATTTGGCGGATTATTTTCTCCACGAAAAAAAAAAAAGAACAACAGTAAAAGTGAACTGTTAATGGACTTCATGTTTCTTGAAAGTCTATATATTTAGATAAATATATTTCTGCTAATAAGATATTTTAAAGGAAAACAATTATTTTTATCACAGCATATTAAATGGTAATAAAAATTTCATTATTCTAATACCTATTTACCCTTTCTAAATCATATTTTACACAGAATCCATTAATTATTTTAATGGCTAGAACTGCTAAACTTTCTATGATTTCAAAACTTTCTTTTGTCTTGCTCTTATAAAGACTTGGATTGGAAATCGAAGAAGGAAATATCGCTTGATGGGAATTGAAGTTCCACCTCCAAGAGGAGGCCCTGCTGATTTCTCTGAGCAGCCTGAGTCTGGATCTTTGTCTGCACTCACACCAGGAGAGGAAGCTGGGCCTGATGTTGTAGAGGATAATGATAGAAATGATGAAGTATCTATCTGTTTATCTGAAGAAAGCTCTCAAGGTACTTTATATGCTGCACCTCCTAATAATAGCCTCTGTAAATTTGATGCACTTTTATTGCTTTTCTGCTTACAGCATATCAAATCTAAAGTACTAAAAACATTTGGCCAAGCATTCGAAAAGAAATAGATTTATTTTTAATGCCTCCACCTAAACAGTCTACCACATCAAGACATCACAAAAAGGGACATTCATCTACAACAATAGTGATTTCTCACATTTGGAAATGTTGCTTATTACAACAATCCATAAATTATAGTTAAGTAAATGATTGTTTTTTTTCCATTGGAATTCTAGTCTATTTAGTTATAGAGCATTATAGGTGCACTGTCATGAAAGAGTATGGCAAAATGTGCTGAACATCAGGCTACTAGTAGTCAAGCAATCTGGGTGCAAGTCCTAGATCTACTAGTGGATTATGTGATTTGAGGGGAAACATTTAACTCATTGGGTTTTAGTTTTCCTGTCTGCAAAATAAGAAAATTAGACTGGACCGTCTTTATAAGACCTTGTAATGTCTCCCTAAAAAGTAATTCAAACAATAACATGTTAACTATTCCATTTATCTATAAGATGTATATTTCATTTGATCAAGCATAGAGACAGTTCTCTACTGTTGCCTTTTAAAATTTTAACAGCTTTATTGTGGTCTAATTCACATACCATAAAATGTATCCACTGTAAGTGTACAATTCAATGATTTTCATAAAATTTTGTAGTTTTACAACCATCACCATAACCAAAATCCAGTTTAGAACATTTTCATCCAAAAGTTTCTCTTGAGTCTGTTTGCAGTCAGCCTTCACTCCCAAACCCCAGCCTCAGACAATTACTGATCTGCTTTCTGTCTCTATACATTTGTCTTTTCTGGACATTTTATATAAATGGAATCATACCATATATACTTGTTTTTATCTGTGCATGTGTGTGCATGAGATAAAGAGAGATAGAATAAGAATTTTTTTTTGCCCATTTTGTTTCTTTTTATTTTATTAATATTAAAGAGCCCTGTTCATGATATACTGTATTTTCCAGTTTATTGATTACTTTTTAATTTGGCTTTTGGGGCTATCTGAGGTCATAATTTTTGTTTATAATTTTTTTTATTGTCAAGTCTACCAGTTCTTTCCTTTATGGTTTCTGTCTTTTGTGTCATGCCTTCCTTGTGCTACAATTACTTTAATATGCCCCTTCTGGTATTCTAATTGCTTCATTTTTATAATTTGATATTTATTTCACCTGAAATTTATTTTGCTTTAAGAAGTATAAAAAAATTCCAATTGCCCCTACACTATTTATTGAATAATCTAGCCTTCTTCCAGCTATTTTAAGTGCACATGCATATATATGGATATGAATGCATACATACATACGTGCATGCATACACACGTTGGTCAAATTCTGGACTTTCTATTATTTTACATTGATCTGATTGTTTAAAACTGTGGTTTCATAATATGTTTTAACATCTGGTAGGGCTCGTAGTACATTGATTCTTCTAGATGAACTTTACAATTGTTTAGACATACTATTCCCCAACCCCCCTCACAAAATGCACTCTGGATTTTCATTGGCATTGCATTAAATGGATAGATTAATGAGCTAAAATGAGTCCAGTTTTGCAGGTGTTGTTTTAGATGATGGCAGAACATCCATTTAAAGCTGTCCAGCAGGCCTTTGGATAATATAGGCCTGGAAATCAGAAGAGGGATTAAGACACAAAAGGAAATATGGGATTCACTCAAATCAAGGCTAAAAAGTATGGAGCCATAGAAATAAAAGATGTAGTTAAGTGAGAAAATTGAAAAAAAAAAAAAAAAGAAAGGAAGATGGACAAGGACTATGTGTTGAGAAATAGCTAAATGCGGGGGCTGGAGGAGAAAATAGATCCATTTAAAGAACATTCAAAAACATAATCAGGATAGTATTGTATTACTAAAATCAAGAAAAGAGAAATTTGAGAAAAAAAGAGGAGTTATATCAATGGTCTCATAGAGGTTGAGTAGAAAGAAGATTGAAAAGCATTGAATTCGGTGATCGGGAGATTCTTTGAAAAAAGGAGTCGTATGGGGAGACAAGCAGATTGCAGCAAGTTGAGTAATGAAAGAGATATAAAAAAATGTTTATATTAAGAGGGTCCTGTATTATAAGGCCAGGTGTTTGAAAGCTTATCAATGTCAATATTCAAGTTTTATCTTTTTCAACCAATATTTGCTATTGATGTTGCTGAAGATGTTGACAGAGAATTTGATTTACAGGAAAACAGTGAGGCAGATTCAAAGATCATCAAGAAAAATGGACAAGCTATTGCATCATTTTCAAGCCTGTTATTTCTTAATATAGTTGGCCCAATAAACAATATTTTGCTTCCTTTTGTTGTAGTTAAGTGTCGTTGAGTTGTTTCTGACTCTGTAGCGACCCTATGAACAACAGAACAAAACAATGCCCAGTCCTGAAATGTGTAAAGACCTGGAGTTAGATAACCAAAAAGGAAGAACACGCTCAGCATTTCTCAAGCTGAAAGAACTGAAGAAAACATTCAAGCCTCAAGTTGCAATACTGAAGGATTCTATGGGCAAAATACTGAACAATGAAGGAGGCATCAAAAGAAGATGGAACAAATACACAGTCACTGTACCAAAAAGAACTGATCAACATTCAACCATTTCAGGAGGTAGCATATGATCAAGAACTGATGGTACAGAAGGAAGAACTCCAAGCTGCACTGAAGGCATTGATGAAAAACAAGGCTCCAGAAATTGAAAGAATACTGATTGAGATGTTTCAACAAATGGATGTGGTATTAGAGGTGCTCGCTCATCTATGCCGAAAAAATTGGAAGAAAGCTACCTGGTCAACGAACTGGACGAGATCTAAATTTGTGTTCATTCTGAAGAAAGGTGATCCAACAGAATGCAGAAATTCTCGAACAATATCATTAATATCACACATAAGTAAAATTTTGCTGAAGATCATTTGAAAGTGGTTGCAGCAGTCCATCAACAGGGAACTGCCAGAAATTCAAGTCAGAGTCAGAAGAAAGACATGGAATGAGGGATATCATTGCTGATGTCAGATGGATCCTGGCGGAAAGCAGAGAATACCAGAAAGATGTTTACCCATGTTTTATTGACTATGCAAAGGCATTCACTGTGTGGATTATAACAAATTATAGATAACATTACAAAGAATGGGAATTCCAGAACACTTAATTGTGCTCATGAGGAACCTGTACACAGACCAAGAGGCAGCCGTTCGAACAGAACAAGGGGATATAACAGGAAAGGTGTGCATCAAGGTTGTATCCTTTCACCACACTTAGTCAATCTGTATGCTGAGCAAATAATCTGAGAAACTGGACTCTATGAAGAAGTCTGTGGCATCAGGATTGGAGGAAGACTCATTAACAACCTGCAATATGCAGATGACACAACCTTGCTTGCCAAAAGCGAAGAGAACTTGAAGAACTTACTGATGAAGACCAACCAATAGAGCCTTCAGTATGGATTACACCTCAGCATAAAGAAAACAAAAATCCTGACAACTGGACCAATAAGTGGCATCGTGATAAATGGAGAAAATATTGAAGTTGTCAAGGATTACATTTTACTTGGATCCACAATCAATAGCCATTGAAGTAGCAGTCAGGAAATCAAATGACATATTTCATTGGGCAAATCTGCTGCAAAAGACCTCTTTGAAGTGATAAAAAGCAAAGATGTCTGCCAACATGGCTCTATAGACAGAAGCACCATGCTATTTCTCTGCAGCAAAGAACAGAAAAACTAAGTAAAACAGATACAAAAGTCAATCCGGGAACCCTAAGCATCAAATGAAGGGATAAAGAACTTGATTAAGCATAGAAAGGAATAAGAAAATGACAGAAAACAGAGAATGAGGAGAGCTACAGAGTGGAGGTCCTCTACTAGCTAATGAGGCATGAATTTGCCATCTTGGACCTCAACCACCAAGGACGGCAGACAGGAAGTATGGGAAAGCAACTTCACAGACCTATCAATCACATCCTCTCCCTTCCCTCCAGCCTATCTACACCGTGTGTTGAGCACCATGCCCCCAAGCAGCACTGGCAAGGACCACTGGACCCTGCCCTGAACTGCCCTCAACCCCTCCCAGTCAGCCCCAGTATGTGCTGCAAACCACAGATCCCCCCCTCACCTCCTCCCTTGCTGGACCTGCCGTGCTGCACCATAACTGAGGGACTGGCCCTGTCCACCTGGACAAGTTGGTGAAAAGTATTGTGGCCACAGAATACAAAGCAACAAAGCATGCCCAGCCCGCCTGCCCAGATATAACCAAATAAAACAAAAAGGCAGGAAGAAATAAACAAATCTACAATCAATAAATGAAGAAAATAATTCCTGAACGTCCTGAAGACAGTAGACAATATTAAAACATATTTTTAAAAAAGGACAGGATGCCTCCAGAAAGAAAAAAAAAAAAAAAACACCAGATGACGTTCTGGTAGGGGAAAAGACACTGAAACTTCCTGATAGGGAATTAAAAACTCTAATATTCAGGGCTCTCCAAGAAATGAAGGAAAACACAGACAAAAAAAATAAGGGGAAAAAAAGACAAAATCATGGAAAACACACAAAAAATCAGGAAAACAGAGATAGCAAAGGAAGAATTCCGGAAAATAATACAGGAACAAACTGTCAAAACAATCAAACAACTAGAAATCATACAAAAACAGCAATTAAAAATCCAAAAGATAATCAACAAGATTTCAAAAGCGAACAGTGCAATAGAAGGTTTTAGGAGCAAATTTGAAACAATAGAATACAGGATCAGTGAAAATGAAGACAAATCCTTGGATACCTTTTCTTTGAAGAAAAATCAGAGAAAAGAATGAAGACAAATGATGAAACTACGGGATACAAGCAAAAGCAAAAATTCGCATGTGATCAAATTTCCAGAACAGGGAGAGAAAATGAAAAACACACAGAGGATCATTGAAGACTTGCTAACAGAAAACTTCCCTAATATGAAAAATAAATAGCTGACCATCCAACAAGCTCAATGAACCCCATATAAGATAGACCCCAAAAGAAAATCACCAAGACATGTCATAATCACACTCGCTAAAACCAAAGACTAAGAATCCTGAGAGCAGCTGGAGAAAAAGGAAAAGTCACATACAAAGGGGAAACAACAATACAAACTTCTGATTACTCAGCAGAAATCATGCAGGCAAGAAAACAGTGGGATGACGTATATAAAACCTTGAAAGAAAAAAATTGCCAGCCAAGAATAATATATCCTGAAAAACTTTCATTCAAATATGATGGCGAAATTAGGATATTTCCAGACAAACAGAAATTAACGGAATATGTAAAAACCAAACCAAACTCACAAAACTTATTAAAGTGAGTCCTTCAGTTAGCGAACCAACAAAATCAGACAACAACCTGAATCTAGGACACAGGACCGCATCAGCTAGATACCAACCTAGGTAATGAACTCTCAAGAAGAAAACAAAACTAAAAAGTGTTACAATAGGGAGCCAGAGAAGTCAATCTGTAAATGACAACAAAGTCAGAAAAATAAAAGAGGGAATAAACAGTGTATGTATAGAACTTACCAGTGGAGAGGAAGTAAAGGCCATATCAAGTAGTAAAAGACTAGTTTAATCTTTGGAAGATGGGGTAAATTTCAAGGTAACCACAAAGAAAGTTAACAAACATTCTTATCAAAATAAAGAAGAAAAACAAAGTTTCATTAAACACAAAGTCTATAAAAATGAAAGAAACAAAAAAACTTCCCAAACAAAAGGAATTCATCACAGGAGAGTAAGAGGAACAAACAAAACATCATCACCAAAAAAAAGCACTACAAATGATAGCAATAAATTCACACCTATCAATAATCACACCGAACGTAAATGGCTTAAGTGAACCCATAAAGCAACAGAGTGGCAGAATGGATAACAAAACAGGATCACCAATATGCTGTCTATAAGAAACATACCTTAGAAACAAAGATATAAATAAATTAAAAATCACAGGATGGAAAAAAATATATCAAGCAAACAGCAACCAAAAAGGCAGGTGTGGCAACACTAACCTCAGATAAAATAGACTTTAAAACAAAATCCACCATAAAAGTAAAGGAAGAATAATATAATGATTAAAGGGACAATCCACCATGAAGCCATAATCATAATAAATATGTTTGCATCCAATGACACTGCTCCAAAATACATAAAACATACTCTAACAGCAATGAATTGGAAATTGACAATTCTACAATAATAGTAGGAGACTTCAACACAACTTTCGGTAAAGGACAGAACATCTAGAAAGGAACTCAGCAAAGATATAGAAGATCAAAAGGTCACAATCAACTAAAGTGACCTCACAGACATATATAGAACACTCCACTCAACAGCACAAAAGTGCACATTCTTTTCCAATGCACATGGAACATTCCTCAAAATAGACCACACCTTAAACCACAAAGCAACCCTCAACAAAATCCAAAGCACTGAGATAATACGAAACATCTTCTTTGATCTCAATGCCATAAAACTAGAAATTAATAACAGGAGAGCAAGGAAAAAAATCAAATGCATTGAAACTGAATAACATCTTGCTTAAAAACCACTGGGTAATAGAAGAAATCACAGATGGAATCAAAAAAGTCCTAGAATCAAAAGAAAATGAAAACACAACATACCAAAAACTTTGGGACACAGCAAAGGCAGTGCTCAGAGGTCAATTTATAGCAATAGATGCACACATCAAAAAAGAAGAAAGGGACCACTTCCAGCAACATGGCTCTCTAAGCAGAAGCACCATGCTGTCCCTCCGCAGCAAAGATTCGAAAAACTAAGTCAAACAGAGAAAACAGAAATCCTGAAACCCTAAACATCAAATGAAGAGATAAAGAACTCAGGCAAGCACCGAATGGAATAAGGAACTGACAGAGAATGGAGAGCGAGGAGACATACGTGCAGAGGTCCCTTATCAGCTAACGCACCAAGGATCTGCAATCTTGGACTCCTATCAGAGACCAGCGAACAAGGAGTATGAGAAAGCAGCTTCGTGGAGCTTCCAGCAGGAGAAAAAATAACTGGTAACCAGTGATATACACTTTCCCACCCCCCCACCCTTCTTCACCCCCAGTCAACCTCCTCTGCTTCCTGTGGCCACAGTCTCCTGGACAAGAAGAACCGGCTGCTTGGATTCCAGCCACCCACACTGGCCGACTCCCTGAGCGCCATTTGTTGGCTGCTGGTGTAGCTTTTTTCTGCTTCTTTTGACTTGTTCCTTAACTCTGACCACCTCCCCCTCCTTTCACTCAAATACCTGGCTCCGTGTGCCAACTTTGCTTCTTCCTGAAGGGCTGTGGAGCTCCGCTCAGTGTGGAACTGCTTCCCAGTCCGTGCTGCCATGCTTGTGGGATCCCAAGGCTTTTGTTTGTTTGTTTAGAATTGTTTATTTGTTTTATTTTTCTTTTCTTGAGTTGGGAGCCCGTTATGGCCAGACAGTGCTGCACAGTTTGGGACCTACCCCCTGAGCATGTGCAGATGTGCAAGGGGATCCCTCAGGGCATTTATTTGTTCATGTTTTTTTTTTTTTTCTGTTTTTAGGGGAGGTTTTCTTGCTCTTTTTTTTTAAAATTTGTTTTGTTTTCCCTCTTTTCCCTTCTTGTCTTTCTTCATTACTCAGTTTCTCCTCTCTATATACCTTCCTTCTATGCCTCTCCTCTGAATACCTGGTGCTGAGTGACACCTCTATGTCTTCCAGCCAGGCTGTACTTCAACCACTGGGAACAATTTCCCCAGACCTCGTAGCCACACCAGTGGGATCCCTGGAGCTTTGCTTTTCTTTTTTCATTCTAATTTTTATTTATTCATTCTTTTCTTTTCTTTTTTTGTTTTTCCTCTTTTTGTTTTTCTCCATTTCATAGTCTCTCATCTCGCCACTCCAACGGCAAACTGCCCAGCACTCTTTTTTATTTGTTTGTATGTTTTTGGCTCCTGTTTCTCTCCCCTCTCTCCCATACCCATATTAGGCCCACACATCACAATCTCCCCCCTCCATCCTGTATACCTGCACCATGCACTTAACATCACACCACCAAGCAGCACAGGCACAGTCCACTGGAACCTGCCTTGTACTGATTACCAACCAGCCCTGGTGGCTGTAAGTGCCACAAACAACCCATCCCAGCAACTCCTCTTCAGCTAGAGCTGATCTGCTGTACCATATCTGAGCGACTGGCCCTGCTAATTGGAGAAGGAGGTGAAAAGTATTGTGCCCACAGACGAGCAATCAACAAAGAACACACAACCTGCCTGCACAGATATAGCCAAATAAAAAAAAGGATGAAACAAATGAATCTACAATCAATGAACAAGTAAAATAACGACTGAATGGCCCAAAGACAGCAGACAATATCAAAACATTTACAAAAACAGGACAGGATGGTTCCAGTAGGCATCCAAAATAGAACACTAGATGACTTTCAGGTAGAAGAAAAGGCACTAGAACTACCTGATAAGGAACTCAAATCTCTAATACTCAGAGTTGTCCAAAAGTTGAAGCAAAAAGCAGACAAAAATGAGGAAAAAAAAGACAAATTCATGGAAAAGGAAGACAAATTCATGACAAATACAGACAAAAAATGGAAGAATTCAGGAAAATAATGCAGGAACAAAATGCGAAAATAAATTCAAAACTAGAAATTATACAAAAGCAACAATTAAAATTTCAAAAGATAAACAACAAGATTTCAGAAATGGACAGTGTCATAGAAGGGCTGAGGAGCAGATTTGAAACAGTGGAGGACAGGATCCACGGAATTGAAGACAAACACTTGGATACAACTCTGTTTGAGGAAAACTCAGAAAAAAGAACAAAGAAAAAGGAAGAGAACCTGAGAATAATGTGGGACACAATCAAAAGAAAAATTTGCAAGTGATCGGGGTTCCAGAACGGGGGGAGAAAACAGAAAACACAGAGAGGATCATTGA
>NW_004443996.1:5187378-5201183 GCF_000243295.1 Trichechus manatus latirostris
ACTATATAATGATTAAGATGATGATCCATCATGAAGACATAACCATAATAAACATCTATGCACCCAATGATAGGGCTCCAAAATACATACAACAAACTCTAACAACACTGAAAAGATAAATTGACAGTTCCACAATAATAGTAGGAGACTTCAACATACCACTCTCAGTAAAGGACAGAAAATCTGAAAAGAAACTCAGCAAAGATACGGAAGACCTAAAGGGCACAATCAGCCAACTTGACCTCATAGACATATACAGAACAATCCATCCAACAGCTGCAAAGTACACATTCTTTTCCCATGCAGATGGAACGTTCTCCCGAATAGGCCACAGTGTAATCCTCAACAAGATCCAAAATGTTGAGATAATACAAAGTATTTTCTCTGACCACAATGCCATCAAAGTAGAAATTAACAACAGAAAGAGCAAGGAAAAAAAATCAATTACATGGAAACCGAATAACACCCTGCTTACAAACCACTGGGTAATAGAAGGAATCAGAGATGGAATCAAACAAATAGAAAGAAAACGGAAAAAAAAAAGCCCACAGCCACCAGAAGAAAGGAAATAATAAAGATCAGAGCAGAAATAGATGAAATAGAGAATAGAAAAACAAGAGAAAATTTGGTTCTTTGAAAGAATCAATAAAATCGACAAACCACTGGCCAGACTGACAAAAGAAAAACAGGAGAGTATGCAAATCACCCAAATAAGAAATGAAATAGGCGACATTACAACAGACCCAACTGAAATAAAACAGATCATAACAGAACATTATGAAAAATTATACTCCAACAAATTTGAAAACTTAGAGGAAATGGATAAATTTCTAGAAACACACTACCTCCACAAACTACAACAAAGTGATGTTTAAAATCTGAACACACCCATAACAAGAGAAGAGATTGAAAAAGTAATTTAAAAACTTCCAACAAAAAAAACTCTGGCCCAGATGGCTTCACTGGAGAATTCTACCAAAAATTCAGAGAAGAGCTTGTACCAGTACTATTCAAATTATTTCAGAATATACAAAAGGAAGAAACTCTCCTGAATTCAGTCTATGAGGCCAGCATAACCCTGATACCAAAACCAGGCAAAGATTCCACTAAAAAAAGAAAATTACAGACCATATCTCTCAGGAATATAGATGCAAAAATTCTCAACAAAATTCTAGCCAATAGAATTCAGTATCATATCAAAAAAAAAAAAAAATACAACACGACCAAGTAGCATTCATACCAGGTATGCAAGGATGGTTCAGGATTAGAAAACCAATCAAAGTAATCCACCACATAAATAAAAGGAAAGAAAAGAATCACATGATCATCTCAATTGATGCAGAAAAGGCATTCGACAAAATCCAACACCCATTCCTGATAAAAACTCTCAATAAAATAGATATAGAAGGGAAATTCTCAACATACTAAAGGGCATCTATGCAAAACCAACAGCCAAAATCATTTTTAATGGAGAGAGTCTGAAAACATTCCCCTTGAGAACAGGAACAAGACAAGGATGCCCTTTATTACCACTCCTGTTTAAAATTGTACTGGAAGTTCTAGCTAGAGCAATAAGGCAAGAAAAAGAAATAAAGGTCAACCAAATTGGTAATAAAGATGTTAAACTGTCCTTGTTTGTGGATGATATGATACTATACATAGAAAACCCTAAAGACTCCATGAAAAAACTACTGGAACTAATAGAAAGATTCAGCAGAGTAGGAGAATACAAGATAAACAAACACAAATCAGTTGGATTCCTATACACCAATAAAGAGAACAATGAAAAGGAAATCAGGAAAACAGTACCATTTATAATAGCCCCTAAAATAATAAAATACTTAGGAATAAATCTAACCAAGGATATAAAAGACGTATACAAAGAAAACTACAAAACAGTACTGCAAGAAACCCAAAGGGATCTAAATAAATGGAAAAACATACCATGCTCATGGATAGGTAGACTCACCATTGTGAAAATGACAATTCTTCCCAAAGAAATTTACAGATACAACACAATCCCTATCCAATACCAACAACATTCTTCACAGGGATAGAAAAACTAATCATTTACTTTATATGGAAAGGGAAAAGGACTCAAATAAGTAAAGCACTATTGAAGAAGAAGAAGAAAGTAGGAGGACCCACACTACCTGATCTCAGAACCTACTGTACAGCTACTGTAGTCAAAACAGCCTGGTACTGGTACAAAGACAGATACATTGACCAATGGAACAGAATTGAGAACCCAAATGTAAATCCATCCACCTACGGTCACCCGATCTTCAACAAGGGTCCAAAGTCCATCAAATGGGGAAAAGACCGTCTTTTTAACAAATGGTGCTGGCAAAACTGGATATCCATCTGCAAAAAAATGAAACAGGACCCTTACCTCACACCATATACAAAAACTAATTCAAAACGGAACAAAGATGTAAATATAAAGCCAAAAACTATAAAGTTCATAGAAGGAAAAATAGGACAAGCACTACAGGCCCTAATACATGGCATTAACAGCATACAAACCATAACCATCAACATGCAAAACCCAGAAGATAAGCCAGATAACTGGGATCTTCTAAAAATCAAACTCTTATGCTCTTCAAAAGACTTCACCAAAAGAGTACAAAGAGAACCTACAGACTGGGAAAAAAATTTTGACAGTAGAAGTCAGACAAAGGTATAATCTCTAGAATCTACAAGAAAATCCAACACCTGTTTAACAAAAAGACAAATAATCCAATTATAACATGGGCAAAGGAAATGAACAGACACTTCGCCAAAGAAGACATTCAAGTGGCCAACAGACACAGGAGGAAATGCTTGCCTTCACTAGCCATTAGAGAAATGCAAATTAAAACCACAATGAGATATCATCTCACACCGGCATTACTGGCACGAATCAAAAACACTGGCAATAACAAATGTTGGAGGGGCTGTGGGGAGATTGGAACCTTATGCACTGCTGGTGGGAATGCAAAATGATACAACCATTTTGGAAAATGATGTGGCGCTTCCTTAGAAAGCTAGAAATAGAAATACCATACGATCCAGCAATCCTACTCCTAGGAATATATCCTAGAGAAAGAAGAGTCGTCACTCAAATAGACATATGCGCACCCATGTTCATGGCAGCCTTGTTCACAATAGCAAAAAGCTGGAAACAACCTAGATGCTCACCAACAGATGAATGGATAAACAAACTATGGTACATACACACCATGGAGTACTACACAACGATAAAGAACAATGATGAATCCGTCAAGCATCTCATAACATGGATGAAACTGGAGGACATTATGCTGAGTGAAACAAGTCAATCACAAAAGGACAAATATTGTAAGAGACCTCTACTGTAAAAACTCATGAAAAAGTTTATACACACGAAAGTAACAATCTTTGTTGGTTATAAGGGATGGGAGGGGTGGGGGTGAAATACTAAATACACAATAGATAAGTGGTATCTTTGGTGAAGGGTGAGACAGTACACAATACTGGGGAAGCCTGCACAACTTGTACAAGGAAAGGTCATGGAAGCTCCATAGACACATCCAAACTCCCTGAGGGACTGAATTGCTGAGAGGAGGGCTGTGGGGACTATGGTCTCAGGGAACATCTAGCTTAATTGGCATAACAAGGTTTATAAAGACAATGTTCTGCATTCTACCTTGGTAAGTAGCATCTGGTGTCTTAAAAGCCTGTGAGCAGCCATCTAAGATACTCCACTGGTCTCACCCCTTCGGGAGCAAGGAAGAATGAAGAGAACAGGTTACAAGGGAAAGATTAGTCCAAAGGACTAATGGACCACAGCTACCAAGACCTCCACCAGACTGAATCTAGTACAACTAGATGGTGCCCGGCTACCACCACTGACTCCTCTGATCGGGATCACAACAGAGGGTTCTGGACAGAGCTGGAGAAGGATGTAGAACAAAATTCTAACACAAAAAAAAAAAGACCAGATTTACTGGCCTGAAAGAGACTGGAGAAACCCCGAGAGTATGGCCCCCATACACCCTTTTAGCTCAGTGATGAAGTCACTTTCAAGGTTCACCTTTCAGCCAGAGATTGGACAGCCCCATAAAACAAAATGGGACTAATGAGGCACAGAAGTCCAGGGACAAGGACTAGAAGGCAGAAGGGGACAGGAAAGCTGGTGATAGGGAACCCAAGGTTGAGTAAGGACAATGTTGACATGTAATGGGGTTTTTAACCATTGTCATAGGGCAACATGTGTACTGTTTAATGAGAAACTATTTTGTTCTGTAAACCTTCATCTAAAGTGAGAATAGCAGCACAACTCGAAGAACGTAATCAATGTCACTGAATTGTGCATGTAGAAGTTTTTGAAACGGTTTATCTTTGGCTATGTATATTTTCACCAAAAAAAAAAAAAGGTCAAGAAGGGAGAGGGTTGACTTGTCATGGGATTGTTAAGCAGTGTCGTAAAACAATATTTGTATTGACTGTTTAATGAGAAACTATTTGTTCTGTAAACCTTCACCTAAAGTACAATTTAAAAAAAGCTTAAATATAAAAAAAGAAAAAAAAAGGGGGCAAAATCAAAACATCAGGTATAAAATTTAAACAAATAGTGAACAGCAAAAGAAGTCCAAAGCCACCAGAAGAAAGGAAATAATAAAGATAAGAGCAGAAATAAATAGAAAATAGAAAAACAATAGAAAGAATCAACAAAACCAAAAGTTGGTTCTTTGAAAGGGTCAACAAAATCGACAAACCATTGACCAAACTGACAAACGAAAAACTGGAGTGGATGCAAATAACCCAAATAAGAAATGAAATGGGAGACATTACAACAGACCTTACTGAAATAAAAAGTATCATAACAGAGTTGTGTAAAAAACTATATTTCAACAAATTTGAAAACCTACAGGAAATGGACAAATTTCTAGAAACACACTACCTACCTAAAGTAACACAAACTGAGTACGAAAATCTGGACAGAACCATAACAGAGAAGAGACTCAAAATGTAACTAAAAAAAAAAAAAAAAACTCCCAACAGAAAAAAAAGCCCTGACCCAGATGGCTTCACTGGAGAATTCTACCAAACATTCAGAGAAGAGCTTGCACCAGTACTACTCAAACTGTTTTACAGCATAGAAAAGGAAGGTTGCTTACAAATTCATTCTATGAAGCCAGCATAACCCTGATACCAAAACCAGGCATAGACACCACAAAAAAGGAAAATTACTTCTCTCATGAATATAGATGCAAAAATTCACAACAAAATTCTAGCCAATAGAATTCCACATACTATTAAAAAAAATACGCCACGACCAAGTGGGATTCATACCAGGAATGCAAGAATGGTTCAACATTAGAAAATCAATCAATGTAATCCATCATTTAAATTAAACAAAAGAAAAGAATCACATGATCATCTCAGTGATCCAGAAAAGGCATTCGATAAAGTCCAACACCCATTCCTGATAAAAACTGTCAATAAAATAAGTATAGAGGGGGGAATATTTCTCAATATAATAAAGGGCATCTATACAAAACCAACAGCCAACATCATTCTTAATGTAGAGAAGCTGAAAACATTCCCCCTGAGAACAAGAAAAAGACAAAGATGCCTTTATCATCATTCTTATTTAACATTGTGCCAGAGGTCCTAGCTACAGCAATAAGGCAAGAAAGAGAAATAAAGGCCATCCAAATTGGTAACAAAGAAGTAAAACTGTCCTTGTCTGTGGATGATATGATACTGTATGTAGGGAACCCAAAAGACTGCACAAGAAAACTACCAGAACTCATAGAAAGATTCAGCAGATTAGAGAATACAAGGTAAACATACATAATCACTTGGATTCCTATACACCAATAAAGAGAACTACAAAAAGGAAATCAGGAAATCAATACAGTTTATAACAGCCTCTAAAAAAATAAAACACTTATGAATAAATCTAACCAGGGACATAAAAGACCTACACAAAGAAAACTACAAAACACTACTGCAAGAATCCAAAACAGACCTACATAAATGGAAAAACATACCATGCTCATGGATCAGTAGACTCAACATGGTGAAAATAACAATTCTACTCAAACAATCTACAAATAAAATGCAATCCTGATCCAAATGCCAATAGCATTCTTTAATGAGATGTGTAAGCTAATTATTAACTTTATATGGAAAGGAAAGAGTCCCCAGATAAGTAAAGCACTATTGACGAAGAAGAGCAAAGTAGGAGGACTCGCATTACCTGACCTCAGAACCTACTATACAGCTACGGTAGTCAAAACAGCCTAGTACTGGTACAACAACAGACACATTGACCAATGGAACAGAATTGAGTACTCAGATGTAAATCCATCCACCTAGGTAACCTGATCTTCGATAAAGGACCAGAGTCCATTAATAGGGGAAAAGACAGTCTTTGTAACAAATGGAGTTGGCAAAACTGGATGTCCATCTGCAAAAAAAAAAAAAGGAAAAAAAACCTCACACCATACACAAAAACTAATTCAAAATGGATCAAAGACCTAAATATAAAACTAAAACGTATAAAGATCATAGAAGGAAAAATAGGTCCTAATGCACGACAGAAATAGGATACAAACTGTAACTAACAATACACAAACACCAGAAGATAAGCTAGATAACTGGGATTTTCTAAAAATTAAAGACTTATGCTCATCAAAAGACTTCACCAACAGAGTAAAAAGAGAACCTACAGACTGGGAAAAATTTTTTGGCTATGACAAATCCAAAAAATGTCTAATCTCTAAAATTATAGGAAAACCCAACACCTCCACAACAAAAAAACAAATAATTCAATTAAAAAATGGGCTAAGGCTGTGAACAAACGCTTCACGAAAGAAGACATTCATGCTGCTAACAGACACACGAGGAAGTGCTTGTGATCATTAGACATTAGAGAAATGCGAATCAAAACCACAATGGGACACATTACACCCTGACATTACTGGCACGAATCAAAAAACAGAAAATAACAAATGTTGGAGAGGCTGCTGATGGGAATGTAAAATGGTACCACCATTTTTGAAAAAGCTAGAAATAGAAATACCATACGATCCAGCAATCCCACTTCTAGGAATATATCCTAGAAAAATAAGAGCCGTCACACGAATAGACATATGCACACCCATGTTCATTGCAGCACTATTCACAATAGCAAAAAGATGGAAATAACCTAAGTGCCCATTAACAGATGAATGATAAACAAATTATGGTACATACACACAATGGAATACTACACAACGGTAAGGAACAATGATGAATTTGTGAAACATTTCACAACATGGATGAATCTGGAGGACATTATGTTGAGTGAAATAAGGCAATCACAGAAGGACAAATTCTGTATGAGACCAGTATTATAAAAAAATCATGAAAAGTTTTACACACAGAAAGAAACAGTCTTTGATGGTTATGAGTGTGATGATGGCCTCAATCATAGCAATGATTGTGAGGATGGCGCAGGACCAGGCAATTGTACATAGAGTCACTACTGAGTCAGAACCGATTCAATGACACCTAACAACAACATACAGTGCCCTCTGGAGTTTTCAGTCATTAATAGTTCTACTTATTTGTTCATTTTCCAATTAGCAGAGCTGCTCTTCTTGAGGAATCCATAGACAGAATAACAATGTTTAGCTTTCAAACTTTCAACTAATGTTGAAGCTATCTGTAAGCAAAAGAAAAAATTCCTTATTCAGCTGTATTACTTCCCACACTTTTATTTTAGAAATCCTCAAAATAGTTTTTAATTTAAATCTTCTAAAATAATCACACCAGGCATGAATACATAGCCACTAAAAAAGAACTATGTACAAAGTTATGAACAAGTGACAACAGGAATATAAGGCAAATCTATAAATAAAGTTACTAGTAATGATCTTGATGGTGAGCAATATAACCCATATTCTGAGGCAGCTAGTGCCGGCTCTGCGGCTAAACCTGCTGACAGTTTTCTCTCCCTTTATTTCATTCTGTTGTTGATTACATAGGATTTGAAATATCTGTGATTTGGAATTTTAAATAGTGAATAAAGTTTCCTCTGTCTAGAAACCATTCTTTTTGAAAATTTTTAATTGACTTTATAGAGGACTTTGCATGAAAACTCTGGTAAGGTTTCTCTGAATATCTTAAACTCTAATTCTCTATGTGCTCATATGTGAGTTCCTGGATCACCATGTTTCTCTCCTAATCATCCCATACAAGGCACACCACTATATGTCTTTCCATGGGAAGGAACGGAGTGGTAAAAATCTTCGTGGGGCTGATAAATATTGTTGTGCTGCTCTCTAAAGTGAAATAAAATATTGATTACCAAGGGGCCAATAATTTCTATTAGTATTTGCTCAATTAATCTCCATGGCATGGCTGTGTAGAAAGAAAAGAGAGAAACATTGCTGCCCTGTTTTTCTAAGTGTTGGCGGTGAGGATCATCTAAAAAAGAGGGGATTATGCATGTAGATACCCTTTGTGGTGAACCAGCCACTTTCTGTAGGTCAACAAGGGAGCTTTATAGTAGACTACTCTCTGAATTAATTTCTTTCTATTTCAATTTATGTTCTTCATCGTTTTTAGAATGTAGAATTTTGAATATATGTTTATTGTAGAAAATATTGTAAAATGCAATGAAAAAATAGAAATAATTCTACCACTCGGTGATACCCATTCTTAAAATAGGGGTGGGGGATGTTTTTGCCAGTGTTTTCTCTTTTCCAATAAAAGATGTTTTTGCCTTTTTACAAAACTGGAAATGTACTGTGTTTATAGATTTATATCCTATACTTTAAAATTATTTTATCACTTTTATCTTATTACAATTAACAATACATTGTAATAAATACAAATAAGCAAAAAGAAGGAAATAAGAATAATAAAAAATAAGTAAAAATGAAGAAAAATGAAAACCACCTGTAATCCTATCCAGAAATAATAATGTTGTTTTGGTATAAATACTGTTAGTCTTTTTTTTCCTCCAGGAAAATTTATACTCTTTTTCTTTCACAAAATTAAGATCACAGTGTACCTACATAGTAGATTTTGTAACCTTCATTATTTTACTTTCCAATAGATCATGAATATTTTTCTTGTTATTAACAAGTCTTTTATTCCTTTTTAGTGGGCTCATATTACTCTATTGTAGGGATAGATCCTAAATTGTTTCTTTAATCCTCCACTGTTAAGCATATAGGTTGTTTCTTTTTTTTTTTCTATTACAAACAGCACAGTGGTAACTGTCCTTGTATTTGCACACACACATGCTCATTTCCTTAGGATACATTGTATAGAAACTGGAATACATGTTAAAGAATTATGAAGCGAATTTGTTACTTGTGTCTTTTTATAATAGAGAAATTATTTATATGCTCTTAAAAAGGAAATCTCAATAAAGGTTTGAGAAATGAAAAATGAATTCATTGTGTTCTCTTCCTATAGAAGAGTCCAATGAAGTTGTTCCAAATGAGGCAAGAGCTCATAAGGAGGAGGACCACCATGCAGTATCTGGAGATAATGTGGTATGTACATTTTGAAATTCTTTCCTCATTACATGATGAACTTGCAAGGACATGTTTCCAGTTGGTGACAATATCAGCATTGTCAGAATAAGGTCCTACTCCACTTCACAAACCAAAACAGAGCTGTTAGCAATGAAGTTGTATATCTTTGAGGACTTAATAAATGAAATTTAAAATGCTGCCATTGGTACCTCAAATTTTTTTATTTAGATTTGAAAATATAAAAACCTAGTGCTTGGTACACATATGACATTTTATACGTAACAAGTTATTTTTCTTCAACACCCTTTAGCAAAGAGCAGATTTCTTCTCATTTGACAGATGGCAGAATTAAAACTTAGTTTAGCCTGAGATTATGAAAGAAGCTTTTGTTAGTTCTAAGCCTTGGATCCAGGGATTTGTGACTCTGGGTTTTCCATTCAGACCATACCTATCTATACTGTGTGGAACTTTTTCTTCTTTCTAGTTAAATTGGACTATTTTAGTCATCTTAAAAATTGCAGTAAAAAGGAAAGATAGTATTAGAAGGCTGAATAGCAAGCAGAGGCAGGCTGTGTGTGGATTAGATTGGGTTTTATGCAAATGTAAACATTTTTTGGTATATAGAGAACACTCTCTAAGCAGCTGTTTTAACAGCATCTATTTATATTCTGACCCCATCAAGTAATACAGAAATCATCATGGTATTAAACTGAAGTCAGGCATAAAGAAAAACGCAATTGTGCTTTTGTTTTCACTTTTGAATCAGTGTTTTGTGCCTGATTGCAACCTTTAAAAAATGACCCCTATAATGGATTTGTCTGTTACAAAATGGCTGTGATTTCAAAAGTTACCCTGGCTTCTATTATAAACATTATACATTTGACACTATAATCCTGCACATCTCCTTAAAAGTTAAGCATATCAAATAGTTTTGTTCTTTTTGTTAAACATCAACAGCACATAAATGTTTTCCAATGCAGAATATAGTTTAATATTGCATCTTACTGATTTCAGTCCTGGTTTAAGTTGATGCCTGACCCTGAACACTAAATTCAACAGGTGTATAGAAAAACAAGGTTTTGTTTTGAGGCAAAATCATGTTTTCATCAGGTAATGATTATTTTCCACCATTATAAATTGTGCTAATGTTCTTAAATTCCATCAAGTAATAATCTCCATCTGTTATAGATTTGCGTTATACTGTACAAGGAATATATGCTGATTTACAAATTGAAACTTGTTTCCCTTTAAAGACATGCTCAATTTTAGCCTGAATTCCTGTGCATTGAATCTCCCCTGCAGCAGACACTAGAAGATAATGAATGAAGTCATGGCATGAGATGACTCACAGTCACTTAAAAAAAAAAACCCATTGCCATCGAGTCAATTTTTCAAGAACAATTGATTTTCAGAGACAAAACTCCAAACTTTTGAAGGTGGATCTCCTCTACTTAAAACTTTTGAGTGCCCTAAGGGCCTCCAAATAGTCACAGATGACAAAGCACACAGTCATATATAAGACTTATGTATTTGCACAAATCTATACAGTGGCCTGTGGTGCCTTCCTTCCTGCATTGCCTAGCTCTCTTTTCCTAAAACCAATCCAAACAATTAAAGAATCTTCAAAAAAAAAAAAAAAAGTTATCAGATCTGAGGTCTACTGAGAGCCAACATAATTAAGTCCCTAGTTCATCGTGATTATAATAGAAAACGAAACATTAGATTCATTTCCAGGTAGCAGTAGAAAGCAATTTCATTGCAACTATCTTCCTGCCTTAGAAGCCTGCAGTCACAAACCCCATAATAGCATTGTATCCTTGTAGGCAATATATGAAATATGATCTTTCCAATTTATGACTTTTAATCACCATATATACTGCTATTCTAAGAAGCCCCTGGTACAAATTCTGCCTACCACATGTCGCTATTAATGCACTTGTTCTTAAAAGACTGTCTAGTGACTAAATCTAGTGTAGCTTTTCTCTTTGTAAAAATTTCTTTTGGAGACTTCTGGCAACATGGCGCTCTAAGCAGAAGCACCACACCATCCCTCCACAGCAGAGATCTGAAAAACGAAGCCAAACAGAGAAAACCGCAATCCTGAAACCCTAAACATCAAATGAAGAGATAAAGAACTTAGCCAAACACCAAATGGAGTAAGAAACTGACAGAGAACAGACAGCAAGGAAACATACACGCAGAGGTCCCCTATCAGCTAACGCAGCGCCGACCCGCCATCTTGGACTCCTATCAGAGACCAGCAAATAGGGAGTATGAGAAAGCAACCTCACAGAGCTACCAGCAGGGGACAGACCAACTGGTAAACAGCGATATACGCTTTCCCACCCCCTACCCTTCTTCACCCCTACTCGGACTCTTCTGCTTCCATGGCCACAGTCTCTTGGCCGGGAAGCACCAGCTGCTTAGATTCTACCCACCCACAATGGCCGATTCCCTGAGTACCATTTGTTGGCTGCTGGGGAAGATTTTTTCTGCTTCTTTTGATTTCTTTCTTTGCTCTCACCATCTCTCCCTCCTTTCACTCAAATATCTGGCTCTGTGCGCCAGCTTTGCTTCTTCCTGAGGGGCTGTGGAGCACCACTCGAGTGTGGAACTGCTTCCTGGACTGTGCTGCCACGCTGGTGGGATCCCAGGGCTTTTTTTTGTTTCCTTGTTTTGAATTTGTTTGTTTTCTTTTTCTTTTCACAGGTTGGGAGCCCGTTCTGGCCAGGTAGTGCTGTGCAGCTTGGGACCTACCCCCTCAGCTTGTGCAGACTTGCAAAGGGATCCCTGAGGGCATTTCTTTTTTGTGGGTTTTTTTTCTGTTTCTTTGGGGGGTTTTCTTGTTCTTTTTTTTTTAATCTGTTTTGTTTTCTTTTCCCTCTTTTTTCCCTTTTTGTCTTTCTTCATTACTCAGTTTCTCATCTCTTTATACCTTCCTTCTCTACCTGTCCCCTGAATACCCGGTGCTGAGTGACACCTCTATATCTTCTAGCCAGGCTGTACTTCAACACCTGGGAACAACTTCCCCAGACCTCGTAGCCACACTAGTGGGATCCCTGGGAGCTTTGCTTTTCTTTTTTCTTTCTAATTTTTATTTATTCATTCTTTTCTTTTCTTTTTTTCTTCTTCTTCCCCTTTTGTTTTTCTCCATTTCATAGTCTCTCATCTCTCCACTCCAAAGGTAAGCTCCCCTAGCACTCTTTTTTGTTGGTTTGCATGTTTTTGGCTCCTGTTTCTCTCCCCTCTCTCCCATAACCATATTAGCCCCACACATCACAATCTCCCCCCTCCATCCTTCATACCTGCACTGTGCGCTTAACATCACACCACCAAGCAGCAAAGGCACAGCCCAACAGAACCTGCTCTGCACTGATAACCGACCCACCCTGGTAGCTGTGGTAAGTGCAACAAACAAGTCATCCCAGCAACTCCTCTTCAGCTAGACCTGCCCTGCTGTACCATATCTGAGCAATTGACCCTGCTAATTGGAGAAGGAAGTGAAAAGTATCATGCCCACGGACAAGCAAACAACAAAGAACACACAGCCTGCCTGCTTAGACATAGCCAAATTTTTTAAAAAAGGATGAAACAAACAAATCTACAATCAATAAATGAGAAAAATAACTACTGAATGCCCCAAAGACAGCAGACAATATCAAAACATTTACTAAAACAGGACAGGATATTTCCAGTAGGTGCCTAAAATAAAACACCAGATGACTTTCCAGTAGAAGAAAAGGCACTAGAACTACCTGATAGGGAATTCAAATCTCTAATACTCAGAATCATCCAAGAGTTGATGCAAAAAAGCAGACAAAAATGAGGAAAAAATAGACAAATTCATGGAAAAGGCAGACAAATTCATGGAAAATACAGACAAAAAAATGGAAGAATTTGGGAAAATAATGCAGGAACAAAATGCCAAAATAAATTCACAGCTGGAAATTATACAAAAACAACAATTAGAAATATAAAAGATAAACAAGATTTCACAGATGAACAGTGTCATAGAAGGGCTGAGGAACAGATCTGAGGTGGTGGAAGACAGGATCAGCGGAATTGAAGACAAACACATGGATACAACTCTGAGGAAAACTCAGAAAAAAGAATGAAGAAAAATGAAGAGAACCTGAGAATTATGTGGGATACAATCAAAAGCAAAAATTTGCAAGTGATTGGAGTTCCAGAACAGGGGGAGAAAACAGAAAACACAGAGAGGATCACTGAAGAACTGCTGACAGAAAACTTCCCCAATATCATGAAAGATGAAAAGCTGGCCATCCAAGAAGCTCAATAAAC
>NW_004443996.1:5202969-5232202 GCF_000243295.1 Trichechus manatus latirostris
GGGTTGTTAACCAGTGTCATAAAACAATATGTGTACTGACTGTTTAATGAGAAACTATTTGTTCTGTAAACCTTCACCTAAAGTACAATTTAAAATAACTAAAAAAAAAAAAAAAAGTGATTCATCGCACTACTGTCCACACCTTGGCTTTTCTAGCCATGGTTCTTTCATACTTGGAGGATAGCTTCCCCCTACCAATCACTTTACCAGTCCAAAACAGTGATTAACAATTAGTCCTTCAGTAGGGCAAACAGTCCTCAGGGTGAGGTTACTCAGGTACCAGCCATTCAGGTCTGCTGCAGATGTCCATCTGATCTGGTCAGGTTCTCCAAAAGTCATCTCCCCTTCACCCTTTCTGGTGTCTGACAAAATTTAACTGAGAGAAAACTATTCGCTTTCTTTGAGCCTCACGAGGTATCAGCATAGCAAAACCTTTAAAGGAGTTTAGGTTTAGCCACTGTAGTCAAGTCCAGCAGTGTCTCCCAGTTTGTCTCCACTTTCACTTATAGCTTCTATAATTACAGTTTTTACAATCACAATAAACCCTATTAACAATCAACACTCACAAATGGAAAAAAAAATTCTTTTGGGTTGGCAGAATTTTGATGTTCAAAGTTTTTTTTAAATGTATTTTCATATGCAAAAGACAAATATTTAGGGCTGATTTTATTTATGTCTCTTGTTTTATATTTTTTGTTTTATTTTATTATTTTTTATGGTTATATGGTTAGAGAACTTGCCTTGTCCCTATAGTTGGAACTTATTGGTGGTTCTTTTTATCAGTACTAAGTAGTTTTGTTCATTCTTTCAACAGATGTTTAATTAGTACCTACTGTGTGCAAGATACTGTAAAGCAATGCTGTAGATCTCATACCTCAGTTCTAAAGCTAATTGGTAGTTTACTGGCTCTCCCTTTCTCTCTCTCTCTGTCATTGTCACTTTCCAGTGAAAGAAACAAATCACCATGCAATTTTCATCATTATATCATAGATGTCTGCTTTCACTTGTCCAGCTAATGGAGTATAATAAACACGTGACTTTTTAAAAATTTGTATTTGACTTTAGAATACATGCCGTATGTTGACATTTTGCATCAAAAGTTGAAAAGAGGCTGTGGGGACTTTAAAAAGAAAGCTCTTCCTATCAATTCAAAATGTTTACCATTGAACTTGACTTCCCTTGTAGGAAGTGAGTTCACTGTCACTGGAGGGTGCTATTTAAGCAGAGTTTGACTGCCTTATTTTTTCAGGGATATTGTGAAAGGGATTTTTCTATTTTAGATAGTATTAAAGTGATTTTCTATTTACTAAGCATTCGTCAATTAAAAGTAGAGAGAGGTGACTCAAACCCATACTGGGTGGAGCACTGAAGACTCAGTCCTTTACCAGAATTTATTCCAGATAACCTAAAGTAAATAACCCCAACACGATAACTGAACACTGAATATATATGTTCTATACATTGTTGATTTGTATAATTTCTAGTTGTGAATTTATTTTGGCATTTTGTTCCTGCATTATTTTCCCAAATTCTTCCATTTTTTTGTCTGTATTTTCCATGAATTTGTCTATTTTTTCCTCATTTTTGTCTGCTTTTTACTTCTTGGATAATTCTGAGTATTAGAGATTTGAATTCCCTATCAGGTAGTTCTAGTGCCTTTTCTTCTACTGGAAAGTCATCTGGTGTTTTATTTTGGGTGCCTACTGGAACCACCTTGTCCTGTTTCAGTAAATGTTTTGATATTGTCTGCTGTCTTTGGGGCATTCAGTAGTTATTTTTCTCATTTATTGATTGTAGATTTGTTTGTTTTGTCCTTTTTTTTTAATTTGGCTATGTCTGAGCAGGCAGGCTGTGTGTTCTTTGTTGTTTGCTTGTCCGTGGGCACGATACTTTTCACTTCTTCTCCAATTAGCAGGGTCAATTGCTCAGATATGGTACAGCAGGGCAGGTCTAGCTGAAGAGGAGTTGCTGGGATGATTTGTTTGTTGCACTTACTACAGCTACCAGGGCAGATCGGTTATCAGTGCAGAGCAGGTTCTGGTGGGCCATGCCTTTGCTGCTTGGTGGTGTGATGTTAAGCGCACAGTGCAGGTATGCAAGATGGAGGGGGGAGATTGTGATGTGTGGAGCTAAGATGGGTATGGGAGAGAGGGGAGAGAAACAGGAGCCAAAAACATACAAACCAACAAAAAAGAGTGCTAGGGAGCTTGCCATTGGAGTGGAGAGATAAGGGACTATGAAATGGAGAAAAACAAAAAAGGTAAGAAGAAGAAAAAAAGAAAAGAAAAGAATGAATAAATAAAAATTAGAAAGAAAAAAGAAAAGAAAAGCTCCCAGGGATCCCACCAGTGCAGCTACGAGGTCTGGGGAAGTTGTTCCCAGGTTTTGAAGTACAGCCTGGCAAGAAGGCATAGAGCTGTCACTCAGCACCAGGTATTCAGGGGACAAGAAGATAAGGAAGGTATAAAGAGACAAGAAACTGAGTAATGAAAAAGACAAAAAGAGAAAAAGAGGGAAAAGAGAACAAAACAAACTTTAAAAAAAGAACTAGAAAAACCGCCAAAAAACAGAAAAAAAAACACCAAAAAAAAAATGCTCTCAGGGGTCTCTCTGAGCGTCTGCACAAGCTGAGGGTGTAGGTCCCAAGCCGCACAGCACTGCCCGGCCAGAATAGGCTCCCAACTTGAGAAAAGAAAAAGAAAACAAACAATTCAAAACCAACAAACAAAAAAGCCCCAGGATCCCAACAGCATGGCAGCATGGACCAGGAATCAGTTCCACACTCGAGTGGAGCTCCACAGCCCCTCAGGAAGAAGCAAAGATGGTGCACTGAGCCAGTTATTTGAGTGAAAGGAGGGGGAGGTGGTGAGAGGTAAGGAAGAAATCAAAAGAAGCAGAAAAAGCTACCCCAGCAGCCAACAAATGGCACTCAGGTAATCGGCCATTGTGAGCAGGTGGAATCAAAGCAGCTGGTGCTTCCCGGCAGAGGAGGCCAAGTGGGGGTGAAGGCGGGTGGGGGGTGGGAAAGCGTATATCGCTGTTTACCGGTTGTTCTGTCTCCAGCTGGAAGCTCCCTGAAGCTGCTTTCTCACAGCCCCTGTTCGCTGGTCTCCGATAGGAGTCCAAGATGGCGGATCGGCACTGCGTTAGCTGACGGGGGACCTCTGCAAGTATGTCTCCCCGCTCTCTGTTCTCTGTCAGTTTCTTATTCCATTTCGTGTTTGGCTGAGTTCTTTATCTCTTCATTTGATGTTTAGGGTTTCAGGATTGCTGTTTCCTCTGTTTGGCTTAGTTTTTCAGATCTTTGCTGTGGAGGGACACCGTGGTGCTTCTGCCTAGAACGCCATGTTGCCGGAAGTCCTCTATACATTGTTGAATGTACTGATAATGACCTGATATATATTTATCAAAACTTTTCTACTTGTGTTACAGAAAATAGAAATGATTGATGATGAAGAAAGTGACATGATAAGTAATTCTGAAGTGGAACAAGTGAATTCACTATTGGATTATAAGGTAAAAGTAATTTTAAATTCTGAATTCATTAAGAGAAGGCATTAAATGAGACAGACTTTTCCAGTACCTATGTTATTCCCCCACCCCTTTTTAAATTTTATTAAGCTTTAGGTGAAAAGTTTACAGTGCAAATTAGTTTCTCATTCAAAAATTCATGCACAGATTGTTTTGTGACATCGGTTGCAATTCCCGCAATATGTCGGTACTCTTCCCCTTTCCCTTTCCACCCCAGGTTCTCTGTGTTCATTTGTCTAGTTTTCCTGTCCCTTGCTGCCTTCTCTTCTTCGCTTTTGGGCAGGTGTTGCCCATTTGCTCTCCTATACTTGATTGAACTAAGAAACATGTTATTCATGTGTATTATTGTTTGTTTTATAAGCCTGTCTCATCTTTAGCTGAAAGGTGGACTTTGGGAGTGGCTTCAGTTCTGAGTTAGTAGGGTGTCCGGGGGCCATAGTCTTGTGGGTTCCTTCAGTCTCTGTCAGACCAGTAAGTCTGGTCTTTTTTTGTGAATTTGAATTTTGTTCTACATTTTTCTCCCACTCTATCTGGGACCCTCTATCGTGATCCTGTCAGAGCAATCAGTAGTGGTAGCTGGGCACCATCTAGTTCTAGGCTCAGGCTGGTGGAGGCTGTGGTTCATGTGGTCCATTAGTCCTTTGGACTTATATTTTCCTTGCATATTTTGTTTTCTTCTTTCTCCTTTGCTCTGGATGGGATGGGACCAACAGATGTATCTTAAATGGCCACTGGAAAGCTTTTAAAACCCCAGACACTCTTCACCAAAGTAGAATGTAGAACATTTTCTTTATGAACTATGTTATGCCAATTTGACCTAGATGTTCCCTGAGACCATGATCCCTAGCCTTCAGCCCCAGTAACTCAGTCCTTCAAAGTATTTGAATGTGTGTGGGAAGCTTCTATGACTTTGCCTTGGTAGAGTTGTGCTGACTTCCCCTATATTGTGTGTTGTCTTTCCCATCACTGAAGTTAACACGCGTCTTCTATCTAGTTAGCAACTTCCCCTCCTCACTCCTCCCTTCCCTCATGCCTCTGGATCCATTCTGTCAGGCGTCTTGGAAATGAGTTAGCATGCAGGGAATTTTAATTAATGCTGGCTGATTTAGTGTCTCTGGTGTTAAGAGTTTGCAGACAGAGAGTAGGCATTGATGGTGTTCAGCAAGGTGGGCAATGCATAGTAGTATTTAAAGCCAGTGTTCATTTAAATAGTAGTTAAACGGGACATTTTTTCTCCAGTTGTCCGTTATAATTTTATATTGAATTACAACTTGTTCTAAAACCAGATTATTATTTATATAATAATATATCTGTGCTAGGAGAAGCTTAAAAATCTCCAAAGCAAATGCAGAATTAATATGAATAGAGATGACCTTTTCTTAATGTCACTTGTTACTGGACTGAAAGGCTTACTTTGACAGTATGCCATACATAATTTTGTTTTTATTAAATTTTGACATAAGCTGTCAGTCTGTATGTCAATATGTTTTCTGCATAGATGTGTATATACAGTTCCTTTGTTAATCAGCATCGTATCTTATCAGGTAACTTTGGGGCCTTCTGAGATTTGGGCAAATGACCATTCTTTCCACACCCAAAAGTTATTTTCTGGGAATATCATCAGTGTTCAGAGACTAGCAATCTTAAAATATTAACATAAAATAATATTTAATTAGAAAAGACAACAGTCGTCATTTTCTCAAAAAATCTTTTCAGTTTTACCGTACATGAAAGTTATATCATTCAACAAATTCTGTTTTCCAAATATTCGTAACATGTCAAGCTTTAAAATATTGGACATTGGAAACACAGAAGGAAATTATCCTTTGAAATTTGTTCGCTAAATTGTCGAAGAGAACAATACAAATCTGTGTTTAAACTGTATTTCCAACTAACAGAATATAAAGTTGTGCTGACTTCCCCTATATTGTGTGTTGTCCAAAGATCGTACTCATCGCTCTTACATTGTCATACAATATTTCTAAAAGCCGAATTCAGGATTAAAATGTATTTGGCACAGACTATGGAAACTACAGATGAGAGCTGCGGATTGCACAGCTGTTAAGTGTGTTCCACTAAATACTCTGAAACAAGTCAGATGAGTTGATCCCAGAACTCAGAGGATTCTTTCCAGGACCTATTTCCTCTGGAGTGTCAGCCCACTTGAAAAGGTTTGCAGCTGAAGAACAGGGCAGGGCAGAGTGTCCAATCCAGCAATGTTAATTACCGTTTTTATTGAACTCTAAAGAATATTTAATGATCTAACATTTTACATTATGATAAATACTGTGGGAACAAGGGGTCCTTCACTACCCCATTAGGGATGTATTTTGTAACACATTATCATCTTAAGTAAACTTTTCTTTAACTCTCAAAAATCAGTACCTATATACAAAATATATCTTTTTATAATCATGATTTAAAATATTTCAAATCACCTCATTTATGAGCTTTGTTAATTTAGGTCTAAAGTAAAGCTGAATGAAACCTCATATAGCAGTTCTCATTGCTGATTTCAGGATGTTGATTTAAAACAGCCTTATCAGTCTAGAAATTTAATCCATTTTCAGGGAACTTTGCATTAATAGTGTTTCTTCAATGCTAGTGTTAGTGTTCCTTGTATTTGGATGAAAATCACTTTGTTGGTTTCTTAATTATGTTATTCATATGCTTTTTGAAGGCAGAAATTTATCTTATTCATCTTTGTATTATCTGGCTTAGAGCCTCACACGTAAGTGTTCAGGAACTAGTTACTGAGTGAGTGAATAAATAAATAATCTTTGGAAAGAATTTTAATACTACTATGTAAGTGTTCAGTTATATAAAATCAATTGAGATCAGGAGTTGGATCATTATAAATTATTCTTTCCCACACCGAATTAAACTATCTCTCGTTATTCTTGGGATTCAGTATAGTGAACTGAAAGAATACCTCTTAGGTATATTTGATAATTATTTCTTGGTGCAAACAGTTAATGCCCTCGGCTGCTAACAGAAAGATTCATGTCCACCCAGAGGTGCCTTGGAAGAAAGGCCTGGAGATCTACTTCCAAAAAAATTGATCATTGAAAACTCTATGGAGCACAGTTCTAGTTTGACATGCATAGGGTCGCCATGAGTCAGAACTGATTCCACAGCGACTAGTTTGGTTTGTCTTTTTTTTTTTTTTTTTTACTATCAATACTCAAATACTCAGTTTGGTCATCAGGGAGTTACTGATTCACATATATCTCTAGAAATCCATATTGTTAGGAAGTTCTAATAATGCAAAACACTTATGAGACAAGATGATGGGTTCAGTCCATGAGGCATGAGTCACTATATCATAAAATAACACCTAAGGCTTGGCAGCCATTAACAGTCTGCTCAGAGATCAAACCTCAAGTCCACTTGGAACCAGGAGGTCCCCCTACAATCTTATTACAGAAGTATTGACAAAGTTTACTGGGAATGTAGGGAGGATTTTAACAAGAAAAATGAGCTAGATCTTGTTTTGTGATGTTCAGTTACCAATGTTATCTTACTGGTTCCTCTCACAAGCATTCCATTTACTTAGGAAAATCTCTAAGGTGCACATAAACTACTGCCTTCGATCTAGGAAGTTTTTAATAGGCTTATAAAAGCAGAAAGAAGAAAATGTCTGCCATATTAAATTATCTTAAAGCTGTTTATGTTTTTCAAACATTCCATAAATACTGAGGAGGAGGAATATTTGCATGAAGAATTAGAGATCTGCATACCAAAAGATGTTTCATGACTTTTGCAAGTAGGAATTAATGTTTTTAAAATGTTTCTAGTGGATTGTGAGTGCAGCTCAGAAGGACTCTGCATTCAAACTAGACACTACTATAATGATGATAGATATCTCTTGTATTCAAAAAGGTTTCTTGGTCAGCACTTTACTAGTATTACTGTTCTGACAATGAATACTAATAAAGAACAAAAACTTAGAATTAGCAAAATTTAGTATGGCAGGAGCATGTTGAATTTTATTATAATGTTTGCTTGCAATTTAGATTGTTATAGAGTGCTTCTGGATAAGTAATTCAGCTTGCGCAAATGATTCGCTTGCTATTAAATGGTCTGAAAAGGAAGCAGTTTTAGTCAATAAAGTAAATTTTTAACTCAACTAATAAATGATGCAGTAAACATGTTCATGTATTGAATTTGATTAATACAACAGCACTTTCAATTGAGACAACAAAAATACCCATAGAATTAACTAATTTTAGTGTATTCTTATGCAGCTTTTTTGAACAAACACTATTAAAGGTCCTGCTATGCTCTTTGAGACCAGTTCTCCAGCTGCAGAGAATACTTAAAGCTCTTTTCTCTTTTTGGCAAGGAGCTGGCTAGTAATTTTTTTTTTAATCAGGTATATTTATAAATAATTTCCATACAATAACATTTACCTCTTTAAGTATACAATTAGATGCGTTTTGACAAGTGCCCACAGTTGTATAACCACCATCACAACTTGTTTATTCCCATTCACCTGGTTAGGGTTAGCAGCTGTAGCTGGTGCAGTGGTTAAGAGCTCAGCTGCTAACCAAAAGGTCGACAGTTCGAACCCAACAGCCGCTCCTTGGAAAGCTTATGGGGAAGTTCTCTGTCCTATAGGTTCACTATGAGTCGGAATCGCCTCGATGGCAACAGTTTGGTTTTGGGGGAGTTTTTTGACAGTTGCTTCACATCCTCACCAGCATTTGGTATTGCCAGTCTTTTTAACTTTAGCTATTGTAGTAGGTTAGTATTAATATGTCCCCAGATGGCACAAACAGTTAAGCACTCGAATACTAGCCAAAAGGTTGGCAGTTTGAACCCACCCAAGACAGGCCTGGTGATCTGCTTCAAAAGGTCACAGCCTTGAAAACCCTATGAAGAAGTTCTACTGTGCTTACATGGGGTCACCATGAGTTGGAATCGACTCTACTGCAGCTAACAACAACGGTGTTAGTATCTCATTGTGGTTTTAATTTATATTTCTCTAATGACTACTGATATTGAGCACGAAAATGTGCTTATTGACCATTCATTTACCTTCTTTGATGAAGTGTGTGTCCAAATATGTGCTTGTTTTTTAGCTGGCTACTTGTCTTATTATTGAGTTGTAAGAGTTCTTTTTGTATTCTGTATACAAGCCCTTTATCAGACATGTGCTTTGTAAATATTTTCTCCTAATATGTCAGCTGTTTTTTTATTCTCTTGACAGTGCTTTTTGAAGATAAAAAGTTTTGTGTTTTTTCTTTCTTTGCTTTTTTTTTTTTAATTTGGAAGAAGTCTTTCTTCTTTGAAGGCTCATGCTTTTTGTGTCCTACTTAAGAAATCTTTGCCTAACTCAAGGTCACAAAGATTTTCTCCTATATTTTCCTATAGAAGTTTTCTAGTTTTATGTTTTACATTTAGGTCCATGATCCATTTCTTGTTAAATTTTCTGTATGGAGTGAGGTAAGGGTCAATATTTTTTCTTTCTTCTTTTTTTTTTTTTTCCACATGGATTTATAATTGTTCCTCCACTGTTTGTTGAAAAATTATCCTTTGTCCATTGAATTACCTCAGCTCCTTTGTCAAAATTCAATTGATCATATTTGTGTGGCTCTATTTCTGGGCTCTTTATTCTATTCCATCGATCTATATGTCTACCCTTACGCCAACACTACACTGTCTGATTACTGTAGATTTATAGTGAGTCTATTCAGAGCACATTAACATCTATTATCTCATTTGAGCCTTCTAACCCTCAAACAAATCCTGCCAAGGATTACTAGTATTATCTCCATTTGACTGATGAGCAAACAGAGGCACAGAAAAGTTAATTGGCCTGCCCAAATTTACAGTTAGTTATCAGAAGACCTGGCATTAGAACACTTCTAAATCCTAGTCCAGTTATCTTTTCCTATTCAACTAACAAAAATAGTGAAGAGACTGGGTCTCAAATTAGTGGTACATTTGGAGATACTTTCTGAAAGCAGACTCCTACATAATGGGAGGGAGGGACACAAACTGTTTAAGACAGTCTTAGTAATAATTTCAGTATAAAATAATAGCAATTTTAGTTCTCAGTATTTGATTTTATGAATGGTACATTCAGCATTACTAAATCTACCATTGCTCTTTATTTGGGGCTAACTGGGCTCTGTCTATTCTTAATCCTAATCCATGGGCTAATTAGATTTGATATAGGAGGGGGCTTTCTAAGAAAGGAGCTGTTTCTTGGTTTTTCTCTTACTGAAATTTATTTGATTGGCTATTTGACCTTGCAAACTGTTTTCTATTGGTGATTTGCTTAAAAGGCAGACTTTGAGTAGCAAGATAATTTCCTTTTATGCTTTTTATTATTTTAAACCAAAGATTTATTTTCTTTATTGTCCCTCTAATTTGATTGCTCTTTAGAATTTTTTGTGCATCAGACATATACAGTCCTAGGTTTACGTAGGGTAATTATATTGTTTGATGTTTTCTCCTTCAGAATGAAGAAGTCAGATTCATTGAAAATGAGCTAGAAATTCAAAAGCAAAAATACTTTAAACTTCAGACTTTTGTTAGAAGCTTGATACTAGCTATGAAAGCTGACGATAAGGAACAACAGCAGGTAGGTCCCAAAAGAGACTAGTAAGCTGCAATGTTATCATGTTGTAAAGTGGCATGTCACACTTTAGTTCTTCATTTTTTTTTTCATTTTTATACTTCACTGTAAACTTCATTGCTACTTGGCCTAGAGGAGGTATTTTGTGACCTTCTTAGTACAGTTTTCTTGAGAGTAGATACTCAGATTTTGTGTGCGGCTTTGGTAGGAAATCAGAATAAATAATATGCTTTGTTAATTCCAGGTTAACCTTTAGGGAAAAAATAATTTCAAAATTAATTTTAAAGAAAGTCCTCAAAATGTTTCTAGAGACAGGGCTAGCCTAACTGGGAAGGCACATATTTGGGGACCTTTTGTGCATGAAAGAATGAGGCAGTTGCCTCTTTTCTGGGTCTCATTTACCTTCCAGCCCCAACTAGAGTTCACAAGTATATGGATACCTTCTATTCCATGATATGTTGCTCCTCCCTAAGAAAATAAGAAATTATTTTTGCGAAATTATTTGTGACCACAGTGAGTATCATTTATTTTTCTCAATTTAAGTGAGGTGATTGATTCTTCTACTCCAAAGATGAAATGTAATGTCTTCTGTTTGTCTCTGTGGGTTTTTTAAACTAATTCTTTCCAAATTAACTTTTCTTTTTCATATTTTCATGTGAATCTGCATAATAATTTATTAAGCTCACTAAAAAGAACGTATTAAATGTTTCATTTAATATTAAGTGATACAAAATTTGCCTCTGAGTTGAGTACCACCATGCTGATTCTTTGTCAGAGAAGTTCCATATGACTAGTATGAGACACAAGTAACCATTATTTTGGAAGCAGCCACAGAGGATTTTATTCAGCAAGAAATCTCAGAAGTATAAAAATTCATCCTTTATATCCAAGCAAGACTTCACGTAACCCATCTCAGACATCTCCAAGAGAAAAGATTAGAGTCTGAACATCCCACAATTCTCATTTTTTAGATGAAAAAAAGTCTTTTATATATTTTACTGAAGTGTTAAAACCACAAATTTAAACTAAAATAATATACTTATGAGACTCAAACCAACATGTACATTAAGTGTCCAGTTTCATGACTATTTCTACCTCCTCCACACAGACACCCCAAGACTGTAGCCCTCAGTTACCCTTGCCAACTTTATTTAAGCACATTGCTTTATTATCTGAATTATGCATATTCCATGATATATTGAAAATGTGTTTTTTTTTTAGAAATTTAAAGTATATATTTTAAATGAATAACAGTGGTAGTCTTGAACATGGTCCCAAAGGTACTGTAAATTTTAAATAACTATGAAAAAACGAAATTAGATCCAATCATGGAATAACTTGGAGTGTGGTCAAGTACTCAAAACTAATAATATGGTTTTGAATTCAGAGTTACAGAACCAGCTAAATAGCCGTTACTTATGGCTCTTGACATCTAGGAGTAGCACACAGACTCCATTTTATTCTCTGATTCTAACCTCATCCCTAGCTTGGTTTTTTTCCCAAGACCACTAACAAATAAGAAAAAGAACTAATGTGATTTTACTTTTCTCCTTCTTTTCTAATTTACCTCTGATAAAAGGCTAATGAGCTAAGATACGCACAAAAATTTGGCTGAAAGAGAAAGTAAGACAAAATGGTACTAAATGTCATAGCTTATATTATAAACACCCAAATAGAAACCCTGATTTTCATAGTTGAGATCGATCATAATGGATTTCAAAATACAGTCAGTCACCAATAATAGTCTACAAAAGTTATCCATGTGATCTCTTAAACTATGGATCTTTACACTATGAGACACTTAGAAGTTTATTTACGGAAGGAATTAATTCTTACTCTACCTAATAAAAGGGAACCATCACATCATCAGTTTCTCATTAAAAAAAAAAAAACACATTATTTTTCCATTAATCTTGATTTATGGAAGTTAAGTGGGGTGAATGATCTACAGAATATAACTGACTGAAATATTAGATTACCCAAAGTTTTTTTTTTTTAATCAATAGCCATTTTAAAATCAAAATAATGTTGCCAGCCCTGTAGTAAGTCATTGATTATGTTCTTTCTTCCCCTGGCAATTCTCTGTGTGATCCTAGCCAGGTAAATTGTCATTCTTGAACTTCAGTTTCTGTACTTTGCAAGGATAGTAAGAATGAGTAATATTACAAAACTTGGTATTCACACCCTAAGAATGATATATTTGGGAAATACTTTAATCTCTTGGAAAAAGTTGCACTAGATCAGATTCTGAAGATAGTTATCAATGATGAAGAACAGTAGTTTAAAAAAAACGAATTATGCTTACTTTATTATCTGTGAAAAAAGGCAGTTCAGAAGTTAGCATATTCGAAAGATTTTCTCAGTGGGCCAATATTGCAATCCAGTAAGATAAGGAAAAGAAACATTTTGAAGCAGATTTCATACACTAATAATGTACCTATATTGTCTCAGATATTAATGTTTTTATATTTCATTATACACTTATTTTAATCAGTCAACTACATGCAATGTACATGTAATGCATGAAAAAAACAAATAATAGTGCTTCCCTGATTTGAAGGTCTCCCTACTAGAATTTAGAATACCGTTAATTCTCGTCATCCACTTGACTTTCCAAGACTCTAGGCAAATGTTGTAGTGAGTGTTAATTGGAACACTTTCCTGGAGATCTGCTTCCAAAAGATCACAGCCTTGAAAACCTTATAGAACGCAATTCTATTCTACAACACATGGGGTTACCATGAGTGAGAATGGACTCAACAGCCACTGGTTCAGGTTTTTTTTTTTTTTTTGTCAGTGTTCTATTCACAATTGTAATATGAACTAAATCCAGTGATGTATTTTACATAAATTATGATCAGCCAATTTCAGCAAAGACTTTGTTGCATCTAGTCTGGGTTAGGGGTAAACCACTATTTGAAAAGAAAATGGCGCTGTGTCCTATTACTGCAAACCAGCACCTTAGAAAACATGTAGTACCTTGCTGTGTAAATGCTCTCAATTTCAGCAAGAAGTTTAGATTTGTTTAACTGTATAAAATAAATAACAGTTTTTCTTCTAGATACGAGTTTGTTTACATTTACACAGCCCAACAAAAAGGAGGAAGTTTTTAACCTTGTCTCTGTGATACAGGCAAAAAGTATAGGATTTGTAGTTGTCACTTCTTTTATTAAAGACAATAAGAGAATGCTGTCTTATTTCAGTAGTGGATTTCGTATCTTCTCCAACACGCCTGGTCTTTCTGTTCCTTAATTGGGTTGTGGTGAACTTTCATTTCTTCTTGTTCCCTAGGTCCTTGTCTACCACAGTTTCCAAAGTCCACACTACAAGTAATGCTGTCTAAAAATTGCTAAGATATGCTACATTATTTTTAGCATTGGGAGCAGCTAATCATTTAGTTCATATTGTATTATGGTTAAGTAGGCACCAGCACTGTCAAGCACCTAAAACTTGATTAATCATTTATTTCTATAGTATGGATGCTTGTTCAATAACTCCAGATGACACAATTAGACCACAGCAAAACTTAGTTCACAGTTCTTGGTTTATCCTAATTACTCCAGCAGAGGAATAAACAGTTCTCTAGATCCATCATTACAGCAGCTAGAGTCACTGGTTCAGCTGTGCCTTGGTAGGTGTTTGGCCTTCTGTAGATATGGACATGGCCTAAAGAAAGAAAGAAAAAATCACTTGGTCTTTTCAAGTTGTTAAATTTTACTCTAAAGTAGAATAGCTGCTAAATTCATTCTCTCACAGAAAGACAAAACAGTATTTTGTGATATGAAATGTATTTTTCTATAAAGGAGAGCATAACTGGGCAGGAATAGTTTAATAAGGAGAATAGTTTTAAAGCCTTTAGCAGTGATCAGTGAGCACTCAAAACTAGTATGAAAATCACTTACCTCAAACACTTGCTTCAGAATAGTTGCTCATTTTCCCTCCCTATTTCTCCTTTGTCCAGAGTTCCACTCTACATAATCCACACCCTCTTTAATACATATGATGAATTTTTCTTTTAGATAATATATTGTATACGATCCTGAAAGAGAAACAGTTCTTTCTCAAATCCTTAAGAATAAATCAGAATGAGAGGATTTCAACTTATAACATAAAAATTGGGAAAAAAAATCTATCCGCATACTAATCCAAAAAAATTGATTTTTCTGACTCAGGCACTGCTGTCAGATTTACCTCCTGAATTAGAAGAGATGGATTTCAATCATGCTTCGCCGGAGCCTGATGATACCTCATTCAGTGTGTCTTCTTTATCAGAAAAAAATGCCTCAGACAGTTTGTGATTTGAGGGGGGGATATATGATGCAGCCTTTTGGCTGCCTAACAGGTGTGCATTTCAAGATAACTGCATTCTATTGCCCGATATTCTTCAGTTGGAAAAACATATTGTATGAAACAGAATATTCTGTGAAGGATGGACAAGATGTAATGGCTACAATGTATAGTGCAAAAAATGTATGTGAAATTTAAAAACATTGAGAGTTTTTTTTTTCCAAACCGATGGAACTCTGGAGAAATTTTTATTTAATTTTGAGCAGTTCAGCTATTAAATGTATAATATCTAATTTCTAAAATATTTTTGTTTAGTTTTATAGAAGAGTCTTAGTTTTAGTAATAGTTTTGACCAGAGACACACAAATATATTTCAATGTACTTACCAAGTTGCTAAAACTTGGTTAGCCTTGTTTTTGTAGCCATTATATCTTCTTTCTTCCTCTCTCCTTTCCCTGTCATCCACATAAACATTTACTCAGGAAAATAAAATGAAAATTGAAAACAAAACTAAAAAAATTATTTAACCTGGGCAAGTTCTGGGATTTATTTTTCAATTCCTATGAGAGTTTGACTTAGGCTAATAACTGAAAATTGAAATGACTACTAGTATGTAATTGTGAATTGTTAGTATTCTTCCATTATCTAACCCAAATATGGGGGGGGGCACTGTGGAAAATTAATTCACCAATATAAAGTCAAATAAATTATTAAGTGTACAGAACAAAAACGTAAGTGTTGTAAAAGATTAGTCTAATGGGAATTCTTCATTGCTGCAAATGACAAATATTGATAAGATTCACATTCTATTAGTAAATTTGTGTAACTGAGTTGTATGTAATTTTGCACAAATATTATGTTTATCACCATCTTCATAATATTTTTCCAGTTCTTACATTTTATGAATCAGGAAGTCAAGGTAAGCCACTGAGATTTTTTATTATCTAGTCACTCAGCTGTGCCACAAAATTTACCTCATTTCATGTGTGGCCTGTACAGAGCCATCAGCCAAGGATGATATCCAAAAAGATTTACACTGTTTTCGTTGTAAATCGGAGTCCTCTGAATTTCCTGAATACTATTTTATGACTACACACCTAAAGTGGGCATGTTACCCAGTTGTTCTATTAGTAGGTATCAGATGGCAACGCACTGTAGACAATTCTTTCCAGATCTTCCTTTGCGGGGTACCAGATGGCATTACCAAGACCCATAGAAGAGAAAATGCCAGTTTCTCTCTGAGCTCACAGTATCATATTGGCAGTGTGGAATTGAGTTGTGTGGTTAAATAATTACCTATAGCTAAAAGATTAATGAAGTAGGTAGATAGCTGTTTTGGTCATTTTTAAATCAAGTTTCTTTTTAAGATATTTTTGTGATTTGTGATTAAAACAATTTTGATCTTGGAATTCACAGATACAAACTTCTGAATGCAGAAAGTTAGTCATGAACTTTTTGTTTGTTTGTTTGTTTTTTTAATGTTAAATACTTTTTAACCCTGAAACGCCCCCTACCTCAAAATCAATAGGCAGGGTGCATTGATGGTCCTCCATTTTGTCAACTACTTGTTTGATTTAACATTGCTGCCATGTTACTGCTATGGTTCCTTTATTAGCAGAAATATTTCAGTGGTTAGGTACGCTACCTTTTAGCTGAGAGCCATTTGGTTATTTGCAAACAATGTTTAGTATTCATTGCTGACAGGTCAAATTCCAGTGAGAGAAAAGAGCACTAGGTAACAGAACCACAGATATTAGGATTAAATTTATCACTTCACACCAATTTCTCCATGAAATAAAGAGTGCCCATGATATACAGAAAATATAGAAACCATTTCTTAAGGTAGCAGGAACAGATTTCAGGTCTTCAAGTCTCTCCTGCTGTTTCTAGTTATTGAGTTTATCTTTTAATTCTAATTTCTTTTAGTTCAATTTAAGCCCTCTCTGATTTGGTTATTATTGTAAATTAGGAGCAGTGGTTGTGTAGTGGTTAAGAGCTTGGCTGCTAACCAAAAGGTCAGCAGTTTAAATCTACCAGCCCTCCTTGGAAACCCTATGGGGCAGTTCCACTCTGTCCTATAGGGTCGCTATGAGTTGGAACCAATTCGAAGGCACCTAACAACAACAACATTGTAAATTAAGGATAGGCGATTCTCTCCTACAACATCTTATCACATTTCAGCAATTAGTCAATACATCAACAAATACTCATTGAGCTCCTGCTATAGAGGAGGCACTGTGCTGGGCATTGGATTTCAATTACTCAGCAAGCCTTATACTTCAAAGAATTATTTCTTGTTAACTTTTCAGGGATATTAATAAAAGTTGTTTAAGTAGAAATATTAATATATTTAAGGATTCTGCTAGGTATGATTTCTAGAAGGAATTTTAACCTACAATTTTGAGAGGAGGCATAGATGATTGATTACCTTGCCCCAGTTTAAAGTTCCATTAAAATAGAAACTATATAAATTCATAGCATTACACTCAGGCCTCCTTGGTATTTGTGTTCCAGCACCAGAATTATTTTCTCTACCAGCACTGGAATTAAAACACTTCTAAAATGAAATGTGGCCATTCTGTCCAACCAAATCTGTTGCCGTGGAGTGGATTTCGACTCATAGCGACCCCATAGGACAGAATAGAACTGCCCCACAGGGTTTTCAAGGAGCGGCTGGGGAATTTGAACTGGGGACCTTTTGGTTAGCAGCGGAGCTCTTAACCACAGCACCAACCGGGCTCCGGCTGTTCTAGCAGGGGCCAAAGGAAACAACAATATTTCAATATTGGCAGATTGAAATTATGCGCGTGGGTTTTGAAAAAGATGCCAAGGTCAGGTATTCAAAAACTATTAAATAGAAAGGATATGTTTTCATATGTATAGATCAGAGTTGGTTTTGAGACATTTTAGAGCAGGAAAAATATCAGTTTATGAATGCTCTTATAAGCATCTTCATGGTGGGGCGGGACGGGGGGGAATAACTACTAGTGTTTCTTTCTTAGGGCTTTGACACAATATGGACCCCTGGTGGCGAAGTGGTTAAGAGTTCGGCTGCTAACCAAAAGGGTGACAGTTGGAATCCACCAACCGCTCCTTGAAAACCCTATAGAACAGTTCTACTCTGTCCTATAGGGTTGCTATGGGTAGGAATCAGACTCCATGGCAGCGGGTTGACACAATATGAAAACAGACCATACTATCTGAAGCATAGCTCAGAAAGACAGAAACCAACGTGAAAAAAGGAAAAAAAAAAAACTTGTTTTCTCCCTTTTAACCACACTTTGGTGATGCCTTTAGCTTAGGCTACCTAACCAATTTCTAAGCAGGAAATGTATGTTTAAGAGGGCTAAACTTCCAACATGTGTATTAAAAAAAAAAAAAAAAACTGAAGGCACCTTCCTCATTTCAGCCAAGCTAAAATTAGTCAAGAGAAAATGAGAACTGCAGTTGCCCTGGAGAATAGGAAAATTAACACATGCAAAGAAAACATTGAACGAAAATTGGCCTCTTTTAGGAAGCTGGAGATGTTTTGTTGTAAGATCAGTTATCAACAGCAGGACTTTTGTACTTGTTTGTTACTGTTGAAGATGAAAAGGCTGTGGCCCAGTCACACCCTGTTCCCAGAGCTCTGTATACTACTAAAAAAGGTGTGCAAGAGGCCCTTTCTCCAAAGAAAGCATCATCTATTTTAAGGCACTTTCAGCAGTCTATAAGTATGTTAAACAACACATGAGTGGTGGATTTAAAACTGTCAAGCGGTTTGTGCTTGACTACTAGCTGAAAGGTTGGTGGTTCGAACCCACCCAGAGGCACCTCGGAAGACAGACCTGGCAATCAGCTTCTGAAAGGCCACAGCCTTTAAAACCCTATGAAGCATTTCTACTCTGCACACTACAGTTCCCAAATGGACTTAACAGCAGTGAACAACAATAAGCTCTAAAATTGACTTTGTTGCATTTTTTCTCTCTTTTTTTGGGGGGAGGGGGTGCATTCAGCCCATTTTCAAGGGATAGCTTCCTCCTTTTAGCCTAATAGCTTATGATCATTTTTAAGAGAAGTTCTAAAAACTCCTGTCCTTCTTCCACATTGCAATGATGGACACCAGGAATATTGTCTATTTTTTAATATATTAGATTTTCATTCAGATCCTAAAAATGGAAAAATTTTGATAGATTAGTGTTATCAGTAACATCTTATCTAAATGATGAGTCAATGGGTAGATGTACGTTTGAAGATGGTGTTATCCTTGGCAGACAGCTCTGTATCATGCTCTTCACCAAGCTATGGTCTGTAATGCTATAATGGAGGAGCCTACTAACTTGTGAGTCTACAGTCAACATACCATTGCTGAAAGCAAACCTTTCTAAAGAGCATATTTGCTAAGGGGGAAGGAGAATAAAGTGATATTTTCATGGAAATATAATTATGATTGTTCCATTAAAGTGTATACTGAATACATATTGCTTCACATTGAAATTTTATTTTGCATTAACTTGTTAAGTAATTCCTTTTAGCATTCCTGCATCCCATTTTACTGGTACTACCTCTGAAACATACTATCACCTTAAAACTACATCAGACTGTAATGTGAACTTTTGTAGGTTTTTATTTAAACTTTTATAGAGGCAATAAATGATTTCCAACTAATAGATATCTATTTATTTCTTTTAATATTTATTTTCTAAATCTTTGTGTTGTAAGCATTGCTTCCCTTTTAAAGTGACTTTTTGTCTTTTTATCAAACTAAGATTCTGATAAAAAAAATGCAGAGAATCATAAGATGTTGGGGATCTGGAAGGGAGAACACAGAGTATTCAAGTGGCAATTTGGTTGATTTCCAAGCTGACATGTGTATCAACTTTATTTTGACTTTACCTAACAGAGAACTACTCCAACACCAAATGAATAAAATTAATAATACCTAATAAAGAACATATTTGTTCCTAATAGTATATTTAAATGTTAAAAGCAGCAAGTAAATTGCCACAATATAAACAAAGAATGATAGTTTTGCAACAGACTGTTTTTTAAGTGGAAACCCTGGTGGCGTAGTGGTTAGGAGCTATGGCTGCTAACCAAAAGGTTGGCAGTTTGACTCCACCAGGCACTGGGCAGTTCTACTCTGTCGTATAAGGTTGCTATGAGTCGGAATCCACTCAATGGCAACGTGTTTTTGGTTTTTTAAGTGGTGGTGTTACATCTAACTTCTCCTGGCTCTCTCTGACATGAGTTGAGCATGCTTTTAATTTGGGCGAAATATGCCCATGCCTTCTTCATCAAATTCTTATACAAATTAAAACTCTACGTGTTACCTATCTGGTGGGGGAGAGAAAGAGGAGGGCAAAGGGTGAGTTTCAAATAGCACATCAGCGTTTTCCTTCCAAGTTGATAAATTTTCAAGAATGTAGCAAGGAGAAAATCATATACAAACATGCACTTCAAATGATCCAAGTCTTTCTCAAAATAATTGATAAGTTGGTAAAATCGTTTTGATTTTATAAAAATGAGTGGGGATCATTACAATTCTATTTAAAAGACAAGTCAATGGATGAGGATGTGCATAAGATTGAATGATATTTTTCACATCCTTTGACAACAAAGGCATTTTTTGATTTTATTCTTTATATCTTATTATAATAGTAATAGATGTTCATTGTAGAAATTTTGGAAATATAGAAAAATATAAAGACACAAAACCACTTGTAGTACCAGTACCCCATAATAACCAGTGGTAACATCTTAGTATATTTCATTCCAGCCATTTCTTCTTCATATTATATATGTATTTCACAAAACTGGGATTATACTGAATGTGTGTTTATGTGTCCCACTATTTCTCCTAACAATATACTGAGAACATTTTCCCATGTAACTATTTACCACCAAGGCATTTTACCCTCAGTTACATTTGGACCTAAAGGGGGAAAAGGGCTTTTTAAAAAAATTTATAGAAGAAGGAAAAGAAAAATTTCAACTGATGAAAATACATTTATTCTAGAGAATTAACAAGTAGCTGCTTTACATAAAAACTATACCTCTTACCCTAGATTTAAAACAAATGTTGATGCTTATTTACCTTCACAGTAATAAGGCTGCTATATTTTGGCTTCAAATTACAAGACACTTCTTCTTAATGGTTTTACCCAAGTAATGTTTTTTATCACATACATTAAACTTAAGAATAGAACAATATATATATACCAATATGTGACTTGGAGTAATTTTGTTTTAATTTTATTGTGCTTTAGGTGAAAATTTACAGTGCAAATTAGTTTCTCATTCAAAAATGTATATACAAATTGTTTTGTGACATTGGTTGCATTCCTCACAATGTGTCAGCATTCTCCCCCTTCCCACTCCGGGGTCCCTGTGTCCATTTGTCCAGTTTTCCTGTCTCTTCCTGCCTTCTTATCTTTGCTTTTGGACAGGTGTTGCCCATTTGGTATCATATATTTGATTGAACTAAGAAGCACGTTCCTCATGTGTGTTATTGATTGTTTTATAGGCCTGTCTAATCTTTGCCTGAAAGATGGACTTCAGGAGTGGCTTCAGTTCTGAGTTAGCAGAATCTTCAGGGGCCATAGTCTCGGGGGCTCCTCCAGTCTCTGTCAGACCAGTAAGTCTGGTCTTTTTTGTGAATTTGATCTTTTGTTCTACATTTTTCTCCCACATTGTCTGGGACCCTCTGTTGTTATCCCAGTCAGAGTGGTTTGGTGTTATCAGGGCACCATCTATTTCTGGGCTCAGGCTGTGGAGGCTGGGGTTCATGTCACCCATTAGTTCCTTGGACTAATATTTTCCTTGTGTCTTTGGTTTTCCTCTTTCTCCTTTGCTCTGGACAGGATGGGACCGATAGATGTATCTTAGATGGCTGCTCGAAGCTCTTAAGACCCTAGATGCTACTCACCAAAGTAGGATGTAAAACCTTTTTTTTATGAACTATGTTATGCCAATTAACCTCGATATCCCCTGAGACCATGGTCCCCAGCCCTCAGCCCCAGTAACTTGGTCCTTTAAGGTGTTTGGATGTGTCTGGGAAACTTCTATGACTTTACCTTGGTCAAGTTGTGCTGACTTCCCCTATATTGTGTGTTGTTTTTCCCTTCACCAAAGTTAACACTTAACTGCTATCTAGTTAGTGATTTCCTTTCCCCACATCTCCTTTACCTATAACCATCAAAGATTGTTTTTTTTCCTGTGTGTAAACATTTTCTTGAGTTTTACAATAGTGGTCTCATACATTATTTGTCCTTTTGTGATTGACTTATTTCACTCAGCATAATGTCTTCCAGATTCATCCATGTTGTGAGATGTTTCAAGAATTCATCATTGTTCTTTATCATTGTATAATATTCCATTGTATGTACCATGCTTTGTTTATACATTCATCTATTGATGGGCGCTTAGGTTGTTTCCCTCTTCTCGCTATTGTGAATAATGCTGCAATGAACATAGTTGTGGTAATAAACATTTTTGAAGTTAGTCAGTTGGAATACAATTCCAATTTTTCTCTAAAGAATAAGGCAGCTTCTTTTTATTATGGTGTTCTGTTTAATCTAGTTCAGAAAGTTTGAGAAATTTTGTCAATTTTGGATTTTGCTGTGAAATAACAATTTTAATATTTCCATTTTGTAATGTAAGTAATACAATTTATAGCAAAGCTATTATAATAAAGTACCTCGTTAGTGATCTAAACCCAACAGCAAACCTATTGCCATCTAGTCGATTCCGACTCATAGTGACCCTATAGAACGGAGTAGAACTGCCCCATAAGGCTTCCAAGGCTGTAATCTTTACGGAAACAAATTGCCACATCTTTCTCCCCCAGAGTGGCTGGTGGTTTTGAACCACCAACCTTTTGGTTAGCAGTTGAGCACTTAACCACTGTGCCACCAGTGATCCTTTCCTTAGTGATCTAAGCCATACAAAACTCTGATCTTTCCCAGTACCTATGTCACTCCCTAGTCAAAAGTTAGGTCTTTAAAACCCATTGCTGTCTAGTCAATTCCAACTTATAGGAAACCCTGGTGGCATAGTGGTTAAGAGTTTGGCTGCTAACCAAAAGGTCGGCAGTTCGAATCCACCAGGAGTTCCTTGGAAACCCAATGTGCAGTTCTACTCTGTCTTGTAGGGTCACTATGAGTCCCTATGACTAAGTCTTTAGGAGGGCTTATTAATTCTTTCAAGCTATTAGGAAACCATTTTGTGCACTGGTCAATAATGCTGAAACTGGTATTGATAATGCTTGTTAACGTAAATTGGATAAAGCACAGTTCTTAGGCCCAGAGCACAGGTTTTTATCTCCATTCAGACCAGTTAGTTTACAGAAGCGGGGGGGAAAAAAACCCTCTGCTACAGGGTCACCATGTACATATATTCCTAATCTTTTCTTGCAGTGTCTCACTAGTCACAGAGGACCAGAAAGGAGATATAGATGGGTACAGTCAACCATATATACGTTGCTTAAATGGCACAGAATAATGGACAACGGGAAGGCTTTCCTATCCATTCCCACTCCTTATGCCTCTGTTGGAATTATATTAGTAGTAATTTATTGAGGTTAATTTGGTATAATATGTAATCATCCCTGACAAACATAAGGGGAGATATGAGGCAGTCACACCACAATGTGCCTTTGCTTAACCAGATGCGTACTTCACAACATCAGGTCAAGTGCAGGGTACTAAAAGGATAATTGGGAAGAGGGGTGATTAAAAACGGAGAGAGGTAAATATAGAGCCTCCAGAAGTCTTGAAGAAGGATAACAAGAAAGGGCACTAAGTGGCTGGTGGGCAAGGGAGGGAGAATTCTAGAATCTAGAAGATTAATGATATACATATGTGTATATATATACATATATAGAACGCAAGGGTTAGGGTAGAAGAGTGTAGGGGTCAAACTGTGGGATAAATCTTTATTTTAACACTTATTGATTGTGTGACCTTGGACAAATTTTTTGATCTCTCTGTGTATGAGTACCTTTGCAAAATGTGAATAATGATAATACCTGTCTCATAAGGTTGTTGTGAGAAATAAGATAACCTGTCATAAAGGGGCTTAGCACAGTGCCTAGTACACAGTAAGTGCTCAGTAAATATTAGCCAATGCTATTATTATTATTTACAGAAAAGGAGATTGAAGGTAGCCAAATAAAACTTCTACCTAACAATTTTGCCCTGGGCAGAAATGGTTCAATGCAAACACATCCAGGAGTATCAAAACACAAACTCAAACCAATTTAACCTACATATAGTGTCCTACCAGCAGGGTTGTCACATTCAAAGGCCAGCACAATTTTATTGTTGGTGCCCTCAGTGCTCTTCTTAAGCTCTTAGAGAGTTAATAGCCCTGCTTCCCCATCAGGAAGCTGCCATGGGAACTAGGGGTAGTCTGGCTCATTATTTTGTATTGAATGAAATTTTGATGCCCTGTAACATATTCCATCTACTTTTATTGATCCTTCAGCTGTATATATAAGGTTTTATAATATTGTATGAACCAAACTCATCATGGAAAAAACTCTCTCTTTAAAAGTTCATTTTTCTGACATTCAAACAGTCAACAAACACATGAAAAGATGTTATATGTCATTAGCCATTAGAGAGATGCAAATCAAAACTGCAATGAGATACCATCTCACATCTGCTAAAATGGCAATGATTAAAAAAAAATCAGAAATCAACAAATGTTTGCAAGGACATAGGGAGATTAGAACCCTCATCCACTACTGGTGGGTATATAAAATGGTACAGATCCAGCAATTCCACGTCTTGGTGTATACCATAGAGATCTAATAGAAGAGACACAAACATACACACACATATGTTCTTTACAGCACTATTCACATAGCAAAAAAATGGAAACAACTTAAGTGCCCATCAATGGATGAACAGATAAACAAAATGTGGTACATAGATACAATGGAATATCATGCAGCCATAAAGAATCATGAGTTTCCAAAATATCTTGGAACATGGATGAACCTAGAAGACATTATGCTGAGCAAACTAAGTCAATCACAAAAGGACAAATATTGTATGATCTCACTTTTATAAAATGACAACAACAACTATATATACAGAGATCAGTGTTCACTGGTAGTTACCAGGGTTGAGGGGTGGAGCAAATACATTCTGTAAACAGTAGTCACTTTTTACCTATGGTAATGAAAAAGGTAACACCAAGTATGGAAGGAGTGTGCACAACTTAATGAAGATAACTGATGAAGCTAAGTTACACACACACACACACACACACACACGAGAATGTTTAGGTAAATGCTGTTATATATAATTTTGAAACAACAACAACTAAAATACACTTGTGGGTGTTTATATGTATACATATATACATGCATATATATGTGTGTGTGTATAAATATAGAAATAAAAATAAAAATACACACACACATATATAATAAAACAAATAAGGATCACAGAAACTGATACTTCTTAGACAGAACCAATCACCTCACAAGATCAGTTTTCTTGGTTTCAAGACTTAGGGTAATTGTCTTGTGGGAAAATTTGGTCAATTGACATAATATAGTTAATAAAGTTTATGTTCTATAGCTTATTCTGGTGAGTAGCATCTGGGGTCTTAAAAGCTTGTGAGCAGCCATCTAAGACACAGCTATTGGTCTCTACTCATCTGGAGCAAAGGAGAAAGAAGGAAACCCAAGACTCAGAGATGGAATCAGATTGTAGGACTAATAGTCTACATGAACCACAGCCTCCACTACCCTGAGACCAGAAGAACTAGATGGTGCCCGGCTACCAATACCAAATGTTCTGATCAGGACCACAATAGATGGATCCTGATAGAAAGGAACAAAAATGTGGGACATAACTTCAAATTTACAAAACTTCCAGACTTACTAGACCCACTGAGACAGGAGGAATCCCTAAAACTATTACCCTGAGATATTCTTTAAGCCTTAAAGCAAAACTACTCCCCCAAGTCACCTTTTATCTAAATAGCAGGTTAGCCCATCAAGCAATGAATACTACCCTTGAGCAATGCAATCTTAAAAAACTGTATGAGGTCAAATGGTCAACAAATACTCTAAAGCATAGATAAGAAGGTTGGGCGTCTCTACTAAGTTAATGGGAATGGAACAACAACTACAACGGAAAAAAAGAGAATGTTGATGCAATGTGAAGAATGTAACCAATATCATTGAACAATATGTATAGAAATTGTTGAATGGGAACCTGTTTTGCTGTGTACACTTCCACCAAAAATACAATAAAAATATTATTTTTTTAAATTCATTTTGTCTGTTTATATATCAAATGTTGTTCTCTAGCTTAATGTGAGTGTGCATACATGTGAATTTCTGACAGATCTTTGAAATTGTCTGCAGAAATTCTAGTTTACTTGCTTTGTTTTGGCTTTTCTTTAGTTTCCAATGAAGTGAATTCTAACCAGTTATTGCTGGTTCTGGAATAGCTAAATTAACCTATTTTGTTTAAGCATTTTTTTATCACATGAACCTGTATAGTTGTTTTTCTTACTGCATGTTCCATGTTTACATGCAGCTTTCCTCCAGTCTATTCATGGGCATGTGTTTTGTTTTTTAAGGGCAATTCTTTGTAGTCATATGCCATTTGAAAATACTTAGTCCACCTTGCATCAAGGATTGAAAATTGGTAACTTCACCAGCACGCTGGGCTAGAGGAAAGAGCTGTTTACATTCACTAAGCCTGTCAATAGTTTCATTTCTTATATGGTTTCACACATATTTGCACTAATCTTTCATTTTCAAAGCATTAGCATAGATTTGAACTAGAAAAACAGCAATAACAACAGATTAAAGCATGAAAAGCAAGAGACCTCAGGTTCACTCAGTCAAGAAACATTGACCTGTTTGAATACAACTGCTTGCTGGAAACCAGAAAGAAAAATAAATAAATAAATAAATAAATAGCTCAGGTACAGGAATTTTAAAAACCCTAGAACTAAGACAATATCAGGGTCAAATGCAATAAAGCTGCTATCCAAGAATTAATGTTTTTCCTCAGCCTAATTAGAAAGTCATAATATTCTAGGCTTCTTGTAGTAGAAACGTTTTTAATAAAATTGGCTGAAGGCTTCATATGGAAAGTCCCTGGATCCTACAACCTGTACCCCGGTCTCTCCCTTCTCCACTAAGATAAAATGTAGTGTAGTACAATAGAAAGATCTCTGGCTATGTGATTTCTTCAAGCTTTAAATTTTTTAAGCCTTAGTTTTTTCATCTATAAAGTGGGAATGAAAATACTTGCTCTTATTGCCTTTCACAGTGGTTGTGAGGATCAAATGATCTAGTTTTGAATGTACTTTACATTAGAAAACACTACAGAAATGAAAAAGATTAACATCTATTAATCAAATATTCATTGATTGCCTGTATATTCAACACTATATAGGCACTTGGTCGAGAGGCATTTGGAAAGGAGTATGATCCCTGGCTTCCAAAAACTTGGCCTACCTTGAAAAATTAGCCTTAAATAGATGAAATGCAACATATAAAACAGCATACAATTTAATGGTAAATGTTTTAGTGTGATTGCTAAGAGGTTGGTGGGGAGTTGGTATAAGGGTAGCCCAGTAAGGAGCAGTTAGTTGTCAAAAGAAGCTTTACGTAAAAGGTTAATTTTCAGTTGGTTTGGATCCAACTAAGGTCTATCCAGCCAAGTATTCATCTCTACTGGCCCCGAAGAAATGATGTGGGGAAGAATATATGATTGTCTTCACAGGGGTAAAGATAGCTCCCAACCATTTTCCTAGCTTCCCTTAATGCATTATTCATCACATTTCATCCAGGAACTTATTTCATTCCTACTTGAACCTGTTTATAGTTTCTGTGCACATCCACATACTGCAGCATTTATTGAGTTCACATTTTGTGCCAGGCATTGTGCTGGGTGATAGGTCTTAGGATCTCTTGGAACAAGTTCCATTAGTTTAATGTCATCTGTGTAGATTCAGTGAATGTTAGGATTGAAGAAGACCTTAGAGTTTCTCTGGATCAAGTCTCTCATTGTACAGAGAAGGAAAATGATACTCAAAGAAATGACATAATTTACCCCAAATCCCACAGATGATAAACGGTAAAATCAGGCTTAGATCCTAGGTCTCCTCCCCAAGTCAGTGTGGTTTTCCATTATATCAGACTACAGAATAGTACCTTATTGTACTGATTCTAAAACTACCTCTTTAAAGCAATGGTTTTCACACTTAAAAATGCATAAGAATTGTCTAGTGGTACTTGTTAAAGTACAAGTTCTTGAGCCATATACCCAGATATTCTGAATAAATATGGACCTGGGAATCTGTATGTTTTGGTTTTTTTAAACCAGTGCCCTCTATGTGATTGTGATGGAAGTGGTCCTCAGATCATGTTTTGGGAAACTTTATAGTTATAGCTTCAAGTAATCACTATACATAGTCCTGTTGTTCTATGATTTAATGTTTCTCTTATTAATAATCTTTATGGAGTTCTAGCAAAATGGCACTCTAGGCAGAAGCCCCACGGCGTCCCTCCACAGCAAAGATCCCAAAAACTAAGCCAAACAGAGAATATAAAAATCCTGAAAGCCTAAAACATCAAATGAAGAGATAAAGAACTCAGCCAATCATCAAATGGAGTGAGAAAACTGACAGAGAACGGAGAGCGAGGAGAAATTCATGCAGAGGTCCCCTACCAGCTAACGCAGCATGGATCCGCCATCTTCGACTCCTATTGGAGACCAGCAAACAGGGGGTACAAGAAAGCAGCCTCACGGAGCATCCAGCAGGAGACAAAACAACTGGTAATTTGCCATATACGCTTTCCCACCTTCCACCCGTCTTCATCCCGACTCGGACTCCTCTGCTTCCCGCGGACACAATCTCTTGACCAGGAAACACCGGTTGCTTGGATTCCACACACCCGAACAGGTGGCTTTCTGAGTGCCATTTGTTGGCTGCTGGTGTTGCTTTTTTCTGCTTCTTTGAAATTCTTCCTTGCCTCTCGCCACCTCCTCCTCCTTTTGCTCGAGTACCGCACCCCGTGTGCCATCTTTGCTTCTTCCTGAGGGGCTGCAGAGCGCTGGTAATTTGTGATATATGCTTTCCCACTCTCTACCCTTCTTCACCCACACTCATTCCCCTCTGCTTCCTGTGGACACAGTCTCTTGTCCAGAAACACCAGCCCGCACTAGCTGGCTCTCTGAGTGCCATTTGTTGGCTGCTAGTGTTGCTTTTTTTTTCTGCTTCTTTTGATTTCTTCCTTGCCTCTCGCCACCTCCCCCTCCTTTCACTCGAGTACTTGGCTCCGTGGGCCGTCTTTGCTTCGTCCTGAGGGGCTGCGGAGCGCCATTCGAGTGTGGAGCTGCTTCCCAGTCTGGGCTACCGTGCTGGTGGGATCCCGGGGATTTTGTTTGTTTGTTTTGAATTGTTTGTTTGTTTTCTTTTCCTTTTCTTGAGTTGGGAGCCCTTTCTGGCCAGGTGGAGCTGCATGGCAATGAGACTCCCCTTTGGCTTCCACAGACGTGCAGAGGGATCCCTGAGAGCATTTCTTCTTTCATTGGTTTGTTTTTTTATGTTTTCCTGGGGGCCTTTCTTGTTCTTTTTTTTTTTATTTGTTTTGTTTTCTTTCCCTCCTTTTCCCTTTTTGTCTTTCTTCATTGCTCGGTTTCTTGTCTCTCTATACCTTCCTTCTCTTTCTGTTCCCTGAATACCTGGCGTTGTATACCTCTATGCCCTCTAGCCAGGCTCTACTGCAACACCTGAGAGCAACTTCCCCAGAGCTCATAGCTGCACCAGTGGGATCCCTGGGAACTTTGCGGTTCTTTAACCTTTCTG
>NW_004443996.1:5238722-5251075 GCF_000243295.1 Trichechus manatus latirostris
GCACAATTGGAAGAGCATAGTCAATGTCACTGAACTGTGCATGTAGAAATTTTTGAAATGGTGTATCTTTGGCTATGTGTATTTTCACCAAAAAAAAAGGTTGAGAAGTTAGAGGGTTGATATATTGTGGGGTTGTTAACCAATGTCATAAAACAACATGTGCACTACTCTTTCATGAGAAACTATTTGTTCTGTAAGCCTTCACCTGAAGTACAATAAAAAAAAATAATAATCTTTATGACTTTGAGGATGTCCCAGATCTCCCTTAGCCTTAACCTTTGCAGATAGAAAAAGCCTAAATTTTAAGCTCTTTACTTAGGCTGAAGGCTTCCATATCGTTAATATTTTTAGTTCCTTTATCATAGGATGGAGCCCTGGTGGCACAGTGGTTAAGAGCTCAGCTACTAATCAAAAGGTCGGCAGTTCGTATCCACCAGCCACCCCTTGAAAACCCTGTAGGGCAGTTTTACTCTGTCCTAAAGGGTCGCTATGAGTTGGAATTCACTTGTAGGCAACAGGTTTGGTTTTTTGTTTTGGTTTATCATAAGATAAGATGTGACTACCCCACACCCTTACTACCATAACAATGACCCCAGGCTGAGTTGGTTGCTAGTGAATCAATACATCTCTGAGTTTTTCCGAAAATTAGAAAGGATTATATATTAGTGCATAGCACCTAATGCCTAGCACAGATCCTAGAATCGTGTCTTGATGATATGATTATAGCAGATGTAGCAACACACACAACACAATGTATAGCAACACACACATAACACGCATAACAACAATCCACAAATAGGAGTGCCACTAACTGATAGATCATATTCTAGGACGATAATTGGGTTACCTATTGCTAGTGTGTGGGGTAATTATGTATTAAGATATCATTAATGTGGACCCCACGCGTTTGTCAGTTTGTCTTATTGTGGTGGCTTGCATGTTGCTGTGATGCTGGAAGCTATGCCACTGGTATTCAAATACCAGCAGGGTCACCCATGGCAGACAGGTTTCGGCTGAGCTTCCAGACTAAGACAAACTAGGAAGAATGATCTGGTGGTGTACTTCTGAAAAAAATTAGCCAGTGAAAACGTTATGAATAGCAGCTGAACATTGTCTGATATGGTGCCAGAAAATGAGCCCCTCCGGTTGGAAGACACTCAAAAGATGACTGGGGAGGAGTTGGTTCCTCAAAGTAGAGTCGACTTTAATGACCTTGACGGTGTCAAGCTTTTGCGACCTTCATTTGCTGATGAGGCACAACTCAAAATGAGAAGAAACAGATGCAAGCACCCATTAAAAGTATGAATGTAGAATGTACAAAGTATGAATCTACGAAAATTGGAAATCGTCATAAACATCGATATCCTAGGCATAACTGAGCTGAAATGAATGGTATTGGCCATTTTATACTGGATAATCATACGATCTACTATGCCGAGAATGACAAATTGAAGAGGAATGGCGTTGCATTCATTGTAAAAAAAAAAAAAACATTTCAAGATCTATCCTGAAGTACAACACTGTCAGTGATAGGGTAATATCCATACACTTACAAGGAAGACCAGTTAATATGACTATTATTCATATTTACACACCAACCACTAAGGCCAAAGATGAAGAATTTGAAGATTTTTACCAACTTCTGCAGTCTGAAATTGATCAAATACGCAATCAAGATGCATTGATAATTACTGGTGATTGGAATGTAGATCTTGGAGACGAAGAAGGATCTGTAGTTGGAAAATATGGCCTTGGTGATAGAAATGATGCCTGTCATGGATTGAATTATGTCCCCCAGAAAGTATGTATATCAATTTGGCTGGGCCATGATTTCCAGAATTGTGTGGTTGGCCTCCATTTTGTGATTGTAATTTTATGTTAAAGAGGATTAGGGTGGGATTGTAACACCACCCTTACCCAGGTCACATCCCTGATCCAATGTAAAGAGAGTTTCCCTGGGGTGTGGCCTGCACCACCTTTTATCTCTCAAGAGATAAAAAGAAAGGGAAACAACCAGAGAGTTGGGGACCTCTACCACCAAGAAAGCAGTGCCAGGAGCAAAGTGTGTCCTTTGGACCTGGGGTCCCTGAGCAGAGAAGCTCCTACTCTGGGGGAACATTGATGAGAAGGCTAACAGAGAGAGAAATCCTTCTCCTGGAGTTGACTCCCTGAATTTGAACTTTTAGCCTACTTTACTCTGAAGAAATAAATTTCTCTTTGTTAAAACCATCCACTTGTGGTATTTCTTTGATAGCAGCACTAGATAACTAAGACAATGACAGAGATCGCATGATAGAATTTTACAAGACCAACAACTTCTTCATTGCAAATACCTTTTTTCAACAACATAAACATTGACTATACTCGTGGACCTCGCCGGACGGAATACACAAGAATCAAATCAACTATATCTTTGGAAAGAGAAGATGGAAAGACTATAGCTAGAAGGGCCGCGTTAAGTAATTTATTGCACCACAAACCTCTTTACTTTATTAATGAGAAAGTGATTTGCCTAAGGTCCAAAACCTAGATGAGAACTCAAGAGTCAGTGAAGAACCCATGAATCCTGTGTTCAAGTCCTATACTCTTTGCACTAAAGAATTCCATGTTAAACAGCCATTCTCTGGTTGGTTCATGGTTAACACACTCAGCTGCTAACTGAAAGGCTGGAGATTCAAGACTTCCCAGTGGTGCCTCAGAGGAAAGTCCTGGTAATCTACTTCTGAATAATCAGTCATTGAAAACTCTATGGAGCACAATCTACTCTCACACACGTGGGGTTGCCACGAGTCAGAATCGACTTGATGGCAACTGATTTACTCCCACGGTTCATAGTACTTGTGTTTTTGACACTTCCCAGAAACAAAATGGAGTCACAAAATAAAATGATTTATTAGAAAGCAGGCCTTTATACATTCTGTCTTATAGACTTGAGGTTGTTAGTCTCTCACCAATATCTAATAAAAATATTGCAGTTGGTTTTATTTCAGGTATCATATAGCTAATTTTAAAGAATGAATATAGTGCCCTATACTCAATAATCACTAAAAAATGCTTGTTAATGATGGTGATATTTTATTCTAAGAATATTAATACTAAGAACAAAATCCACTGGGTTAATTTTGATATAAAGTATCAGACTTAGAAGACACTTCAAACATTTACATATTAACTTTCAAGCATCAAAGAAATCCCTTCAGATATTTCTGACATATTAGTTCCCCAACTTCTACTTGAAAACTTTTAGTGATGAGGAGCTCACTCCTTGAAAAGGCAATTCATTCCATGGTGAGGCACCTTAAACATTCTAAAGAATTGTAATATGACTCCCTTTAGTTTCTACCTATTTGTTATGGATTGGATCCCCCCAAAATGTGTGTCAACTTGGCTGGGCCATGATTCCCAGTATTGTGTGATTGTCCACCATTTTGTCATCTGAAAAGACTTTCTTATGTGTGGTAAATACTACCTCTAAGATGTTAACAAAGCAGGATTAGAGGCAGTTATGTCAATGAGGCAGGACTCAATCTACAAGATTAGGTTGTATCTTGAGTCAATCTCTTTTGAGATATAAAAGACAGAAGGGAGCAGAGAGATAAGGGGATCTCTTATCACCAAGAAAGTAGTGCCAGGAGCAGAGTGCATCCTTTGGACCCAGGGTCCCTGTGCTGAGAAGCTCCTAGACCAGGGGAAGATTGATGATAAGGACCTTTCTCCAGAGCCAACAGAGAAAGCCTTCCCTTGAAGCTGACACCCTGAATTCAGACTTTTTAGCCCACTAGGCTGTGAGAGAACAAACTTCTGTTTGTTGAAGCCATCCACTTGTGGCATTTCTGTTATAGCAGCACTAGATAATGAAGACACTATTGGTCCAAATCTTGCCCTCTTGAGTGATACAGAGAAATTCTCCCTTTTTTCAAAGCCCTGCAAATACTTGAAGGTGATAAACATGGACTCTCCATCTACACTCCAATTTCCTTCCATAGCAAGTTTTCTCCCCCATTTTAAACTGCTCCAGTTATTTCCAACCATTCTACATTTGACCTCAGAACTAGACCTTAAATCAGCCTGGTTGCTCTCTTCTAGAAGAAAATCTAAAAGTATTGCACCCGAAGGAAACCATATTCCAGATGCAGTGTACAAGTCAAAAGTAAAGTGGAGATATTAATGGCATTGCTGTTGAGTTTTACACAATAAAGTAGCCTGAGCTGCACGTTAGAAAAGCTGAAACATTCAGAACATACTATAGAGTCTCTCACACATTTTTCTTCATTCAAATTGATACCCTATTGAAAGTTGGGTGTCTGTGCAGCTAGTCTCCTGTTTAGAAGTGACTAAACATAATTGTTTCCTCCCATTATGAATTTCTAAATTGCTGGGCAAAGAAACCTTCCACTTCTTAAATTCTTAAGAATGAGTCTTTCTTAAAAAAGAATAAAGCCTCTGTTTTCAGGAAGCATGAAGTATGACTTCCTCTGTCTATTCTATGAAACAACCTGGCATTGATTCCAACTACACTTGAACTTTCTGCTCAGTTGTGGAAAAGTTAATATAAAATAGACCTTCTTGTACAGTCGTCAAATTGCCTTTAAAAAGATGGGGAGTTTTGGAACTAGATAGAGGTGATGTTTGCACAATACTGTGAATGTACTACATGCTACCAATTCGTTCACTTTAATATGTATAATTCTATGTTATGTAAATTTCACCTAAAAAAAAGATGGGGTTTTAGGAATACCATATAGAATAGTAAAGATTGAATTTTCAATGCTTGAGTATACAGGCCAGGCCAAAAGACTAAGAAATTGGTAATAAAGAAGCAAAGTGAACTCTAAGAAGTTATCAGAGCTGTTTCTAGAATGGTATGAGTTATCTCTAATGGATATTAATATTGGTGGGAGTAGTGATGGTGCATATTGTTGTGCAGTTTGCACACTGCATCTAGGTGCCCAGTCAAGGAATTAAATGGATGCTGAAATCCAACTTGTGCATCCTTGCCAAGATCTGTGACCTGGGGGTGGGAGGCAGCCGGTCGAAAGGGGCATCCTTTTGTAATTCATCTGGCCATAGGTGGCACTGTTTTGTTTTGTTTAATTTTCATAAAATCACCTTGATTGGGAATCCTAGGCAACACTTTTGCCTTACCCCCTTGCCTTTCCTCAAACTTTAATATTCAGATGAAATCCACCCTTAATAGAAAACACAAAATAATGTATAAATTCAGAACGCTTTGTGGGAGGGTTAGTTAGAGGTAGAAAGTCCTTTCCCTTGGTGTAGGTTGAAGATCATTGAACAAATATTTATAAAGCATTTACAATGTGCCAGGCATTGAGATACAATGATGAGCAAGACAGACATCATCCTAGCCCTTATGGATATTAGAGTCAATTCACTCTAATGGGAAAGTTTATGGACTTGACTTAAATCATTTTTTTTCCTTTCAAGTGCTATATAGGAGAGTCATTGCCTTCTCCCCTATATAGTTTGCCTTTCTTAGTCACTTCCCAGTTGGTAGATTGAGGTCTCTCAAGTCCTGAGGCCTGGAGTGATCACCCCTGTTCCTTAGGACAGTTCTGCTACTTATGAATGTTCTAAGTGCAAAGCAAAACTGATGGTTTGGAGGTTAGAGAAATAAAAAAAAAGACCATCCAGAACCGAATACGGCTAACCTGGGACTTCCCTAATGCATTTCTGTAAATGAGGAAGTTTTAGGGTTTTTTGTTTTTTGTTTTTTTTTTTTTTTTTTTTTTTTACTTGAAATATCTCTCTTCTCCTTAGGTTTTCACAATAATTTTTTGAAAATTTTCAGCATCTTAACTTTAGCCAGTGCAGAATGAGCCATCTGGATACGGAGTCTCATGAGAAGAAAATATTCCCTTTACCTAAAGAGTCTCAGAAGAAGTACAGCCAGAGTGCTCCTTGGAAGCAAGGATGATGAGACTTTGTCTCAAGTACTTTGGACATCAAGCTTGGTAAGGTAGAGGGTCGGCAAAACAGAGAAAGACCCTCAACAGGATGGTTTGACACAGTGGCTGCAACACTGGTCTCAAACATAGCAACAATTGTGAGGATGGCTCAGGACCAGGCAATGTTTCGTTCTGTTGTGCATATGGTCACTATGAGTTAAAACCGACTTGACAGCACCTACCAACAACAACACCTAAAGAGTATTTGGCAATTTACCTAGGGTGTTCATATCCAGCATTTCTTTTGATTTTCCCACCAACTATCTGAGGTAGACAAGGCATCCTTATTTTTCCTATTTCTAGACAAGAAAACTGAGATTCACAAAGAGTTAAATAATTTGCCTCTAGTTATAAGACTTAGTAAATGATAGAGCTGTAAATCAAAGCCAGGATTCTCACTCTAATTCAAGTCCAGTGTTCTTTTTGCTGACCTTTATTATGTCAGTTAAAAACAAACAAAATATTGTGTGATAGATTTAAGAACAAATATAAAGGCCTTTACTCATTGGAGAAAGGTAGGTAAATGAGTCATTTAAAGATTAAATTTCAAGGTTTCTTTCAACTGTAAGATTGTTTGACTTCCTTAAAAAAGAGAGAGAGGAAGATTCCATGCAAAGATTAACTACAGCTCTTCAAGCAAGCTGACTTTAAAAGGAACATTTGTCTTGATGTAATTCATTCAATGACTGGGAGTTAAACATGGATAAAAAATATATCAGTATATTGTTAAATGTCAAAAAAAACTTTAATGGTTATTTCTATAGCACGTTTAATGGCTATTAATAAGTCTGATTTCTCGAACCATTCTAGACTTTGCATGTGGCTGTGATGAAAATATATGCAAGTCACCTTGTTAAGAGAAAGAACTGACCCCATAGTATGGTATCTGGAAATGAGTAGGAACTTCATATAGGCTTTTTTAGAGATAAATAAATACACAGATAGATAGATGGATGGATGGATAGATGAAAATGGAAGACATCAAGCACTTAGTTCTGCATGTGGGTGGGTGTACAAGGATGAGACTATTTAAAGCAATTGATTTGGCAGGCATTTTAGTTTTTTGCATTTTCAGTTGGATGAATAAAGCAACAGCCCCCATTTCCAAAGGTTTTATACGTAGGGTGTGTGTGTGTGTGTGTGTGTGTGTGTGTGTGTGTGTGTGTGTGTATCAGAGAGAGCAAGAGCTAGAGAGCAAGAAAGAGACATAGAGAAAGAGAGAAAACCAAGCGGAACTAGAATGAAGGAATGAAACTCTCATCAGTAAAATCTGTAAAAGAAGATAACAATTCTTATGTTCACATGCATTATTTCTTTAAAAAGACATCTCCACCACCCTTGAAACGACAACAAGCTGAGATGGACCCCAGTGACCTCCTTCTTATATCTTTCTTCTGATCATTAGTCTTTTGGAAGGCATTTGCTCAAAATCTCATACACATTATTCTCAGCCAGAGTTTAATACTATTTGATTTGTACTGATATGGAAATTAAAACATGATAAGATATAAGTAAATCTCTGGTCAGAGGCATGAGGGGTGCACAACAAAAGGAAATCTCTTAGTTCTGTTGCTCCTTGTTATTGTTCAGATTTTCCATTGCTGGTAAAAACGCAGATTCTCCAAACATGCCAACACTATTTTCTTGCGGTTAGAAAATATCTTTGAATAAAACTGACCTCTAAGGCCCTACATTTTGCTCTAACTGGATTTTAAACCAAAATAACTTAACACTGGCAACGGCATTATATTTTGTTGTTGTGTGCCATCGAGTTGATTCCGACTCATAGTGACCCTATAGGACAGAGTAGAATTGCCCCATAGGATGTTCAAGGCTGTAAATCTTTACTGGAGCAGACTGCCGTATCTTTCTCCCGTGGAACATATGGTGGGTTCTGACCTCCAATCTTTCAGTCAGCAGCTGGGTGCTTTAACCACTGTGCCTCAGGGCTCCTACGGCATTGTAAGTTCAGGAAATAATGGGTCAAGGGTGAACTTTTAAGTCACCAAGTCTAACCGCTGCTTCCCTGCAATATTGTACAAAACCCTACATTTTTCATACAGGGATATTTTTGACTGGATTATCCTGGCATTCAATGCCCTCCACAGTACGGACTCAACCATTTTTACTTCCTCTGGATCCTATGCTCCACTCTTGTTGGACTATCTGTACTTCCCAAATGTATTTGTAGCTTTCTATCTTCTATACCCTTACTCATGTTGCTACTTCTGCTTAGTATCTTTTCACTTCATCTCCACTTTTCCAAATTCTGCCCATATATCAAGGTCGAGATCACATGCTAGCTCCATGAAGCTTTCTAGATTCTCATAGAACTTTGCTTCTCTCTCACCTTTCTGTTCACACTCTGCCTTTTATGTTAGAAGTTTGTACACTTCTTATTCACTTTGCATCCTCTAGTGTCTTTCTCACAGTGAGAACTCAGTAAATATTTTTTAATACCGTTAAAGGTTCTATCTTTTCTACTAAACATATGCAATCATTTATTTGTTCATTTATTCACTCAGAGAATATTTATTGGGAATATAGCATTGAACATGACAAACAGCATTTCTGTCTTTTTAAAGCTTTCATTCTAATGGATGAGACAAAAAAATAATTCATATATAATTTAGGGAGTTATAAAGTTCTATGAAAAAGGTTGGAAATTACTTGAGATCAGGGAAGGTGTTGGATTCATTTTTATTTCACTACAGTACCCAGTTACTATGTGCTGAGGGTTTTGAGTGGTTTCCATTTTAACAACAAAAAGAAATAATATTTTAAAATCTTACATTTAAAAAATTGCATTTAGCAATTTCAAAGCATTTTTTCTGCTCTTCTGATTTGATCCCGACAACATCCTTGTAGATTAGATATGATTGCTAGTGTTGCCATTTCATAGATGAGGCAGAGAAGGTCCAGGAAGCTTATTTACTCAGTATTAAAAAGAGGTTCACATTTGATCATTCATTTATTAAAGAAATATTTATTGATGGACTACTGTGAAGGGGATATAAGCTAAATAAGTCAAGCTTCTTAAAAAGCTTATAATTAAAAGGGAGCAAAGATGTATAGTTAACTATAATCCAAGGGAATATGAGTCTGATCCTCTAAGAAAGGTGTCAAGGTATCTGGTACTTTATAGGAGGGGAGGGCTTGTCTTTGACCAGGAGAATAAGATGAAGTTTTAGGAAGTAGTTGGACATTTAAGACAGGCTTGAATTTTCCCTCATTCATAGTGGCAATGTGAAGATAATCTCAGATGAGTTCCCACTGAGAGAAAGAGCTCTGCCATTTTGTGCCTCACATTATACAAGATGTGACAATAAAGCAGTAGGACTGATTTTCTCATGCGGCTTATAAACTGGCTCTACTCGCAGTTCCAAAAGAGAAGGTCTTGCATTGTTTAGCACAAAGGCAGCATTATTTGAATAAATTGTGTAGCTCCCCAAAGTCATTACTTTGATGGGAACCACTCACTTGACTCTACAGTCTCAATACTATATAGTAGCACTTCATTTTCAGATAAGGATTACTTTTGCGTAACATGGCCCTATGTGATTGTGTCATCTATTAGGAGCTGAGAGTGTATACAATGATAGCATCATAGGGCAGTAATGTAATCTTCTGTAGCCTATCACCTTAAAGAAAAATATGGAGGGAGCCTAGAGATGAGTTGCTATGACACAGAGCCTTTGAGACTCCTGGGAACCTCCTTAGCAAGATAAAGCCTTTGTGTTCCAAGAGACAAGAGGCCAATATAATAACATTTAAAGTGAGCCTTCATAGCTATAAATGTGAGAATACAAGATGAAGAATTTTGAAAATGCTAAACTTCTTTCTTAGACTGTAGTAGTTTAAACTGTAGAAATGAAATAGTTTCACACAGATTATGTGACTAAGCCAAATATCACAATTAAATTATATTTTAAAGATTAAAATATAATACCTTAGAAATGTACGCAAATATGTGAGTCTTCTATGGTACCTAATTAAAATGACTTTGGTAGTATATAGCATGATATCTCATGAAAATTTGTTCTCATTCAATCACTGATGACACGTATTTTTAAATAAGCTGAGATCATTATGGAATATTATTTAAAAAGAGATTTCTACAATACTTAATAATAGATAAATGGTATACTTGGTAAAATGAAATACTGTTATATGTTGCATTTTCCTCCTTTTAAAGATACAAAATATGAAAGGCAAGAGGTGGATTTGACTATATTTTAAGCTTTGAGAAATAATTCTTCCTTTTAATTCTTCAAAGAACTAGACAACATTAACCCCAATATTCTCTTTCCAGTTTTTAGGAAGTAGGAAGTTATTAATGATTCTTCTCTGAATCTTCATAAAGAATAAAATCTGTATATAAATCTGGATCAGGTGATTGAACTCTTCGATAATCTAGCTCTAGCTTGTTTGTATAAATCATAGTAGCATCTCTTTTATATTGGCAACCAGTGGCTCCAATAGTATAATCTCAGGGGACTGTTGGCGGACTTGGAAGTGTCATACTGAGGACTTGATGCTTGAACTGACAAGGATACATAACAAAGAATGAAAAAGACAACCATAAATACAATTTGACATCATATTAAGGTTCTGATATGATTTCATATTTTGTAAATGAGGAAAATGAAGCCACCTGATATTATATAATTCAACCAAGGTCATGTTAAAAATTGAGAGCCTCACTTGGAATAAAATACAAAGTTTCTAATCCCCTGACGTAAAAAGTAGCCATTAATCCTCTGAAAAATATTTATTTTAGAGGATTATCCATTGCAGAGAAATAAAAATAAGATCCATACCTCACACCATACACAAAAACTAACTCAAAATGGATCAAAGACCTAATGTAAAACCTAAAACTATAAAGATCATAGAAGAGAAAATAGGGACAATGCTAGGGGCCCTAACATATGCCATAAATAGAATTCCAAACATAACTAACAATGCACAAACAGCAGAAGATAAACTAGATAACTAGGATCTCCTAAAAATTAAACACTTATGCTCATCAAAAGAATTTGCCAAAAGAGTAAAAAGAGAACGTACAGAATGGGGAAAAAAATCTGCCTAAGACATATCTGACAAGGGTCTAACCTCTAAAATTTATAGAAAATTTCGACACCTCAACAACAAAAAGACAAACATTTCCGTTAAAAAACGGGCAAAGGCGGGGCAGGGCTGAGATGGTAGAGTAGTCAGACGCTTCCTGTGGACCCTCTTACAACAAAGACCCAAAAAAACAAGTGATTCGATTATATATGGCAATCTGGGAGCCCTGAACATCAAAGGCAGAGTTGAGGAACCGGACTGAGTGGCAGGGGAGGGAGAGACAGTTCAGAAGCGGCGAGGAATTGCCAGACCTGAGCTGGCAAGAGCCTGAGCCCTTCAGGCCTGATCACCTCGCAGGTGAGCAGCAAGGCAGGCAAGCAGCCGAGCTCAGGAGGTCCATTTTCAGCACCAGGAGAGACCCACGCCAGAGAGTTTACATGGCCATGCAGAACCAGTGAGAAGCAGCCCTCCACAAAAGATAAGTACTTGTGTACGGCTTACTGCATGGATCAAAAACATCCCCCTTAGGGAAAAACCTCTCTCCCATTTACCTCCATGCTCCCCACTCTGCACTGGGTCCTGGACAGGCTTCAGCAATTGCTGAGTCCCCTGGGCCGGAAGAAGGATCTGTCACATTCCCGGAGCCATTCTCCCTGCCTTGGAGTGAGCAAATTAACAAACAGGGGCAAAAATAAACTGCCAGCTCCCCTAAGCCAGGAACCCAGGATAGGCACAGCTCCTTTACCTAGGCACAAGCATAAGGGACCCATGGACTTTGAGTGCCTTTCCCCCTGCATAGACCTGTGTGGGCCCATCTCCACAGTGTAGGCCCTCATTACCACAGTACAACAGGGTATATACCAGAACCCTAACTTCAACTGTTTCAGCTGTGAAGTGGCAGGTTCTTGACATTGGACACTGCTCTGCCAATTAAGCAGGGTCTTCACCTACCCACGTCAAGGGCCTGAGGACTGGTGGCTCCACACACGCCACCTAGCCACCTGCAATAGGGGTCCATGAATAAGAGGTGCCACCAATCCTTACAGCCAACAGCATTAGGTGCTCATAGTCCAGCTACAAAACCCATCCACCTACGTGCTCTAGGGAACAGGGACACACCTTCCTCCTGGACACTTGGGGGTGGCTGTCAGCCCCCTGCCTTGTTCAGAGTGTGCCCCCCTACTGCAGCCCGATGCCTGTGCCTACACCAATCACCCATACCTGTCTAGGAGTGTAAGTGAGAAGTGGGAGCCTACACCACACACTTGGTGTCTATCTACCTAGGCACCTGAGCTGAATCCATACAGGAGGAGTGGG